>NC_067312.1:55904261-56227118 GCF_020740795.1 Apus apus | reverse complement strand
AACTGTAATCCTTAATGCACCATTCTCTTTCCTCTCTACTAATGCACATGTAGCTCTGAACTCAGCTTCCCTACTCCAGTCCAGTATTTTGAGGGACTGTTCTTTTCCCACAGCAATATAAATTTTAATTAAAACTGGTTAGTCAAGCTTCTCTTATTTATACTCAATTCTTCTTATGGCAACACATGGATAGGATTACATGGTGCTGTCAAACAGAGATGCTAGTATTTGATGGCTTTTAATATTGCTGCCTATAGCAAGACAATAAATAAATGCCATCAGTATTATCCATTCTTGCTTCTTTAGTAGTTATTTCATTAAAGTTGAATTTATGCTGTTAAGTATCAGTAAGAACTGCTGGTGCCAAATAGTAAGTCTATTTGTTAGTAATAAACTATGCCAATTATTGTTTTGAAATGAATAATAACAATATCAGCACTATCAACTCAATATATATTTTATAAAACTTTCCAATGCATGAAGCTAATATGGGTTAAAGAGAAATATAAGAAAGCAGCACCTCAGACCACAGGTCTACATTTATTAGGTAAAGATTGGCAATCCAGCTAAGCAGCAAATGCCCTCCCAAGCCACCCACCCCATTCTCACAATGCTTGCAAAATGGTGGTATATATAGTTCCCAAAGAATCACTTCTTCCAAGGGCAACAAGGCAACTTCTAATATGTCCTGTTCCTCAACACCATCAACAGCCAAGGAATGAAGACAACTTAAACACAATGCCTAAAGCAGGCTGGCAAAAATTGCAGCAAATTAGCTTTCAAACCCTCTTCCTCTTCCCAACATTTCACTGCAAATCTCTAGCTTCTGATCACATCTACTCCAGGCTGACAGTAGTGTAAGTACAATCCCATTGTCTTCGACAGCAGCATTCCTGCTTCACATTAGTGAACAGGGATAGGAATAAAGCCCCTCTATTCACTCCTGAATTCAGTGTGCAGGCTGTTGAGACTAGATATGCCATGTCTTTTACTCAGTCTAGTTTACAATGATGCAACAGGTGACATTATATGCTTTATCAACATATAACTTTTTTTTAACCATCATCAGCTCAGAATGCTGACTAAATTTCCTCTGGATTGCATAAAAAATTTATGAAAACAAGTTAAAAGCATGATCATCAGGGCTATCAGAACTATATCACGTTGTTACAGATTTTCCTTCAGTGTGAAAGCAGAGTCCTTCCTTATCTATTTAGAGATGTTTTGTTTTTTTGTTTGTTTGTTTGTTTTTAAACTAAGGTTTACTTAGTTCCACTGCACTGAAAACTATAGCTGGGAGGTAAAATCAGCTGGAATGGGACATTTTTCCATACCTTCTCCAGTTGGAAAGGAAATGTTCATCTCCTCTTGATGCACCAGACTACATACGTTCTCTCCAAAGATACTCCTTCCTTTCCACCCCAAAAAAGACCCACACATTGCCCTGCATTTTCCTACATTATTTATAGGACTCTTAGCAACCTACAGATGCACTGCATGTTGCTATTTTTTTACTGATGTCAAATCTAACTCTTGGTAGAAGCCCAAGTTTTATTTTTAATGATGATCCATGGGCTAGAGTATAAACGTAGATGCATACGTTTCTCATCCTTCACTGAAACTCTCTGTTATATCTGCATAAAGATCAAGGTAGAACAAATCTTTTGTACTGTCAGTATGGTTACAATTTATAACTACCACATTGTTTCTTTCACTCTTGTTCAGCCAGGAAACATGTTTCACTTATAGTTACCACAATTTTTTTTTCTTCTCCCTCATCCTTTGTGTTATTTGCTTATCTGCACTGTTTTTCTTTCCCATTTTTTGAAAATTATTTTTCCTCTGTAGCTCTTCCATTACCTCCAACAGTTTCCACTGTGAAGATTTTGCCCTATTCCATCCATTGAAATGTAATCAGTGATGCAACTGATGTTAGCATTTTACACGTTATCAGAGAAGCCTTGAAGCAAGATCCAACCTAATGAGACTGGTTATTCTTTCCCAGTAAGGGTCTTTTGGGCTTTCTTTCAGGCTGAGCCACAAAGAAAATGTATTCCTTACTTAAGCTTTACTTACTTCTTGACAGTTCAGAACCTGACAGCTAAAATCTTTGCTAAAGTATATATAGATTCTGAAAAGCATTGATGACTACATAAGCATTCTAAAACAGCTCAATCAGACTTTGCAACTGGAAAGATTACATCACTGGACCATGCTATTTTGAAGGCACTTAGCACCTCAATTTAAAAGCTAATGCATCCTATTTTGTATCCTTAAATTTTTTGCTTACGGTCTCTTGGATGACACAGCTTTATGTGTAAACAGCAATGGTCTTACCTTCAGGACTGCACAAAATATCTGTCTCAAAACCCTGAGAATTTCTCAGAGTTTCAACTTTGAATCAAGATCAAGTCTGAAACCCATATTGCACTGTTTGCACCAGAACAAAATTACCTACCTTAATTTTAAGAAAACCTGTAGGAAGTATAATTATATGCTCTTCAGGGAATGAGAAGCTGAAAGAGTTAATGCATGTTGATGCCTCAAACACTGCAGCAAAACCAAGTTACAGTCTGCACAGTGACAATAAACCACAAAGGAGAAGTCAGCTACCACAACATGGAGGGCTTGTGGGAGGATGGGCAGTTCTGTATTCTGTCTTGCCTTAGGCAGCAACTCACCATGTAAGTCTTTAGGGGCATGACTGTGTGATCAAGAGGTGAGCACTAGACTATAAAAGACACAAACCCAAGGAGACTGTGTGTGCCTGTCATATGTCATTGTCACTGTGGAATCCAAGGGAATTTTCTCTGTCTCCCTTTTTTTTCTTTCTTTCCTTTTTTCTTCTTTCTAATGTTTAAATGAGACATCACATCACCTACCATTACACTTTCCAAGTCCAGGTTACTTCGACCATAAATAAACTTTAAATTATTATTTGATATTGTGATTCACCTTAATTTAACCTGAGGGAATCACAAAACCTTTACAAATCCCTGGGTTACCATTGACCAAGTCTGGGACTAGGGCTGGATCCAGCTGCATGTAAACTCCTCTCTGAGAAGAGTTCAGAAAGCAAGTGGGCCCAATTTTATTTTCCCTAGGTTTCCCTGTCTGGATTGTTACAAGGCGAGTGCATGCAGTAGAAGAGAGTCTTGATGGGACATTCCTCTACCTTTCTGCTACTTCTTAAAGTTTGGGATAGTACCAGTGGACCACTAGTTTTAAAAGTGTAGAAAAGACAACCCTGGGAACTACTGGTCAGCCTCACCTCTGTGTCTGGGAAAATCATGGAACAGAGCTTCCTGAAAGCTCTGGCACTTGGAGGACAGGGAGATGATATGAGACAGTCAGCATGGCTTCACAAAGAGCAAATGTTGCCTGACCAGCCTAGCAGCCATCTACAATGGAGTGACATCATCAGTGGACAAGGGAGGAACTACGGGTTTCATCTGTCTGGAGCTCTCTGAAGGCCTTTGACACTCTCTCCCACAAAATACTTCTCTCTAAATTGGAGAGGTACAGATATGATGGATGGACTATTTGGTGGAAAAATGAATTGTTTAGATGGTTGCATCCAGAAAGTAGTAACCAATAGCTCAATATCCTGATGGAAATCAGTGACAAGCGGTGTCCTTCTAGGGCCTGTATTGGCACCAGAACTGTTTAATATCTTAATCAGTGACATATACAGTGGGATTGAATGTAACTTCAGCAAGTTTGCATATTTCACCAAGCTGAGTAGTGCAATTCACTTCATTGAGAGGTGGAATGCCATCCAGAGGGAGCTAAACATGCGTGAGAAGTGGGCCTGTATGAACCTCATGAGGTTCAACAAGGCCAAGTGCAAGGTTCTGCACCTGAATTGAGGCAATCCCCAGTAACAAGACAGGCTGGGGGATAAAGGGACCCAGAGCAGCCCTGTGCAGAAAGACTTGGGGGTACTGATGGATTAAAAGCTGGACATGAGTCAGCAATGTGCACTTGCACTAAACTCAGTTTGGCCTATCTTTTTGTGTGATCTCCTTTAAGAATCACAGATAATTAAATACCTTCACAACTGTCCTGGTTTGAGCCAGCATGAAGCCAATTTTCCTTTTACTGTTTTTTTATCCCTTTAGAAAGCTTTCTTTTAACTAGTCACAGAGCCTTCCAACTAAGGCTGATAAGAGAGGAATGTTTTTCTAACTGCTGGGTTTTCAAGGTCGCAGTTTTACTCTGCTGGCTCAGACACTACAGGGAGATCTATGACCCCCCTGTAGGAGGCTGAGTTAGACAGACAGCAAAACCGGCCAGAGAAATTCAATTCCATATATCTACGTAAGCTCAGAGAAAGGTCAGAGATCACAGAAGACAACTTCCTTCCTGCTTTTTCTTCCCTTCTCTTCTGTCCATGGCCAGCATCCAGGGAGGGCTCCATCCATCCATCACCATTGACCCCCAGGCTCAAGCTCTCCTGACCCTCATCACTCTCCGCTTTCTCCAGTAGCTCTAGGATTTCTCAGGATTGTTCACAGCTAAGGACAGTGCTGTGGGAGTTGCTGGGCATTGGGCGAGGCAAGAGGCTTTTGCACATATCTGAACATATTTGTATATAATTGTATGTATTTTGTTTTATCATTAGTGTTGAATTAAAGCTGTGTAGTTTAGTTTTCAATCCAGCCAAGTCTCTCTCTTTTTCTCTCTCTCCTTCCCTACCTGGGTGAGACGGGGAGGGGATTGAGAGCATTGCTGTCGGACCTGAGTCAAATGGTGACAACAACCACATAAACTGCAGAGCTGCTTGAATTCCTTTCACTTTAAAAATATGAACTCAGTGTTCCAAGTTGTAAAGGGAATGGTGGGCACCAACAACTTTTAATTTCCTTGTAAAGTGTTTTTCTAGAGTCTTTTTCCCATGCTGGTTGGGTATGGTGCAAAATCAATAGCAGCTGATGGCCCAAAAGCATTGACATTTTCTCTTTTTATCTATGGAGACTTAATACCATTAAATAAAAACAGTGCTTTAGCAAAGAGCAACTGAGATAATATTTATCTCTACAATATGGTGTCCTTCACAGACATTCTGTGAGCAGAAAATCATTGAAGATTGGACAATTACTCACAACGTCTCTGGTTACTTCCCCTTTTCACTTCCTCCTTTCAAACTGTTCAGTGTGATCCTACCTCACAATTAAAGTTTGTCTATGCTGATTTATTGTCTTTCCCCAATTAGTATTTGCTGTCATTACCTGTAACCCAAGAATATTACACTGATGCTTAAACATTGCCTGAGGAATCTGAAATTCAGTAAATTCCCTTCTGATATCCAAGTATGATTTTTATAGGAATACAACCCACCCATCTTTAAGCTTGTATGCATGCATGCAATTTCTGAAGCTCAATAAAGGTACACAAAAAACTAAAATAAGTAAATAAACAAAACTGAGGGCTTAAACCAACATTCATTGCAAGACTTGAGTCAAAGGACTCAAATCAAAGTTCAAGGTACTGTTAATTATGGCTGCAATGTAACTTATTGGTCATTAAAACTCAACCTCTATGTTACCCTATGCACTTCTTCTCAGACGTGCAAAGCCCTGGTCTGCTTTCAGGCAGAGTGAAGAGTCTCAGCACTCTACTGGCTCTAGCTGGTAGCTCAATATAAATTTTATGGGCATCTTGGCAGTGCATATACCTATGGATTTCCAATGCAACAACATTAAGAAGTTACTAAGGAACAGGCATTAACATGCTTCTTTCAATGCAAAACCAGTTTAGTCACATATTATATGGAATTACTATAATGCCTTATTCAAGCTCTCTTTGGAAGCTGGCTTAGTACAGAAAATACTGGCTGTAAGTTAATTTTTGCTGATCAGCAGTCACAGCAAAAGTACAGCAATACGAAGATCACTTCTGTTTTGCAGTGATTTGCTGTTTCTTTTCTAAGCTTTTTAAGTAAACAGTCATCATCTAGAGCTCAAAAGGTTCTGAAAATAATTATTACAATTACTGCCATGCATTGCCTGCTGAACTTTAAATACACAATCCATACTCAAAGTTCCAGCAGGTAATTAATAGAACATTGGATCATAAAGCAAAGCACAGTCCCTGTCACAAACAGGTTACAACCTGAAGTGCAAAAAATATGCAGAGGTCCACAGTGATATGTACTGCACACTCATGGCAATCCCAACAGGACTACTTAACTGTGCATATACCCCCATGCACGGTTTTGTGAAGGCTAGCCAAAGAAAACTGATGAGAACTTCAGGAAGATGAATGGATTTCACCACCCACTGGGAAATGCCATTGATATTGAGTCCTCTCATCCTAATTCCCTTCTTCTTTTGGAAATAATTTATGGGTAAATTTGTACCACATGACCTTGTTACTTTAAGCCAAATCATTTACAAGCTGTCAGAACTACTCACATGCCAGCTTTGCATCCTTATAGTCTGAATTTCTTCCTCCTTAAACTCCAACAACCTAGCAAAACTAGACTGGACTGAGTAAGATTTATAGAAGCAGGTTTTCATTTAACAAGTGCTTCTGAGCTGGCATTAACTTTTCTGTGCCATAGCCATCACTTTTAAGGAACAATAAAAACAAAGCCCACGTGAACACTGGAGGGCTGCACAACCACACCAGCCAGTGAAACCCCACCTTGTCAGATACCCAATGGGGTGGACTGGGGTATTCTGACGAGACACTGCCAGTGGCTCAAGCCCGAATGTCACTCCATGCACCTGGGAAGTTGGGTGGGGTGGTGCTGACCCTCCTGTTCACTGAGACATGTTTCAACATCAACATCAGCAACATCCATCTTGCTTTAGTTACAAGGGCAGTATATCCATCATTGTCTTTAGTAATAGCAAGTGCAGTAGGCTGACACAATCTGGCACTTTCTGGCCAGGTTGATACAATTTGACATTTTCTGGCTGTGCTTGCAGGAGCAATGACTCCAAACAATCGGGTATCTTCTAGTAAAAATATAATGATTTGGGGTGATTAGGCACTCCCCAACAGTACGTGGAACTCTGTTTTTTGCAGAGCTGTACCTGAGACCCCTCCTGCTCAGAACACAGGACCACTCTTAAAGTTGCTGAAGATGACCTAACCTCAACTGTGGCAATCACGGAAAAGTACTGACCAAAGTCAATCATCTTGGATCCTATAAATGTTGGTTCTGAAAAGAAGGCCCTTTGGAGTTTTTTGGGATCACACTGAGCTGTGGCTGACATCACATGTGTCTCACAAAGGAAGCTGGTTCATCTGACTGAAAGAGTAAGCAGTCACTCCTCTTAGCTATGGGGGAAATTTGAATTATATTGTGCTGGTATAATTTCACTGCCTTGGGTAACTGGGGGGAGGGGAAGGTGGAATGGAATGGGGGTAAGATTGCAACTTATTTTGTGAAATTAGGTACCAAACTTTAACATCTTAAGAGGTTAAGCGCTGTATCCATGTGTGCGCGTGCCATTTAGGTGAGAAACTTTGCTAGATTTTTACTTTAAACTCCGTATTTATTATAACTTATTTTTTATTATTTAGTTATCAGTAAATAATACAATTTAATTTTGTGATGTGCTACAATAGTGTTAAACTATCTTACTTTACCACTATTTCAAATCACACCAGACCTGTAATATGTGTCAAAGGACTACACTGAAATCCCTACACTTAAACGTCTTAGCTGTAAAATGTTGACCAAGTCTGGAACTAGGGAGTGGATTCAGCTGCACCCACACTCCTCTCTTGAGAAGTTCAGAAAGCATGACTCAACAGGAAGGAATTCCTCATTCTTTTCCCTGATCCCTGTACAAATCACTCCAGCCAGTTCCCAGCTCAGTCTCCCCTATCCCTGTATCAATCATTTCCCTTTGTTCGGGAAAAAAAAATGGAATTAAAAAAAGTAAATTACTGCTGTCCCTTCCCAACCCCTACAGGCCCCTTCCACATAAGTAACAGAGTGAACCTTGCCAACAGACTGTCAGTTCACCCTTTTCTAAGTCTTTATTAAAAATCCCCTTGTATCTTTCTCAGTGATTCTTTTACGGGGCCTTAAGACCCTCCGCTCTCGGTAGGGACCCCGGCTGGAAGGGAAGGTTTTGTCCCGACCGCAGCCGAGGCGCCCCGCGCTCAGGCAGGGACGGCGCAGCCGGGCCCGTCCCCCCGCCTCACCGCCTATAAAATGGCGCCGCCGGGCCGCGCCGGCTCTTCTCTCCGGGAGGCGCCCCCCCCCCCCCCGGCCCTGGCCCCGGCGGCCGGCGCCCCGCCCCTCCGGCGGCAGCAGCGGCGGGCGCGCAGGCGGGCTGCGGGCACGGCACGGATGAGGCGCATGCGCGTTGTGGACGGGCGCTGGGGCTGCGAGGGCTCGGCGTGGCGGGGCCGGGCGGGACGCGCCGCCGCCGGGAGAGGTCCCCGCGGCGGGGCCGAGGAGCTGACCGAGCCGGGCGGCGGCCAGACGGGCTGGCGCGGGCAGTCGCGGGGCTCGCTGCAGCAGCTGGCGGAGCGGTACGCGGACCTGGCGGCCAGCCACAGCGAGGCGCTGCGGCAGCGGGAGGAACGGGAGTGGCATAACGCGCGGCTACGCCAAGAAAACGCGCGGCTGCGGCTGGAGAACCGCCGCCTGCGCCGTGAGAACCGCTGCCTCTTCCGCCAGGCCTTGCTGGGTCCCGGCCCCGACAGCCCCGACAAGCCTTTCGCCGCGGACCCGGGCGAGGAGGTGGAGGCCCTGCGCGTCCAGCTGAGGCGGCTGCAAGAGAAGCACCGGCGGGCCTTGCAGCACCTGCGGCGGCACCGGGCTGCCGGCGGGCCGGAGGCCTCGCAGCTGGACGACGGGGAGCTGGACGAGCTGCTGGCGGAGGACGACCACGAGCAGCCACTGGAGAAGAGGAGCCTGGTGCCGCTGGCGTAGCCGGCCTGGGGAAGCGGGCGGCCGGGTAGGGCAGCTGTGAGGAGACGGCGCCGTAGGACGCTCCGGGCCCGCCCGCTCCCCGGCCCCCATGGGCCGCTGCGGCCAGTGCCGGCCCTCGGGGCGGAGGAGAGACGGGCCACTCCCCGCCTTCTGCCCTTCACTGTCCCCAGAGAAGCGCGGGCCGACCCTGCCACCTGAGTCGAAACAGGCTTTTCCCAAGAAAAGGGTGGGGGGAGGAGTTGTCTGGGTTTTTTAATCCCTCTCAGATGTATGGCCGGGAAGCACTGACACGGTTAAGGAGAAGGAGGTTCAGCTGGAAAACGGATACTTGGAAGAGGCCAGTGTCCCTAGTCAACGAATGTCTCGAGCTGTTGTCATGGGGAAAACCACGGTGAAAAGGACAGTTGCTTTCATGTCACCTCATAGCATTGAGCTGTGCTTCTTTTGGGGATCAGCTGAGGATCACCTTTTTTCTCTCTCAGTTAGCAACTGTCATGTAGACCTCAGCAGCCATGGAGACTATCAAAAGATGGCTCTGACTAATGTTTAGTGTATAACCTGGGAAAAGGAGAGGACAAAGCTTGAGAGCTCCTTTGTTGGCATTCCAGTGAGTTGGCGGTACTTTGGACTACTCTGAATTGTATGGACATTTACTGCAAAACAGTATTTGTATCTTTAATGGTGGACTTTGTTCACCGTCACATAAGTATTGATTGGAATTTTAAACTTTCACATAAAACTGCAGTTGATAAAAAATAAAACCATGACACGAAATGACTGTCTTAAGTGTGTTTTTTAAGAGGGAGTTGTTTTGAAGTTGCAGATTAAACACCCTTCAGACCTTTGTAATGCTGTCATTCAAAGACAAAGGAATTGGTTGTTTTTTGAACCTGTCTAAAGAAAATCTACCATTTGAAAGATAATTACGTAGTTATTTTACAGACTTTTCTTGTACTGCAAAAATTACTTGAGAGCAAGTTTTGTAAAAAGAACTGAGGTGTCAGTTGGTTTTGTAATGTCCCCGCATTGTTGTTTTTTTGCCATTTAAAAGGTGTATGATGCATTCAGGCTTAGAATTGGTTCCTTAAAACTTTGACAGCAAAGCTCCTAGTTTTAACAGCTCATAGTTAAAGTGACATGAGTAAGAGAAAATTCATGCTTTCTAAGCATCTTTGATAATGCAACTTCTGAAAAGAGTAGCTGTTACTTGTTCAATGTCAGCATAAGCCTTGACTCTTAGAGTGGCTTTAGTTGATCTGCAGCCCCAAGTTAGTGCGTTGTCAGAATGGGAAAAAAGAATACAGCATGTTGCAGTTAATCCCTCCTTAATGTGGAGCTGCACATGTTGTCAATGAGGAAGTCTGGGTCTTGATGGCTGTATGTGGTGGTTGGTTTATAAACCCAAGCATTCTCAGAAATGCTCAAGAATTGCAGTACCTGCAATAAGCATACCAACAGGATTTTTGTACTTCAATAGCAATTTTTAGCAAATTGTGAAAACCCAAGCGACAGAAAGAATCTGTTGGAAATTGTACAACATAGGACTGTTAAAATAAATCTCTAGAAATACATAACTGTGCCAGACTTCCTTTTTAAAAATTGAAGTATTGGCATGTACAAAGGATATTCTGGCCCCCTCTGACTTAGTGTGCAAGATGTTTTAATTAAACTTCTGGAGTGTTCCCAGTAAGTTGAATTTTTATGCAAAGAATACTAAGTTCTATGCAAGTTTATGTAAAGAATTCCCTGCTTTTTAAACATTTTATGTATATCGATAGATTGGAAGGCAGTCCTGCAGACTAGAAAATGCCAATAAATAAATAAATTGGCTATTTCAGTAAGACTCAGATTAATGTGAAGAGTTCCAAAGAAGAGACTTGACGTATTTTCTGAAATTGTTGCTTCCAGATGAACTGCAGTAAATTAGCACTTCGATCTAGTTGTAAAAATTTCTTTTAACTGGTCTTCTAACCTAGATGTTGTTTGTTGTGGAGAGCAAAACAGAAGAATATACAATATTTAGGCAAAGTATTTAGTAAGGTGGTGCAAAAGTGTTAACTCTCTACAGTGTCCCCTAATAAATGGTTTGCAGGTGGTGGGTTTCCTTTATGACACATGTGAGAAACATCTGTCGTGCCAATCAACAGGCCCACACAGTTCCTTCAACGAAGCACAGTTTATTTACATTCTTGCAAGAATGGGTGACCTAAACAAGTAGGCACACCCATAGTAAGGTGAATAACAGTTTATATTCCCTATTCCTGACGCAAAGTTCCCTCCCCTGTTTCCCCACTGGCTGGGTACTCCAGGGTTTACAGCCTATCTGACGCTTCAAATTATCCTGTAAGTTTCCTGCCCCTGTTTACACATTCCATTCTAGCAGTTTACTTTTTACCTTTTATGGTAAAATTTTGACCTTTCTAGCCCCCTTGGCTGTCTTCCCAACCCCAAAATGATGTATACCTACTGGTGCCATCCTGCTCCTAGGAGCAAGATAGAGGTGGCTTTGTTCGGTCTTATATTGGGCCATAAATCCTCCATGTTCAAATCCCCCAGATGGAGCCCAATTAAGTCCCTCGGTTTCTTGGGCCGTAAACCACTCTTGGTGTAATTGGAATGTGCAGGTATCTCACTTAAACAAACTATATATTCCTAACACTAGAGTGTATATATATATATATACATATATATGAACCAAACCCAACACTATGTTTCTAACACTAGAATGCAAAATCAACACTACATTTAATTTCTAACACACACTTGCATGATCCTTGCCTAGAGGAAACTACAAATGCTGAGACTTACAAGAGCAAACACACACAGATTAATGCTTGTAGTCTGGATTTGTTCATACAACCTCTTTTAACAGCAAAAACTCACATGTGGCCCTAAAACTGCAGCTCAGCCAAAACCCCTTCTGTTAATTGTAAGCAGGAAGCACAGAGTATCTGTGGGATCGCCTGGTACATTACAATATCTATGCTTCTGAAGTGATGGCAGAAGTGCTGCCACAGTTGTGTGAAGACCTTAATTCTTCTACTTTTAATTAAGTTCTGTTTTTCTTTTTTTCTTATTGTTCTGCTTTCTGTCTGAAAAGCAGTCACATCTTGAAGTCCCAGTTGTCACTTCATACTCCCAAATCCTGTCTTTAATTGTCTGTATTGCATTTTGGGCTATGACAAGTAGTTGTCCTTTTGTTCTAGTAGTGGTAGTGTCTTCAATGCCTTGGTGTGTTCCTCTGACCTGACTGAATGGTACTTCCCTGAGTCTGGAAGAAAGTGCATTGCAGAACAAAGTTGCTGTAGTATACTCAGCAAACAAAATCAAGTTGTCCTGTGGTTTTGCTTTTCATAACTTGACTTCTTTTTATATTAATTTTTTTCAGTTGTATGCTGATCATTTTCAAAACCATGAATTTCAAAACCTTATGTTTTTTCATGTTTTTCATTCTAGATTTCCAGTACCTATTTCTTTGTTATAGTGACTAGAAAAAAATCAAAACATCCCAAGTCTTTGAAGACTAATGGATTATTTTCCTCTTTAAAAATGTTTTTCTAATAATTATCTTTTACTGCATAGTATATTGTACTATAGTGTATTGGAGTGCTGTATGAAAGTTAGGTTTAAGGTAATTTTTTTTTTTTTTTTTCTTTAGAGAATGGATTAAATCAGTGTTTGGGTGTTCTGTATTTGTTTTGCTTTTGGGTTTTTTTTTCCCCACAGAAATACACAGAAACATCACAATGTATAAAACATTTGACAGTAATATCTTCCAGATCACCTAATACATATATAAATATATAAATTTATAGAGGCAAACAGAACAAAAAATCAGTAGCCTTTCACTTCATTGCTAAGAAAATAATTATTTTGTTCTGTTTCTTAAGGAAGTGTTCAGTCTTAACTGCAGACTTTTCCTTACCCTTCTGTACTGTGCTTCATGTTAACAAAATATTATTAAGTAAATGATGAAATGGAAGTTATATGCATGGCTATATTAAAACTGTATTAAAATATTCTGGGGCCTGTATGTATTGATGGCAATTCCTTAAAAACACACATATGAACAGAATGGCTCTGTGTTGGTGCCATATTTAATACACACTCTATTCCTCTTTGGAGACCTAATTTAAGTTTCATTAAGTATTACACTCTGAGGGAGTCTGTGTCTGCTATGTTCATGTACTTGAATATGTTAGGGCCTTGGGGTGCTTTAGCTGCCCACAGAGAAGAATGCAATAAACTAAATGCCATTCAGATCAGTTCAGCTACTTTGCTACGAAAGCAGGAATTGGCTATTCTTCCATCTATCTTGCTGCGTCCAGTATCTCCCTTTGTTTTGGTTTGGGTTGTTTTTTGTTGTGTTGTTTTGGGTGTTGTTTTGTTTTCAGTTCAGCAGAGATGTTTACAAGATGTATAGAAAATGTTTTTTCCAACCTTGCAAATTATTTGAAGTAGTCATTTAAAGCTGATTTCTAGTGATCACAAATTAAAAGGGTCTTTCCAGTGTATTTGTAACACACACTGATTTTTAAGAAATTAATTTCTGCATTATAATTCTGGGAAGTTTAGCTGTAACTGCCTGAGAACAGTCATCATTCTGTACAGTATCCGGATTGAATTTACTGCCACAACCCTTCCAAAATAAAACCCCAAGTCATTCAGAGAATAACAGCATGTGATTTTAAAGGTCTCTTTAAAGAAGCTTGCTACCAGTATTATTTAATGACTTTCAAGACCATTCACTTGCTCTTTGTGCTGTCAAGGGTCTTTGTGCAGAAGAGAAGATAAAAGACATTACATTTAGAAGGCATGAACAGGATGCTTGAGATCTAGCTTTATAAGAGGGAATGTGGTATAAGGTGGGGAAGACAGCAAGTTGTTTGGATAATCCAGAGAGAACATTTTGTGAAAGACAATTACTGTGGAAAGATGTGACTATCAAATAAAAGCTAGGGAATTTATTATATTAATATATACCAGTGTCATTTTAATGAATAAAATACTGAATGCAAAGTTTGGATAAAGTAAAATATTAGTGCTGGGGAAAAATGCAATTGCATCACACACTGGAATGTCTTTGAAATAAGGGCAAGCTTTGGAGAGCTCTCTGCAAAAAATCCTCAGCTTCTATTGAGTTTATTAGCAGTGTTGCTTGTTAAGGTTAAGTTTATTTCATGTGAAAATTTATGATGGTCAGAAGATTGAGCATTTCCATTTTAGAAATGTTCAGGATTTTCAGTGACCTCAAGTGGTTGACACAGTTGTTTGCAGTTTAGCACCTAGACTAACACAACTCTTAACTTGTGGAGTACAGGTTCAATAAGAGAGGAAGGTGCCGCAATCAGCCAGCTGAATCCAAGTGCTTTGCTTTGACAAGCTCACTTCCAAGTGCCTGACCCAGCCTGATGCTGTTTAGTGTCTGACGGCTGAGGGCATAACTGGAGGCGAGGTGATTGCAAAGCATGTAAACAGAGTAGATCTAATATGTGAGTGGTCATGACTTCTGTTATAATGATGGCTTACAAAAATTATATGGGATACTGAAATAATAGCTGGTGTATTTGTGCATGAATTGCAAACACTTAGCTGCATCTGTGTTTCTTCTCCTAATTAAGCACAAAATAGTGTTGTCTATTCCTCAGTCAGAACCATGACTCTCTGAGTGTTCAGTAATTCTTTCTTCATGGTGAATATCAGCAAATCATTCTACCTGGCTATTAGAAAGCCTCGTTCCCAGCTGAGACTTTTATGACTTACCATTTTTAATATTGCTATTGCTTTTTATCCAGAAGTGTTGTGTTGTTTTTGTTTTGGTTTTTAATGTATCAAAAAAGGTACCTTGCTGTTACAGTTTGAGGGAGCTGTACTGGTGAAGAAGAAGAGCTCTGGGCTGGATGCTATAAAACCTTCTAGACTCAGAGAAGTGTATTTGACACATTTTCCCAAGGACTTTTAACAGTCCAAAAGTAAGATGCAAAAAAGCAGAACTTTTCAAAGAAATCCAATGGGAGATTTTTTTTTCTTCTGGTTTTATTTTTTTTTTTTTCAGTGATTTAAGAATTGTGCCTTTAACAACAGTTAAATATTTAATTACTCTGCACTGTAAATATAAGTGACTAGATCTACTGAAAGACCCAGGTAAAAATCTAAAATAAGGCACTAAAAAGGCCAGGTTGGATGAGACTTTGTGCAGCCTGGTCTAGTAGGATGTGTTCCTGCTCATGGCAGGGAGGTTGGAACCTGATGATCTTTAAAGTGTCTTCCAATCCTAATCATTCTATGATTCTATTAGTCTAAAAGCACCAGAGGTGCTCAGAAACCTAAATGTAAGACCTTTACTATCAAGAGCAGTCCCAGAAAGCTCTCTTCATTTGACAGAGGAAATTTATGCATATTTTATTTTTGAAACTTCTGTTTATTTTGAAAGAAGGAGCTGTGAAACTAGTGTAAAAGTATTGAAGAAAATCAATAGCAATTGGAGGAGTGTGTGTCTCCTGGAAATGTCTAGATGCTGATGGATAAATTTGAATAGTTTTTGGCTTGGAGGGTATCTGTAGAGGGGACAAAGGCGAGGGGACAAAGGCAAGGGGATCAGATGTCAGTCAACTTGATTGCTAGCCTCTTGGTACCAGAGAAACTTTTGCGTTGTGCCAGAGAATGTCTCTTTTCAACTTTTAGCTAGAGAAGGTTTTGGGCTCTCGGTGAGTGTTTCTCCATCTCCGTGGCTGCTGAGCAGGGCAAAAACTCAGAAGCTTGCAAGATCTCCCTCTGGCCAATTAATATGCCAAGAGTGGCTAGAAAGAAGCAGATATGTTAAGTTAAAAGAACAGGTGGAAGGATTTCTGACCATATGGGTAAGAAGCCCTTGTTGCATTAAAGGCTACTGTGTAAAAGATGCTAAGAAAAAAATCTAGATACTAGGTAGCTGGTATAGGAAATACTGTTGCAACAGTCTAGCAAAGTTGAATGCAAGCTCTTACAGGAGACAAATACGTCTTGTTTCCGAAACCTAAAGCAAACCTAACTTCACTAATTCAGAATCATGGTTTCACAAGGAAAAACCTGTAAGCACTCAGATTCATGCGTCTAGCAGGCCAGCCCCAAAACAGATGTACACTGCTGCTGCTCGGGACTCCTTGGGTGAGACAGGACAAGATACCACCTTACAAGTCTGCCTGTCCTGGATTTTTAGGTTGATTGCCATATGCTGCCTTTGTATATAGTTTATGCCCTCTATGAGCTGACTGTGAGTAGCCTCTCTGGCCCACCCCAGTAAATTATCAGGGTTTGCCTACTCCATTTGTCTCCTGGCCTGAGCATCCTGAGAACCTGCACACAAGTGTATGGTGGATTTTGTGCCATTCTTCCTGCGTTTTTTTTTTTCAATTTGCATCTTGTACTGGTTCTACACTAAGACAGACCTTTCACTCACTCCACCATACAGACCAATCCTGACTTTTCTGTTGCAGATCCCTAGAGCAGATTCTGTTGTGCCCTCTGGTTCAGTATGATGAGTACTTTTCAGCTGCATTCAGCTCTGCATTTAGAGCTAAATTAGTGCCTGCTTTCAGATATGAAAATTATGTGTGCACCTAGCTCTCAAACTGCAATCATCCGTGTCTCATTTCTGTACTTTGTGTATTAAACTTCACCAGAAGCTTAAACTTTTCCCTTTCTGGATGCCAAGCAGCACTGTAATCTCAGAAAAGCTGAGGGTATCATTGTGTTAACCCATGCCTAACCCATGCCTACTGCCAAATAGGATCAGAATTTTTTGTTTCTCCATGTGTTAAGTTATTCTGAGTAGCTTATACAGTACAAGTTTCACAGAGCAGTTCTCAAGTGTTAGACACAATGCAAAATTTAGGAATCCTTCAATTTTCTTAAGAAAACACAGCTGAGACTGACCTCACACAGCAGTTTAAAGCTCAGACAGCCTATTCAAGATGTGGCTTCTGTCTTCAGCATAAAGAAATTCAAACTCGTTCTCTAACTTGCTAAAAGCTTGTGTGTCTTTACCAGTGTGGGAACTGTGTTGTCTTACTGAGACTCTTCTACACTGCAGAAAAATTGAATGCAATGTAGATGAGATAGAAAGGAGAGATTTTGCTCATCTTTGTAAGTGACTAACTAGCTTTATGACAGAAGCCTCACTTCAGTGGGAATAATGGTGCTGGGTTCCCAAACTTTCATTCAGAGAACTATTATACAGTGTTTTCTAATAATGGTATCTGTTAATTGATACCTTTCTTTATTTGCTTTCTTTTTCCCTTCATAGTTCCTGACTTTAATTCCTCTTTAATAACCCCATTTTAGAGTATTTAGGGGCTCATCCCTAATTTGTAATCTTAGGGAATTCTTAATTTGTTTCTGTTTAGAACTCCTGAGAAAAGAGGCTCTCAGCAGGGATAGGTTCAGTAGTGAATCTCATCTTTCTTTGTAAGGTTTCCACATATTATGTGGCTATCCCGAAAAAATAAATGCTATTTTTATGATAACAGAGCTGTTACCCTGAGGGTGTTGACTGATAATGCAAACACACTGGTTTTCTTAACATTATTCATAAATAAAGTCCTTACTATTGGTATTGCTGCCTCAAGAAGAAAAGATAAAGATACATTTTTATGAGTCTTTCCTGTGGAAGCTGAAAATATGTAATTCTGTCCATAAGGGGACAACTAACAAAAAAACAACAACTCTTTGCTCCAAAATGAGGTACAAAATTGACCAGGAAAGCTTCCAGTTTTGCTGCATAAAAGCTTTTTACAGGTTTTACAGGTTTCATGTGTTTACGTAATTCTAACACAATATAAAAAGTATGATCCTGAGTCTCTGCAATCAGTTATTGAACTTAATTACATTTTTTCCTCTTTAAACACAAGTATGAAAGGTTTATCATTTTCATACTAAGATTTTCAGTGACATGGTTGTTCAGGACATTTGTGCAGTCTCAGGGTTTTTACAGCAATTACTTCTTTTCATAGCAGATATTTTAATAATTTAGATAGGTGCTGTTCAACTAAGAAATTTCTTTTCAACTAGTAGCATAAATTTTGTTAAATGAAATTCAGATGATGCAGCTCTGGCTTAGATGAATCTGTGAGGCTGATTCTGGCTTGTGTAGCTGTGAAAGTATGCTAGCTGCAAACTTCAGTGCTGCTGGCTCACTAGAAAATGGTTTGTACTTTATTGTGTATTTATAATAATTTTCTATGGAATGTTTAGTACATTATACAGTGCCTTTTTGATGGAAATGGCTTATGGACTCTCTGGAATGCAGGAAGTATTAGAGTACTTTGCACATTTGAATTTTTGGGAAAATAGTGTGCTCTTATGCTAATATGTCAAATGGCAAAATAGCGTGGTTTGGAGTAACTTCTTTAATGTAGCTGAGCCATGATGATTAAAAGCAAGTTCAGCATACCAGTTAAACATAGTTAACTAAGATGTTGCACAGCAGTGGACATTTCTTCTTAGCTGCTTCACTATTTCTTCTGAATAAACCTTAATAGGTTTATAGAAGGAAACAAAATAGAAAGGGACCAAAAGTTTACCTGCCATGTAGTGAAGCTATGTACCACTGCAGAGTTGCACACTGTGTAGGAGGCAACTTTCCCCCTGCAAGTTCACAGCTTGGTAACTTTTACCAGATAACTGAGTAGGAGTACCTGTCAGTTATAATTATCTGATTAAAAGGGATGGAGGGAATTAGATAAGGACTCTGTAGTTTCATATCTTTGCACTGGTGGTAGGATTACAAGTGTGTGTGTATGTAAATGTGTATACATGCATACTATAGTCTTGACAGATTTTTTTACAAGGCTTTTCGTAATCCACACCCAGTACTCACCAAGGTACAAAATCAAAATACTCTCTCTGCATGTCTGTCCTCTAGACGGTACTGATTACAATTCTAGTCTGGCATGATACAATTTGCAGGAACGGGCCTGTCTGAGGCTGCACTTCTGTTACTTTCTTATGCACCTGTCCATCTAGAGAGCAGGAGCTGACACGTTTACTTGTATTCAGGTTTCTGTGGAGTTTACAATGGTAAAATGGATTGTGTGGGTCTGTCCTTACTCCCATCCCGATTGGTTATGCTCAGTACTTGAAGCAAAGATGCCAAAGAGGCAATTATAGGGTCCAGACAAAAAATTTTATAGATGAACATTTCTTTTGTCTGTGCTTTGCATCTGGAGTGTCATTGAATTCTTATCTTCTTTGCCCCCAAGGATGTTGGAGGTGGCACATTCTCATTTCAATGTGATTTTATTAATTTTTGAGTGATTAAATTGTGTTTGAACTCTTTGTCTGTAATTATATTTGGCAGCAGCTTGGAATTTTTTTGCTTCTGTTTTTCTTTTTTTTCCTTATTGCTATGCACCTGCTGTTGAAAATTGGTTCTTTTAGATACTGCTGTTCCAGTAGATATAGGGAAAGAAATACTCAGTCATGTAATAGTCTTTTGGAAGCCAGTGGAAACAATTGTAGGAAAAGCCAAGGCAATCTGACCCTTCTGAAGTGATGGTATTATATTGGTATTTTGTGTTTGTTGTAAAAGAATGATCACTAAAGTGAATTCTGCCTGCCCTAAAGCAGGGAACAAAAAGTGAGAAAGCTTTTTATGCTGTTTCTGAAATGTTTCGTAAAGTTCGGAACTATAAAGAGTGCAATTTCATAGTGTCTGGGTAAGTCTTTCTGTGCCACAGCAGAAAAGTTAAGATCAGGGCACTCGGATAACAGTGTGTTAGTAACCCATTTTTTGTGCTAGATATCAACTTTAAATTAACCATTACAAATGATGACATAAAATGCACAAAACATCAGCAGGCTGTGGATGGCTCCACCACAGTACAGACATCACAAACATTACCTTACCAGACCCTGAACATCAGCTCCCAGGGAGCAAGGGACCATGCTGGCAGTCATGGGAAGGGACACATTGCTACCAATTGAGAGGGTCATGGGATGTGCCATGCCTTTGTGGGCACTGTGCACACAGCTGGGAGGAGCCAATGGGAATCTGAACAGGTGCTAAGGGCTGTCTGTGGTTTCAGGAATTCAGCCAGCTCTGTGCCAATTTCAGTCACCCAGCTTTCAAAACAGTCTTCAAAAAGCTTTTTTGGAAGCAAGCTACAGCACTGACGTTGTAACAATTGCCCAGGAACAGGTGAAGGGACAGAAGCCCTTTAACCTGTCAGTGTTGACAGGGAAAAATGTATTGTAATTGGGAGAATATGCAACTTCAATACATCAGGGATAGTTTCAGTAAGGATTATAGATCAGACCAGTGCAGTGGGTGAATATGTATGACTGTGCAGTCATATGTCTGACAGATCTACATATATATATATAAGTATATCTGTGTGTATATATATGTATATGTGTATATAGAAACTATTGAACAACCATCTGAAAGCTAACTTGTATACTGTCTTTCAGCTGTAAAAATCTAATGCATCTGATAGTACTGCCAAGCCTTTAGAAAGTAATAGAAAAGGGAAGAAGAAAGGAGAAAATCTTTCATGACAGCTAATATTAACTATCTTTTCCTTAACTTCTAGTTGTATGTGTGTATCCAGAAGATTCAGTCTGAAATACTTATTATATGCTGTTGTCATCCCTTAGTTCAACTTCAAACTATGCAATAATATTCCCAGTTCAGCTGCTTGCAGCCAGTAATGATTTTTTTATTTCTTCTCAGAAAAAAGAGAGAAGCCTTTTTTTCTCTCCCCTTGTATTTTCAAGATTTAGAGACCTGTACCTTAACCAGAATGCAGTAACTCAAATTAAGTTGTCATGAAAAAGCCACTCCCTTTGAATACTTCACACTAAATGTTCAATTAAATGAGTCTTTCCTTAATTTGAGAATCCAGTTAGGAGATTATTCTTTTCCCTCAAATCCTCATATGCCAGCTACAGGTCTTTTCAATCAAGTACAAGTGTAATTGCATTAATGCCCTAAGTGAATCTTTTGCATAGCAGTGAGCAAAGGAGCAACACTGAATTTCCTGATTAAGGATGGATTTATTAGCTACTCCTTGACCTTTATGTACACCAAGGAAGAGAGGTTTTAGCTGTTTGAGTTACAACTCAGATTTGTTTGCTCAGTCAGAGTGAACAGCATGGTTACTTCAAAATTATAAGGACAAGTTAGACTGATGGGGGAGCAGGGGTAATATTTCATTTCAGAGTGTTAATATGTTTGGTGTTCTATTTTTGAAACTCAAACAAAATATTTTGGTATCTCACAAATATGACTAGTCCCCATATAGAATTTAATTTTATTTTTTCTTGAAAAACTGTTTCTCTGAATCAGAACTAATCAGTTAGATTTTTATTTGGTTTGCAAGAATTCTCATTAACTGTGTCCTGATTTGGGCCAGGATGAAGGCAATTTTCTTTCTACTGATTTTTTTTTTTTTTTTTCCTTTGGTAAACTCTCTTTTAAGCAGCACACTTGCTGAAAGTAGTAGCAAGTTTTCCAGCTAGTGGGCTGTTAACGCTAAAATATTTATAGTTACTACTGAGATACGAAGGCCACTTTACTTCCCTTGTTGGAACTGCTTCTTTAGTCACTAAAGGAGCAGAAGGTTCATATCTACAACCTTCCCATAGGGAGTAGTGGATTAGATAGGTAACTAAATTGGCCAAGCAGAGTATTCCATCCCATATACATCATACTCAGTATACATTCGGGAATCATGGAAATCAAGGTTTTTTTCATCCATGGCCAGCATCCATGGAGAACTCAGTCTATCCATCTCCTTTGATCCCTAGGTCCATGCATTCCTGACCCCTGTATCTCTACCCTCAGCTCCTGTCTGCTCTATTGCTAGCTCTGGAAGCAGTCCAGGACCTTTTCAGGACTGCTCTGCAGCTCAGGGGAGTGCAGTGTGAGTTGCTGGGAGGGGGAGGTGGTAGAGAACATTATTGCCATTCATTTAACTGCTGATCCTGCATTAAACTGTGACAAACTGATGGTTTGCAGCTGAGATCTATGACATGCACATCTATGTGTATAGCTCTGATAAGCTTTATGAACGTCTTGCAAGTTTTGTTTACATAAAAATCTGGCTTTAGGTTAACAGCCTGTGTTCTTCTTGCCTCCTATTAAACTTATACATGAAGTGTGCAGTTAAACTCATCCAAGTATGAAGTTGTGTGAAAAATTGTTACTCTGCTTTGTATTTCACTGTATAGGAAACCTAGTTTTAAAGGCTAATATATCTTTGTTCCCATAAAGTTCAAAGATAATATTGTTAGAAAGCTGGATGCTAAAATACTACCACTTTTAATATCTATCAGTTTACCATTAATCTTCTCTAGGTTAGTTTCTTTTGAGAAATGCAAAGGATAAATCAGTAGACCAAGACCAAAGGTGTACTTGCATTATTATCTGATTGCATTGCTTGTGGTTTAAACATTCTGCCTTCAGAAACTCTTAAAAACAGTCATCCAGATTTCAGTAAGGGATCAAATGCAACAATATGGCTTCAGAGAGGGAAAAATTAGATTGTGAATTCATTGCTTAGTGGCTTCTGTCTCAATTTTCTTTCAATAAAAATGTGTCCCTACATGCTGGAACTTGGTATTTATCTTTGCTTTAAACCAAACCATCTAGGAAAACAGTGGTGATTCATGATTGTCCACAGAAAGCCTGCTAATTACCAGCACTGGGGAAAGAACTGTGCTAGATATTCTTTTTTTTCTCTTAAAAGGAAAGTTTTGTTTTGTCCAGTAATACAATTTTTATGGAAGGTCATTTTCATTAACTCTAGATGTGCACCATGCTGTGTCATTGCCCAAAGGCATGCTATTATTTACAATTTTCGTCTGTCCTGTGCAAAATTAAACAACAGTGAATATGAAGTTAATGTATGTTAAGTGCCTCAGGCATATTCCAATTAAGCATTAACAAAGGTTGGAACACTTCCAACACATTTAGGGAATACAACTTCCAGTCATTCTCCTTTTAAATAAATAGCAAGAATTTCTTTAAAAAGTAATAAACCTTCAATGGAGGGACTAATCAAGGAACTTCAGGACACATATATAGCAAGCATTTCAATGTAAACAAACTGTACTTTTTATGTGCATAAATCTCTGCAAAAGTGAAGGGAGGAATTTGCATACATTGTCTATTTCATGGACTGATTTTGCAAAATGCTGAACAAACAAAAAAAAGAAGCACTTTAAGAAGTCTTGGTATTTTCATTTATTGCTTCTGGTGTGTAGATATTAAGGACATGCTAATAGCAGCATAGAAGGGATCAAAGGAAAGGTATTCAACAGAGGTTGGAGATGAGGTGGAGGAAACGTTGAAAGAAATGTTATTTATTTCAAGGAGGAAGTATTAAGTCTCAGGTTATGGAAGATCTTTTTCTTAAAAAAAGTCAGTGATGTTAGTACTTTGTTAAAGCATCTGTGCTTTAACACAGGTGTTAATAGGTGTATTAGGGGCTCTGGTTTATCATGTTATCATGTCTAGTGTGAATGCATTTAGTTTACCTTCTACCCAAATTAAATGCTCGGAGGTTAAAACTTCTTGTTGTGTGCAGGCCTTGGAAAGACCCACACTCTATTTAAAATTTACTTTTGTTTCAGATTGAGATCTTAAGTGCTGCATAAGCTTTTGGCAGACCATATTTATGGAGGTTGAAGCAGTCAATGGAAAAATAATACTTTGATCTTCCAAAGTGACTAAATGCCTTTCATACTCACTGCCAACAAGATAAGTGTCTTACCTTGTTTTGGTAATCTTGCTTAGAGGTTCACAGAATTACAGAATCACAGAATCTTAGTTGGAAGGGACTCCAAGAGATCATCTAATCCAACTCCCCTGCCAGGCAGGGTCACCTAGAGTACATCACACAGGAACTTGTTCAGGCAGGTTTTGAATGTCTCCAGAGAAGGAGACTCCACAACCTCTCTGGGCAGCCTGTTCCAGTGCTCTGTCACTCTCACAGTAAATAAGTTTTTTCTGATGTTTATGTGGAACCTCCTATTCTCCAGTTTGCACCCATTGGCCCTTGTCCTATCACTGGACATCACTCAAAAAGCTTGGCTCCATCATCCTGAAACTCCCCCTTAATGTATTTGTAAACTTTGATGATGTTGCCCCTCAGTCTCCTCCAAGCTAAAGAGGCCCAGCTCCCTCAGCCTTTCCTCATAAGGGAGATGTTCCACTCCCTTAATCATCTTTGTGGCTCTGCACTGGACTCTTTCAAGCAGTTCCCTGTCCTT
Source organism: Apus apus (assembly GCF_020740795.1). Classification (NCBI taxonomy): domain Eukaryota; kingdom Metazoa; phylum Chordata; class Aves; order Apodiformes; family Apodidae; genus Apus; species Apus apus. The sequence goes on along the minus strand of NC_067312.1, from coordinate 56,202,964 downwards.
CTTGAACTGAAGGGCCCAGAACTTGACACAATATTCCAGATGTGGCTTCACCAAGGCAGAATAGAGGGGGAGGAGGACCTCTCTTGACCTACTAACCACACCCTTTCTAATGCACCCCAGGATGCCATTGGCCTTCTTGGCTACAAGGGCACATTGCTGGCTCATGGTCATCCTCCTGTCCACCAGGACCCCCAGGTCCCTTTCTCCTGCATTGTTCTCCAGCAGGTCAGCCCCCAACCTGTACTGGTACATGGGGTTGTTCTTCCCCAGGTACAAGACTCTCCACTTGCCCTTGTTAAATTTCATCAAGTTTCTCCCTGCCCAACTCTCCAGCCTGTCCAGGTCTCGCTGAATGGCAGCACAGCCTTCTGGTGTGTCAGCCACTCCTCCCAGTTTAGTGTCATCAGCAAACTTGCTGAGGGCACATTCTGTTCCCTCATCCAGGTCCTTGATGAAAATATTGAATAGTACCAGTGCCAGTACCGACCCCTGAGGGACTCCCCTAGTCACTGACCTCCAACTAGATTCTCTCCTACTAACCTCAACTCTCTGGCTTCTTCCTTTCAACCAGTTCACAATCCATCTCACTACCTGATAATCAAGCCCATATTTCCTTAGTTTATCTATGAGGATGCTGCAGGATACAGTGTTAAATGCTTTACTAAAATCAAGATATACTTCATCTACCGCACTACTATCATCTATTCACTTAGTTACTTCCTCATAGAGGGCTATAAGTTTGGTCAAACATGACTTCCCCTTGGGAAAACCATGTTGACTGCTCTCAATAATGCCCCCCTTATCCTTGATATGTCTAGAGATAGTGCCAAAAATAAGTTGTTCCACCACTTTTCCAGGGATGGAGGTGAGGCTGACCAGTCTATAGTTACCTGGGTCCTCCTTCTTGCCCTTCTTGTAGACTGGAGTGACATTTGCTACCCTCCAGTCCTCAGGCACCTCTCCTGTTGCCCACGACTTACGACAGATGATGGAGAGTGGCTTAGCAATGACCTCTGCCAGCTCCCTCAGCACCCATGGGTGCATTCCATCCAGACCCATTGATTTATGGATGTCCAGATTGCTTAACTGATCCCTAACCCAATCCTCACCTACCAAAATAAAAATTATATGGGCTGGGAGTGCCCATGGGATTGAACCCCTCACAGGGAGAGGAACGTGAATCTGACAACAGTGAAGGAACTACTGGGCTGTAGCCAGCCCACTTCTACTTGTAATCATGTCCTCTAAAGATAAAAGGAACAAGTAAAATGAAAAATACTGCTAAAAAGACAGAGAGAAAAATAAGAATCAGCAGAAAGTATAACCAAACTATAAGTATAAACATTATTTTTTTAAATTATTTTTCTAATTTGTCAGCAGCAGCTAACTGGTTACTTTATTCTTACTTAGAGTCATTTACGATTAGTTCAATGCTAGACTAGCTACATTGTCTGTAAACTGTATCAGGGCTTGATTAAACCAGTAGAGATTAATGTATCTTTACTAATGAGGAGTTTCATAATATTTTTAGCAAGACTTCCATGACACAAAGGATTGCATCTAGAAAAGCCAAATACCTAGCTGATTAAAGTCCTGGACTGCATGACTGAGAATGCTTCCTATAGATATATTAAACCCTTTTAAGATGTTATTGGCTTTTATACTACTGAGCCATCTCCACCATTAAGGATTCAGAATAAGCTTTGTTGCAATCCTGAATCCATGGTGCTCAGAATGTTGAATTGAATGACAATGCATTGATTTTTTAACTCTTAATCTATAAGCAAGTTTATTCAAATGAACATTTTTTTCATGTGTTAAAAATCAAAGTCTAACACACGTTTAATTTAAAAAAAGCTTAATTTTCAATGTTTTCATCCATTTATGATTAAATTTCATTTTAGCACACTGAGTTTTTGAAACAAGCAACGTCCCTGAATATGGCTAATTACTGAAAATAAGTTAGCCTATTATGGGTGGTAAAGGGGAAGAAAAGCAAATAGTACAACTCACAGTTAACAACCAGTATTTATACTGTTACTATAACCAAACCATATTTTTCTTTAATTATATATTATAAATGAGGTATTAATTACTAATGTAATTCATAATACCACCAATAGATTATTTTTAAAGTTACAACACTCAGTGAAGGTAGATGGGCAAGCACCACATAAAGTTTTTTTGTTCCTTTCTCTTCTTGATTCAAAATATTTCCTCTTCAGGTAGAGTGAGAAAAGCACTAAGTGTTATCATACTAAGAATATCACTATACATGAGAAATACAATGGAGACTTGTGGCATAAATTCTCATATGCTATTACGTGGATTCACCTAGCAACATTTTGCATTGATTATATCCTGCTTTTTATAACTCACCATTACTAAGAATGGATATGGGAAAATAAGAATTTATTCATCCAGTCTCACTGAAAATCCTACTCATAAAGAGCTTAAGATTGAGATATCTTTATAAGCATCTGAACTCTGCATGCAAATAGCTTTTAAATATATGGAATACTTTTTTCATATTTACTGCTGTTGGAAGACATGGTCAATTTGTTTCTTTCTGCACGCCAGCAGGCTTGTAGTTCCCTGGGTCCTCCAACTTGTTCTTTTTGAAGACTGGACTGACGGTGGCCTTCCTGTAGTCCCCAGACACCTCCCCTGTTCTCCATGACTTCTCAAAGATGAACTCACTCCGTGAGCAGAAAAAAAAGCAGAAGAAAACTAATAAATAAATGGAAAAAAAGGAATGCAAAATCCTGCTATCAATTCCTTTTGCTTGGAGAGTTTTAAGAATTTAATAGTGATAACGGACTGTCACGATCCGGTATTTGGATATGTGGCAACATTTTACGATCTTGCTGGGACAAAACAAAGATAACACAATATCGGGTGCACAAAGAGGCACCAGGGCTGGTGTGCGGTCTTACTAGAGATCGAGCTGAGCCCCCCTGATTTCTAACACTTCTCACCGCAGGGGGAGGCTGAGGCGGCTGGACTCTGCCTTCCCTCTCCTGGTATAAGCCACACAGCAGCTGCTCCCTTAGTTGCCTGGCAGGACCTGAGAAGTAGTTAAAAGGTGATCCCAAATGGTGAAATTAAGACGCAAACGAGGTCAGATGTCATGCACACAACAAACTTTTATTAGAGTAACACAGCAAAGTCCCTAGAGCAGTGTGGACAGGGAGGAAAACAGAGACAGAAAAGAAAGGAGAAAGCAGAGTTACAGAGGACAGCAAGCGAGAGCATAGTTACCACCACAGTCCAGCGATGTTGTCGGTGGGGAAGTGGTTCCTGGTGGGGAGGTGCTTCAAATGTACCCATAGTGTCCCAGATTTTTATACAGTTCTTGTCCACTGCACCCTCACTTTTCTCTCTGAATAAGTGAGAATATTCTTCTGTCTTCTCCGCGCTCCTCCGAGATAGCAGGGGGCAGGTATGATGCCAGGGGCTATGTAGTCTTTGTTTGGCTAATTGATGAGATCAGCCATTACAAAAGAGGAGGTTGAGACAACGGGCACCACAGGATTAGTTTGTTGCAGTGCAGTTTAGGTCCTAGGAAGTGGCTTGAGATCTGCACTCTGTCTTGTCCTGCTAAGTCGGTGGTTTTCATATCAAGGCCTGGTTATCACTGGATATTCTGCTCCCAGCGCCAGCTGTAGAACTCCTTTGTCTCTGATCTCAGCATGTCCCACACTGAACTCCCCAGGTCTCACGTACTCGTCACAGGAGGGGAAGCAAAATGGTTGGGTGGATTGCTGAGACATCTCTTTAGTCCATCAGCAAATGTTGTTCAACTCTCAGATGCCACAAGACAGACAAGAGATATCCTGAGTGCCTGAGTCCATCACTTATCTCTTGGATTGTTCGAGACAAGCGCTATAAATCCTGAATGCCACATGCATCAAAGTCGATCTGACGCTGAATACTTTTGAAGTGCTACAAGTACTTCCTAGCAGGGAATGCTTTTTACTGCTGAGCACTCCCTGTATTCCCAGATTTATCTTACTGCAAATATTGTTAATACAATGTACCCCAGAAAATTTTATCAGCAAAATACAAAGTAATGAATTATAGGCAGAACAGAGGAGTCTTGCCAGACTAATTAGAGCTTCATCAGAACCAGAATCAGAACTTTCAGTGTCACTCATGAAAACATGTATAGTGTATAATGTCTTAAGTATTTGTTGCTGAAGTCAGACTCATTAAACCAACCACATTGTAAAACACAGGTGAATTTACATTTGCTTGAAGAGCAACGTGTGCATTTTATTTTACCTTCCAGTGGGCAGTATCCATAAGAAAGTGTCTTTGCAGACAGTCATTGTTCTGTCAAGAAAAACCTGCTTAAAGTATACATGCTTTGAAAGCTTCATCCTGGAGGCTTGGTATTGCTGATGATAGTTCCTGTTTCAAGGTTTCTGGTTACTGTTTGAGCTCAGATATTAATCAGGAGCTCATTTTGCCCATAAATTTCACTGTTAATTTTGCTGATTACCCACTACTGTATGTATTTTTGTTTGCTTGTTTGTTTGTTATGGTTTTATACAAGTAAGATAATGGTACTGAGAATTTCCCCTTCTCAAGCTAAAACAAGCTGATTTAAAAATATTCTGGTATAATTAACTATGGAACGTTAGTAATGAGACTCTCATTCTTTCTTATGTTGACTTCACTATGTGGGTGAATTCTCGCCAAACCACAGTGGAAGTGGCTGCTCTATTACCTTTGTCAACTCCGGCCAAGACTTGGAAAGATCAGAATGATACCACCCCTGTCCCGATTTGAGCCAACATGAAGCTATTTTTCCTTTTATTGCTTTTTTTTTTTTTTTTTTTTTTCTTCAGTAAGCTGTCTTTTAACTAGTAACTAGCAAATTGTCCCAGTTTGGGATGAACAGCTGGAATGTTTTTCTAATTGCTGGGTCTCCAAAGTCACACCTTTACTTTGCCGGCTCAGACACTACAGGAGATCTATGACATCCCCCCCTGTCCCCCAGTCAGAGATCACAGAAGACACTTCCTTCCTGCTTCTTCTTTCCTTCTCTTCAGTCCATGGCCGGTGTCCTTGGAGGGCTCCATCCATCCATCACCATCGACCCCCAGCCTCAAGCATTCCTGACCGTCATCACTCTCTGCTTTCTCCAGCAGCTCTGGGATTTTTTGGGACTGTTCACAGCTCAGGAGATGCTGTGGGAGTTGCTGGGAGTGGGGGGAGGCAAGAGGCTTTTGCACATACCTGCACATATTTGTATATAATTGTATATATTTTCTTTTATCATTAGTGTTGAATTAAAGCTGTGTAGTTTAGTTTTCAATCCACCCAAGTCTCTGTTTTTCTCTCGCTCCTTCCGTACCTGGGTGGGAGAGGGAGGGGATTGAGAACGTTGTTGTCGATTCTGAGTCAAACATTGACAGCCTCTCAGGTGTGTGCTGCGGAGAATAGAAACACATTGTTGTGTAGACACTTCCAAGAAGTTTAACATCAGTTAAGTACCACTTTATCTGACAGCAGGAAGCAAGCAGAGAAGTCTTCTTAAGTCCCTTGCAATGCAGCATAGCAGGTAGGTGCATTTGAATGAAAAGGAAAGATGTAAAAAACCCTTTGACTGTACTGTGCCTTCTCGTAGTCTCTAGCTTGTCTGACTGAAAGACAGCACAGAGAATATGTTGACACAAATTATTATAGTTGTCATTTGAAAATGAATGGTGAGTATGGACTTGTAACTTTTGTAGCATCTTTTAAAGCTCCGTGTAGCTATGGTGGGAACAGATTCTTTTTACATCACTGAGGTATGCTTTAACAGCTTGTGCTTAACTATTCTTAAAAGAAGCAGAGCAGGACTTCTCAAAAACTCACTTTTTCTCTAATATGAAATAAAAAGCTAATTTTAGTAGGGAAGGAGAAAAATAATGAAAGTCCAATAGGAGGTATGAGCTCTTGAGTGCTTCACATTGCTGAAGAAAGGCAATAGGTTCTGTTTGGTTCCATCTGCTGTATGAAGAAAGCCTAATTTCTGCTGACATAGGTAAGCATGTAGGTACTGTTTTAAATCCTAGCCTTGGTTTGTTTTTCTGTCTACTAATTTAAGCCACAAGCTTTGAGAAGATCATGAGACATTATCTGCAGCTATTATTCAAGTCCAGAGGAGGGCCGTAAAGATTATCTGAGGACTGAAGCACCTCTGCTATGAAGATGGACTGAGAGAGTTGAGGTTGTTCAGCCTGGAGAAGAGAAGGTTTCAGGGAGACCTTAGAGCACCTTCCAGTGCCTGAAGGGGCTACAGAAAAGCTGGAGAGGGACTTTTTACAGGGACATGGAGTGGTAGTCCTAAGGGGGACAATTTCAGACTGAAAAAGGGCAGATATAGATTTGATATTAGGAAGAAATTCTTTCCTGTGAGGGTATCAAGACACTGGAAGAGATTAACCAAGGAAATCATGGATGCCCCATTCCTGGAAGGGAACATGAAGGCCAGGTTGAATGGGTCTTGAAGAAGCATGGTCTAGTGGGAGGTGTCCCTGATCATGGCAGGGGGGTTGGAACTAAGTGATCTTCTAGGTTCCTTCCAACCCAAACTGTTCTATCCCTCCTGGATAGTTACATTTTATAGTGTTAGATTAAAGGGCAAAACAATCTTGAAAAATCAAGATACATTCAAGAAGTCTCCAGATTTGTCCCTTCTCTGCAAAGAGTCCTTGATCTCTGAAGATGTAGAGTCTGTTACACTAGTGGGAGTTAAAAGGAATGGAAAGCACTGTGCAAGACTGGAATTTTAGATTCAAGTCAGTTGCTTTGCTTTGAGGTCATCCAGATAGCAGAAGAAGATATAGGCTTTGCATTTTTTCTGGAATGCAGTCATTTTTTTTCGGCTAGAATAAATGAACGATGTAATGAGATTGTTCATAATTGAGAGGGAATTAAGGAGGAAAATTTCCACAGTGGTTAATTATAAACAAGATAGTTTCTGTCAAAACTTACATTTTCAATACTGTAAAATGTGTAACTTGACTTTAAAGTCAAACCTGAATAGTTCAGTATCGGAAAATATAATGCAAAAACCCACAACAGTGACGTTAAGCATGAGAGAACTAGCTACACTACCTCGTGTATTAGCAGTGTTGTGACCCTACACAAACTGACTGACATAAGATGATGTCCCACTTACAATTAAGAGAAGCTCTAATTAATGCCTGAAAATGCTGAGACAAACTTTAGCCTTTGAACATCTCAATGAAAGAGAAATTAAATTAAAAGCAACAGCCCAAAGCCTCAGTGACATGCAATCAAGAGGAAGAAAGGCTGGAAATAACAATTTAAAAATAGTAATTATCAAATGTATGGGTCAATTTTGAATGAAGAACTAAATTTCTGTCTTCCTTCTTAATTTTCTTTAGTGAAATAAGCTTTCCATTACCTCCCTGACAGTCACTGCTGAGATGTTCAGGAGACCATATGTAGGTAGGCTGGCAGAGGAAATGGGTAAAGCTGAAACTTGGAGTGGAGACAAGAGCAGCAATGACAGTAGAGATGTCTGCCCTCCTGGGGAAAGAGGTGAAAAACAACACCTTGAACCAAGACAAGATAGTGTAATGTAATATTGCAAGGAATAGATACTTTGTAAGTTGCATAAAGGTTGTTAGAGAAAGTCTGAGTTCAGGAGTAATATAAAAACCCATTGATTTTGATCAATACATGTGGTGTTTGGAGATGACTAGTGGAGTCTTTGGGTTGTATCTTTTCACTGACATCTGATTTCTATTGCAACAACCTCATAAATATTGTGGATCTTGGTCATAATTTTCAATAATTTAACTGAGAGGAGAAATAGGTTCTTGGGCTTGTTTTTTTCCCTGCTCTATTTGCAATATTGGCTAAAGCATAATGCAAGTTTCGTCTCTAGCCACACAGGCATCTTTTCTTTTCAAAGCCTATTCTCTGTATGAAACAGTGAACACAGAGGTGGCAGAATAAATGATTCTGTATGTGTGATGAACTAAGGATAAAATACAGGATTAATCCAAGAGCATGAAAAATTATCAATTAAGAATTCTCATTAGCTGTATTTGTTGCCTTAATTGGCCTTTCTGACTGCATAATCTCAAGTGATAATTATTTGTGGCATTGACCCATTCCTCTGTGAATATTGTCTTTTAATTAATTCCAGAAACTTATTTCACTTCTTTAGTTCCTCCTTTCTACATAGCAGTTTTTTCTTGGCTCCTTTTAGTGTAAACAGCATACCTCAAGATTATTTAAAAAATTGTAGTTAATAACAACTAGTTTAATCAGTGACCTAAGATAAAGTAAAATCTCAAAGTATTCTGTCTTACCACTTGAATCCTATGTTGTGTGATATGGTCATAGTTTGAGGGCTGTAAGTGAAATCCTACTCTTGCAAAAGTTTGCCAGACTTAAGACTGCTCTCTGTAAACCCAGAATTTCTTTGTGAGTGTGTTAGGTAGTTTTCAGTAAAGTATATATTAAAATAAGTTGAAGTAAAAGGAACGTGGAAGATTATATTTAAGATTCTACATCACAGTAGGTAACATGATCTGTAACTCAGTGATATAAGAAATAACTTTCCTATTAAGATCAACAGACAGTAAATGTCTGAACCTTCTAGACAATTTTAAAATGTGTTTGGAAAATTTTTTATTGACAACCGCATGTGTGCATTTCTAGGGTGCTTGGGTAGTATTCACGCTATAGCACTGTTACAGTCAAATTATCTTATTAGTATCATAGAATCAGAGAATGGTTAAGGTTGGAAGGGACCTTAAAGATCATCAGGTTCTGACATTCCTGCTATGAGCAGGAACACCTCCTTCTAGACCCGGCTGCACAAAGCCTCATCCAACCTGGCCACAACCTCCCCAGGCAACCTATTCCAGCACTTTATTACACTCAAGATGAAGAATTTCTTCCTGATGTCTAACCTAAATCTACCCTCTTCAATTTAAAACCATTGCTGCTTGTCCCATCACTGCCCTCACTAGTGTAAAGCCCATCCACAGCTTTCCTATAGGCCCTTCAGGCACTGGAAAACCACTATAAGGTCTCCCCAAGGCCTTATCTTCTTCAGCCTGAATGACCCCAACTCTCTTGGCCTGTTTTCATAGGAGAGGTACTCCAGCCCTTTGATCATCTTCATGGCCCTCTCTGGACCCTCTTCAACAGCTTCATGCCTGTGCTGCGGGCTCCAGAGCTGTACACAATACTCCAGGTGGGGTCTCACCAGAGCAGAGTAGAGGATCCTCAACAATTATAGGTAGGGTGTTAAATCTACATAGAGGATTCTTGTATATATGAATGTGTCCTGGACTGTACAAATAAAGATATCCAGATATGCAGAAATACAAATTTAGGGTAAAATATGCTCTTGGTTCTGGTATTTTCTTTCAATTTTATATAAGATTGGTAGTACATATCCTGTGGACCAAGACAGTCCATAAGTGGGTGATATTGACAGCGGAAGGAAAGCTGTTGCCTTTATGAAAGTACATGGGTTTTTCAGGGCTTGTATGGAAAACTGATTGACCTAGGAAAAATGTGTAATAATGGATGGAAACATCGCTTTCCTCTATTAGGTGAAGTTTTCTTGTTAGTACAAAGAGAATTTTAATTCCTAGTGTATTATTTTGTTGGGTCATTAAATAAAAGAATTTTATTTCTGCAAATGTTACTGATTTCAGGTCTTGTAACTCCACACATTCTTTATATATTTGAGGTTTTAAAGGCCTGAGCTTGTTTTTTTTTCTTGACACTTTCTACTCATTTTAATTTTTCTGCCAGAGAGCAGTTTAAACCTGTGTGCTTGGTTGGTGTGGCAGGTCGGTAGCAGGAGAAGACCCACAGGGGTGGTTCCTGTGAAAAGCTGCTGAAAGCTCCAAAGCTCCAAATCAGGATGCTCCTCTGGCCAAGGCCAAGCCCACCAGCATAGCACCTCTGTGATTAATATATTTAAGAAGTGGAAAAGGAAACTGTCAAAAGAGGAGAGGGGAGGTGAGAGCAATACCTATGCAGACACCAAGGTCAGTGAGGAAAGAGGGAGAGGAGGTGCCTGAGTGGAGATTCCCAAAGGAGGAGTACAGTGGAGCAAGTGTAGATCTGCAGCCATGAAGGAGTACAGTGGAGCAGATGTGGAACTACAGCCCTGGAGCACCATGGTGGAGCAAATGTGGACCTGCAGCCCACAAAGTATTATAATAGGGCTGATTGTAACCTGCGTCCCTAGAGGACCACAGTGGAGCAGATGTGGACCTGCAGCCCTGAAGCACACCACATTAGTGGAGGTTACTGTGCCCAAAGAAGGCCATGACTCTGTAGGAAGCCCATGCTGAAGGACTCTTTTACATGGGAGGATGCCATGCTGGAGCAGTTCGTGAAGAACTGAAACCCATGGGAAGGACCCATATTGGAGAAGTTCATGAAGGACTCTCCCATGGAAGGAACCTTTCACTAGAGCAGAGGAAGAGCATGAGTAGTCCTCCCGTCAAGAGGGAAGGAGTAGCAGATGCAACATGTGACAAACTAACCACAACCTCCATTCTGCTTCCCCCTGTACTGCTACGTAGGAGGAGTTAGAGAAATGTGGACTGCAGTTGAGCCCAGGAAAAAGATAAGGGTGGGGAGAAAGTGTTTTTAAGATCTAGCTGTTGGTGTCATAAACTGTTTTTGTACAGATCTTCAACAAAGTTATTCATTGTAATCTTACAAAGACATAGAGCTTTACCAGGCTTTATGATGCACCTGTTGAAGATAATGAGGCCCAGATCCTATAGTAAGTCTAGAATGCAGCCAGTAGTTCTAGACAGCTTAACAGCTGGTTTGATCTGCTGGGGCATTGGGCTATTGCATTTGCTGGAAGCAGAATGGTCTCCTAAGCATTAATTCCTCACTTGGCTGCATGAGCTGCAGTACTTGCAAAGAAAGCAGGCTGATTTTATGGAAAGTACTCCAGCAACTGTACTTGTGATAGATATCCAATACATCCATTCATGTCTGTTTATGTATAAAGGTCTGCTCTGTACTGACCAGAGAAAATGGATCTTTGATCATGAGATTAGACCGTGTTAAAATTTCTGTTTTAGTTTATTAAGTTTCCAAAGCAAACTGAAGCAAAAATGATCACAAAAAGTGTTGATGGAAAAGGCATTCTTTTTACAGCACTGTTGTGGTTTAACCCCAACAAGCACCTAAGCAGCCCACAGCTGCTTCCTCACCCCCCACCACAGTGAGATGGTGGAGACAATCAGAAGGGTAAAAATGAGAAAGCTTATGAGTTGAGATAAAGACAGTTTAGTAGGTAAAACAAAGCTGCACAAGCCAGCAAAGTAAAACAAGGAATTAAATCACTACTGCCCATGGCAGCCAGGTGTTCAGAGACTCAAGAAAAGCAGGGTCCATCACATATAAATGTTATTTGGAAACAGAAACACCATTACTCTGAAAGGCCCTGCTTCCTTTTCCCCCTAGCTTTTTATTTCTGAGTATTAGGTTCAAAGTCCAGTTTTTTGTCATACAACATCTAATGCACCACTCAAAATATTTCAAAACAAAATATTATGAGTGAAAGCTTCAAAGCAAAATGCTTTGGCATATCAGTACTCTTTTCTCTGTTCCTCTTCAGTTTTTTGTTTCTGAATAATGAGTATAGCCCAGCCAAAAATCATTTCAGCTGGGTACCTCTTACATACTTTGAACTGGCCACTTGGGATTTCAGTTTTGAGCTGTGTGGCATAGCATTCCACAAGTGGTTCTTCAATGCCAGAAACTGTAACTCAGAGGAGATTCAAAGCCTGACTCTGGAGGTAAAATTTCGTTTGCTTTAATAAGAGTTTTATTTAATACCTTGATATTGGCAATTAATTGCAGGTTTCTTCCTTAATTTGTCTGATGGTAGGGAATCCAATTTCAGGCCACAGTTTTCTGTTGGTTTAATTTTTTTTTTTTTTTTTGTCTGAATTTTTTGCTGTTCTGGTTTTCACATGGACACTAGTCTTTTTTGAATAATACTTTATCAGAATGTCTCACTTGATTTATTGCATCAATAGATCATTGGAGTAACAGCTGGCTCTGGTGATGCATGATCTAATACATTATAAAACCCATGTCTCATTTGTATTATACATTATTTAAGATTAATAGATAATCTCCCTCCTCTGGGATGGAGGGAGTAGATGGGACAGTTACTAAGGGCCTCAATGAGGTAAGGTAGGTCAGAATTATTTCAACTATAGCTGCAATAAGTAACGGAAACTCAAAAGAAACCTCTCCTTTGCTTGTTCCACATACAGGAAGAGGAAGGCAGATCTTAGACAATGCAGCGCTTCTCAGTATTACTCAGTGCAAAGTTTCTCAAAATAATTGCTTTATCTCCTTCAAAATAAGGCCCAGTTAAAGCTGTGAGAAGTCAATGGAAAACACTGCATGGACTTCAGAGTGCTTCTTGTCAGTCAATGAAGAGGAGAGCAGAGCAAGACCTGAGAACCACACTGCAAAGTCTTTAAGAAATGATCTCCAGATGTTTTTCAAATGTATAAGATGATGTGTGCTTGCTTGAGTAAGCAGATACATTGGTTTACTGCTGCTAACTGACTCATATTTACAAATATTTAATAAAACCATGGGAAAAATAATGCAAAAGAAAACAGTTCTCTTTAAAACTCACTGAATGGATGGTGCCTCTTGACTTTTTAGTCTAATACAGGAAGAGAGGGGCTAATGCAGTCACAAGGGAGAGATTTTAAACAAAAGATCTTATCTAGGGGAAAAGTACACATACTTTAAAGTTCCTTTGGAAGTTTCTCACCTCTCTTAGCTGTAGATGGGAATTTGCAAGTATGTTTATGTTGTGGTGTAAGACAGAAAACATGGATTATTAGAAGTGGAGACATAGTCCACAGTGAGTAAATTTTTTACCTTTACCTGTGAAGAACTCTCCCTTGTAACCACAGTTACTAAACTGATTCGTCTTGAAAACAAAAGGGACTGGTCTGCCTGGGGTCTTCAAAATATACAGTAGTCAGCAGGCTTTTCATCCTTTTTTCTTTCTAGGTTTCCATTCAAGTAGAAAGCTTACTGCTTCACTAAAAGGGATAACGATTACCCTTTTAACCTTTTGTTGTTGGTGGTGGTGGTGGTGGTGTGTGTGTGTGTGAAGCTGAGAGGTCCATTCCAGCTTTTTCAAGTGTCATCAGAAGTGTTTCTGACAAATGAAATGTGGAAATGTGTGAATTATCACTGGCTGATTTAATCTGAACAACTATGTTTCACTCTTTTAATGAATTTTGGATGGCTGTGGTAAAAACTACATGCAGAACATCATTTTCTGTCAACCAGTCAGCCTCACACAGAAAGAGTAAACACTAGGAGCCAAGTATGGCTTTGCATCTCTTGTAGGTGAAAAAAACAAAACAAAACAAAACAAGTTAGAATGAGAAAGGAATACTCAAAAAGTTGCAGACCATTAATCCTCAAACTGAGCCGACTGGAACATCATTTCCTCAGACCTCTGTTGAAGTTACTGGAATCTGTTTACTTCTTTGCTCAGGCACGTTCACATCAAAAGATCTCCAGTAACACATGCAGCTGAGAAAATTAATGATAAGAAGTCATTGAACTGACTCCCCTTGATTTCTGTGACCCTTTGCATTGACTGTGCACAAGCATATAACTGCCTTTCTTTTAAATAGTTCAGCCTTGGTGACAGAAAAGAAGACATTGACTTTACGTAATAGCAGCTTAGGCACAGAGGTACATTTAAAAAAAACAAAAAAAACCAAAAAAACAAAAACCCAACACCCTTGAAGCTAACTCTTTAGTTGCTGAAGAGCTGGTAAAGTACTTGTGTGCTTGAATCTGGCAGGAATCTATGGAAGCCTCCTAACTTAAGGTGTATCCCTGACTTGATAAATTATGGATTTTTAAGGCAAATTGAGACATTGTTATCTTTTTTCTTTTCTTACCCAGCTATACCTTTAGCCATAAAATATGTAGCAATACATTGGTGGACCCAGATGTAACTCTAGAGGTAAAATAAGTTTCATGATCCTATCTAGATGCAGAACTCTAATGGGATTTCCAATAACAGAATAAACAGAAATGCAGCAACAATCCGTTCTAATTGTAGGAGGAATTTTTCCTTAGCTTCTAGTTAGGTTAAAGAAATCTTAACTTAAACTTGCCACCAATTGCTTGTACATTGGTCTGTCTGTCTACTGTAAACCATAACTATCATGTGCTGGTCCTGCAAATCCAAAACTGCAGCTTTTAGATAGTCTTTAGAAATGCTTCTAGAGCTTTGCTACCTTGGTTAGAAAAAGGAACCAATTTTTTTGGCAATATACAATTCTCATGAGCTAGTTCTGGTGTCACTGTCAAACAGTTTTTAAGTAATCTCTAAACTACATAAAAAATAATCTAAGTGTTTTCAATTTAAAGTTTTTAAGGGAAAGCAAAAATATTTGTTTTTGTCCATTCCAAAACTGACTATTTTTCTTTGATTTTTGTTCAGCAAACAGAAAAATAATTTGCTGTAAAAATCTCAACTCAGCAATGAAAAAAAACTTAAGCTCAAAAAAAGCAAATAGGGAACAAGCATGCATTTTCTAACAGCAAGTCATTTTAACAAGTGGAAAAAGCATAGCTGGAGTCATGCCAGGTGGTTCATTGGTTGATTTATTTAAACGAAGACTGAAAACCTTTCTGAAATGGACCTTGGAACTTAGCCAAAATTTGTTGGCTTGATATTGGGATTCGTGAGGTTTTCTTCTGTGGCTTACTGCAACTAAGATGTGGTTGCTGTAAATTCTCTATAATTAGAGGGGGGATAGTTAAAGCTCTTTTATTCTTAGGAAAATCCCATTAACCTTAAGTGAGAGCAAGTACCAGAGTTTCCTTTTCTCTGAGATTCAGTGGTAGATATGAGACTAATCAACAAACCATTTCTCTTAGCTGATCCCAAATTGCTTGCAAATTTACTTGGTAATAGCTTCCAAAATCAAGTGGCTCTTCTCCAGCTTTCCCCTTTGTGACCTTCAGGATGTATAGTGCTTGTCTCGAAAAATCCAAGAGATAAGTGGTGTACTTAGGCACTCAGGATATCTGTTGTCTGTCTTGAGACATCTAAGAGTTAAAAAGGATTTGTTTCTGGACTAAAGAGATGTCTCAGCAACCCACCAAACTGTTGTACTTCCCGAGATGCTTACAAATGCTGCAGGCACCTGAGAACTGGGGAATTAGGTGTGGGACATGCTGAGACTGGAAACAAAGGAGCTCTACAGCTGGTGCTGGGAACAGAATATCCAGTGATAACCAGGCCTTGATATCTCATGAAAACCACGGCTTAACAGGAGAAGATAATGAGTGCCAGTCTCAAGCGCCTCATAGGACTGAACCTCCACTGCAATAAACTAATCCTGTGGTGCCAGGTGTCTCAACCTCCTCTTTTGCAGTGGCTGATCTCAGTAATTAGCCAAACAAAGACTGTAATCAGCAATAACCAGCCAGAAAAAGAATTTAGAAATTAATCAATTTATTTGAGGTAGGTGAGCAAACAGCGCTGGGTGGCTGAGATCCAGCGCTCTGCAGCCGGAGAGTCTGTGCTCTGCCAACGGCACGCCCGCGGCTCTGCGCGGGGGTCCCTTTTATACAGTTCTTTTTCCCGCTGTTCGGGGGGTCCACCCCTCTCGGAAAATTCCATCCTTGTCCCGCCGTTTCGGAGGGGGGGGTCTATCTCTCTCTCAGAAAATTCCATTCTCTGCGTTGTTGTTGTTCTCTGGGACTTGCACAGTCAATCAAGATGTTATATAACTTGTAGTTCTATCTACCTGATATGGCCGTCAGCATTTAACATTAAATAACAAGGTATAACTTCCAACATTAACCATTACATAACAGAACATAACTACAAATATTTAACAAACATTGCAGCTTAACACCCAGCCACATACATTCACATTTGATCAGCAAATTAAATTCCTGATTCACCTATAAAAAATACTGCCTCCATGATATAACCCTTGCACCATAACTCTCTCCCTTCCTGCCCCCTCCCACCTATCTTGGAGGAGCACAGAGAAGATAGAAGGATTTTCTCCCCTGTACAGGGAAAAAAAGAGGGTTGAGGGGACAGTGGGCAAGAACTTCATAAAAATCTAGGACGCTATGGGTGCAGAAAAGCACTTCCCTACCAACAACATTGCTGGGCTGTGGTGGTAACTATTCTATATTACTAATCTCTGTATTTCTCCTTTTTTTCTTTTCTGTCTCTGTTTTCTGCCCTGTCCTATTAACTTTAGGGACTTTGTGGTGTTACTCTAATGAAGTTTGGTGGGCATATGACATCTGACCTCGTTTACCTCTTAATTTCACCATTTGGGATTACCTTTAAACCTTTTCAGAGGTCCTGCTGGACAAAAAGGGAGCAGCTGCTGTGCAGCTTATACCAGGAGAGGGAAGGCAGAGTCCAGCCGCACCAGCCTCCCACTGTGGTGAGGAGGGTTAGAAAGCAAGGGGGTTCTGCCCGATCTCTCGTAAGACCGCACACCAGCCCTGGTGCCTCCTTGTGCACCTGATATTGTACTATACTTGTTTCATCCTGGCAAGATCATAAAAAAATTGCCTCGTATTCAAATACCAGATGGTGATACCCTTGCACATGTGCACCAAATGAAAATAATGAAACAAAAATTTTAGAACTTCCAAACCCCCTTACTTTCTAACACTCCTCACCGCAGTGGGAGGCTGGGTGCAGCTGGGTAAGGATTCCGAGATCAGGACCCAGTAACAACAAACAAGCTGATACTGAGCAGGCATTCTTTATTGCAGCGCGGGGCAGCACTGGGGATTCTCCACCATGAGTGCTCCAATGAGTCAGTGAAACACCCCAACTAATATACACCAAAACCATGCATATTCAGTTCCATGTCAATGAGTTCCCAGAATTCTTTTACATAGTCATTTTATTTCCTGGAATTGGCTATCTTTGTAATTATGCAGGCTCGAGGGTCTCCTGTGGGGGTCTTTGTTGATTCTAGTCCTTTGTCGTCTTTGTCCTGGTCTCTCGTCCTGGTCCTGTCTCCAGTCTCCTGCTGGTAGATTGCCCAGGTGGGTCACAATCCAGGTAACTGTTGTCTGTAGGTGCCACAGGTTCTTAGAAGACTTGATGTTATCACAACCTACAGGATGCTTGGCATAGTTGACTGATAGTTTCACAAAGCACATCTTTTTAAAAGCAACTCTTAGTATAGCAAATTCATTATTTTAGTAAACTTTTATTAGGCTATATTTCTATTGAATTTACTAATGAATATCCTATGATATATCAATAAGTAATTTGTTTTTCATGTATATATCAAAATTAGTTTAAAAAAAAGGGCTGTGTACTAAATTCTAAAACCAAAGCTGTCTACTGTGTCCCATTCAGGCAGGCAGGAAGACAGACTTGTACTTTTAGTAGAGAGACAGTGTGTGAGAATTGCCATGCAGTAGAACGCTTTAATGCACTTATGAGCTTAAGGTCACTCAACATAAAAAAATGGAAGGACTTTATTTTCCTTCCTTTTCCCTCCTTCTCCTTTCTGCCTTTTCTCTTTGTTTTCCCTTTTTTCCCCCCTCTTTTCCCCTTTCCTTCCTGCCCTCCCTACTGCCTTCTTCTTTCCCCACCTTCCTGCCCCTTTGAAAACCTTCTTGGACCTTTATTCCAAAGGCTCAGAGTGGCCAGACATGCATACTGACCCCTTCTTTGCCTTATTTCCTGTTTTAATTGAGTGTCAAAGGTTATACATTGCTATTAGAGCAGGACATGAGTGGCAGCAGGGGTCAAGGACTCTTTGGCTTTCTATTAGAGCCATAAAAACAAAATACAGTGATAATTTCACCTGCTGTAACCCCAATTTTTCCAAGATGTGATAGACACTGACCTTAGTGTTTGACTGCTATTGACTATGTAAATTGCAGCCACCCTAATTCTGCTTACTAAACAATAAATGTGCCTTTTATGACCAGGACGGGAAATAAAACAATACAACATACAAACAGAAGACTCAGCAAACGGACTAATTCAGGTGACATAAAATGATAAAATAATGCCTTACTGGGCAGGTCAGACCCTTTCTTTCACTGGTGTGCTCCTACAGTTATTTCTTCTAGCAATTTTCAATTTCTACTTTTTAGTAGAACACCCTATACCCTACTCTAAATGTTGGGACACAGGGAATAAATCTTAAGTGCTAGAGAAGTCCCATCAAGGCTACTTGAAAGGTTTGTGGATCTCCAGGGGAGTGTGTTGTTTTACTTTGTATTCATGTATTTTGGAGAAAGTAGGGAAAGAGCGTTCCTTTTTTTAAGGGAACTTTTTTATGAAATGTAGAGAGATTCCTAAATGTCTTCCTGGTCAAAGAATAAAATGAGTAAAATAAAGGCCAAATAACACCAAATGTCATAATTTGATATTAGGATGCTAAAATTTTAGTATCCATTTATAGTGTATATCTAAGTTGGGGTTTGCACCTGGATCCAAATCCCAGTCATGTGAGCTGAAGTAGTTCCTTTTACCTGGTCTTTGATCCAGGTTCACAATGAGGGAACTCCATTATATAGTTCTTCACTGATTACTTTTAACCATATGGGATAGCTGGTATAAAATGACAAAGTGTAATTAAAAAATAATGAATAATTACTATAAGAGAACTTCAAAAGGAACTGTGATTCATTCTGTTTTGAATGTCGACTTCTCACTTTCACAGAGACACAAGAAATATATTTAGGACAATCTATTTATTTTGTAAATTAACCTGAAGTTTGAGAAAGCTTCTAAGATCATCATCATCAGTCACAAATTTGCACCTGTTCTACCCAGAAGTATTTATCAGAATACTTTTGCCCAGACTGTGGATTTAAAGTCAGGTTATTCAAAACAATACCAGCAACATCTATAAGCTTTGTCATAGCAACAGTGATAAACTCCAGTGGGTCAGAAAGGAGGACAGCCCTCTTTCATTCCCTCTTCATGTCAGTATCCATGGAAACCCTTTTAAATAGTGTCTGCATAGTCTGAGAAATCAGGTAAACTCTCTTCTAAAAGGAAGTGCAATAAAAGAACACAGTTCTTTGCAAGGTCGGCTCATGAAAGCATTGAAGCCTTAGCTGAGAAAGCTGAAGGACTGTAAATCCTCAGCTTCTTTGCTAGGAAGCTCAACTACAAAGAATCACATTAGTAATATTCAACATGGACAGAAGAAAGTGAGGTCTTTGTTCCCTGCCTAAGATGTTGCACCCCTGAGAACTCACTTCTTTCACTAGGAAAATATACAGAAGAGGTGATTACATGAACTGAGAGATTTATTAAGATCAGTATTCAACAGAGAGAGACTAACACAAGCACATGCACTGTATGTTAAAAACAAAGAAAAAAGAAAAAACCACTGAATTGTGAGCTTGCCATATGGCAAGTGCCCGTAAACTAAGAATATGTGCACAGGAATATTATTCACATGGCAGCATTTTAAAATATGTGTAAACTAAGCATTTTATGGATAAGTGTTTTGGAGGAAGTGGTGTTACCTCCCTCTCCCATCTGGGGTATTTGAGTAAGAAACAAAAGTTACCATGTTTTTAAATCACCATGATAGCAAGCCATCCTTGTCTCACACTTTCGATTTCCACAACTAAACTTACACAGACATCATTTTGAGGAGCAAAAGGTTACAACTATATCACTTTGTGTTCATTTGCAAATTAGAACTATCAGACAGTGAGGTTCACTTAGGAAGTGGTTTCTTATTATTTTTAAACCCAAAAATATCACATGAAGTTAAAAAAAGCACAGCAAAAATACACTAGAAAAAAATCAAGACTATGGTAATTTTAAATTCAGTCTCTCCATTGCATTCACTTGGTTTGGGACTACAACCCATAGAGTAAATTTGCATTATATTACAATGAGAAAAGTAATCTTCCATAGCAGATACTATGTTCTAGTTAATTGCATAAATGTCCTATGAATGTGACTTTGTGGCAAACCTTTCACTTTTTTTTTTTTTTTTTTTCCTTCTTCCCCCCAACTCATTTGCATGATTGATCTCCTAATCTCTCCTTCCTCACTGAAAGGACAAAAAAATCTGGGTTCTCCTAATGAGTCAGTAATTTGTGGCTAAGGACAGAATATATGGATTGTACAGTTCGCTTGTCACCCAGTCTGCCAAGGAAGAAACTTGAGATCTAATTGATGAAGACATCACATTATTGGAAAGATCTTGTGGTTTAAATTATAATGGATTGATACATATGATTGCAAGACAGCTTCAGAGTATGTTCTGAGGAAACCTGACAAGTGCAAATTAGGTCTGCCCTGTAAAACCATGAAATCCATGAGCAGTAATAAAGTTTACCAAAAAACGTAAGGGTACTGCACTGAAACATTTAAATATGTTTTCTGTCTGAATACACACAACTCAAATATTTAGAATCACCAAACATTTAGAACGAGGCAGCAGGGACATCTGGAGGTCACCTAGTCCAACCTTCTGCTCATAGCAGGACTCCTTCAGACACTTGTCTGGTGATGTCTTAAAGAACTCCAGTATGGAACAAGCCACAGCCTTTCTGGGCAACTGGCTCAAATATTTAACTACCCTTAATGGTACTTTTTATTTGCCTTATTAGGCTTACCATGTTCCATCCTTTGCCTGTTGCTTCGTCCTATCACCATACATCTGCAGGAAGACTCTGGCTTTGTCTTTTCCTATCAGGCAGCTGCAGACAGCAATGCCTTATTCTAATCTTCCCCAGGATGAACCAGCCCACCACCATTCACCTCCTCCCATACATCCCAGGTTCCAGCCCTGACCAGTGCAGGGGCTGTCCACAGGATTCACTCCCACATGTCAGGCTCGATTTTCAGGTTCAATATACCTAGTGTTGTTTTTTTTTAACTGGGAAACCGTCAGCCTGGAAAGTGTGAATCAATTCACAAGCATATATCTTCCAGACACAAATATTCTGGAAAGTTTTGTGGGAAATAAGCATGTGTATGTGAACAGGTACTTACGTAGAAATAATACTCACATTTCATAGATAGCCTGGCCAGGTAAATTGTGTTTTTTATTCTTTGTTCTAATCAGGTAGCTTTTTGGAAATGACTGAAGTAATATATGAAATTTCAAGGGGTATGTATGTGCACTCCTCTGCTTGATTGTTCTCAAGAATAAAAGATCTAATGTTACTACTGGCTTTTAAAAATCTTAGTCTGAACCTGCCTTTCTGATCCAGTTCAAGCAAAGAAAGAAACTTGTCTCCCTAGGCAAGTTGAGCTGCCTCTGTTTATACCCGCAGGATGTGGATTTTACAAGGGGCAAAACATCACTTACTTCAGGAAGCCATTCACTAAATTGCAGTGCAAGCCAGATTTCAGAGTTCTTTGGATCACACTTTTATTTCTCCAGTGCAAAAGCAGTAACCTGAACAGCAGGAGACATACAAGTTCCGGTGAGAAAGTTTTATTGAAAGTAGAGCCATTTCAGTATTGCAACAAACCTATGTTCTTGGTGAACTAATCACCAAGAACTGCTTTTGTCTGCATGAATGCTCACAATTATCTATGACTGCTTTGCTAAAGGTTAATGTAATTATCATTAGTCCATGCACTGGTATTCTGGTAGACCCAGTCTGAACATCATGCTAGCAGTCAAAACTGCTGGCTGTTCTTCACAGGGGAGTAGCACTGGAAAAGCTTATACAGCTAGGAAGGCTAAGAAGGCAAAACCTTCTGAGTTTAAGTTATCCACAGATCATCTGCATATATATCAACAGCTACCGCTGCTAAATGAAAGTAATGTAATTTTAGTGTATGGAAAGTATTTTTATTTGTGTATGAAAATACTGTCTTCATTCCCAATAACACAGTTGTGGAAAAGGAACACATTTTTAAACAAAACTTGCCTAAGTACAGTTTTTGTTATCATCTTCCAAGCTGCCCCAAAAATCTCTGTCCCAGAGATGCATAAAATAAAATTTTTGTTGCCTTTTCAAACTTACAAATAATTCTTTAGTGAAAAAAAAATATTATAACAAGAAAAATCTCTCTCAATATAAGATACTTCCCTAAGACATGAGCTTCAGAATAACATTGTTAACCAAGTGCCATTGTATGGAGCTGCGAACTGCAAGAGTATCTGATAAGTGATATTTTCGCATGTAAGAGACCACACTTTTTTATAAGATCTATGGCGATTTTCCAGTTATCACTATCAGATGAAACAAAAATTTCGGAGTTTCCAAACCCCCTTGCTTTCTAACACTCCTCACCGCAGTGGGAGGCTGGGTGCAGCTGGGTAAGGATTCCGAGATCAAGACCCAGTAACAACAAACAAGCTGTTATTGAGCAGGCATTCTTTATTGCAGCTCTGGGCAGGATTCTGCACCATAAGTGCTCCAACGAGTCAGTGAAACACCCCGATGTATCACAGAGCAGATAATCATGACAGTAAATATTCATAACTGTAGATCAGAAATGTTTAGGTGGCACAGTATTACTCCTGCCTTCATGCTGTCTGAAGACATCTATCCTGTCAGACAATGGGCAGGGTTCAAGTACTTATGCAGTGAGTCGATATGCAACATCAAGAGTAGGCATAGTGCTGTGTCATAACATATATAGCAGCAACTAATTTTAGAGGAGAGTTTTCAGAAGTGCTTAGTATTGACTGATCAGAATCACTGGCTGACACTCTCAGAAATTACTAACGTGTTCTTGTAGCTTCTCTGGATCCCTTTCCAACTCCTACCATTCTGTGATGCTGTGATCAGCACACTCCCTGAAATGCCAATGAAAGCACAAGTAGCACTGAAGAACCTGGTGAGTTCCTCCTGTTATATGTATGAAGCATTTCACCAAGCCAATTCTTTGAGTAGCTCATATAAGTTGTGAAATCAAAATGAGACAATTACCAAATTAATATTTTAAGTACTTCCTTTAAATAGTACCCATTATATGCAAAAATAATTTTGCATCTGCAGTTTTTTTCAGGCTTTACTTGATTTTTTCTTTAAACTACTTACCACATTTTTAGCATCAATATACTATTCAAAAAACCTAGCCCTTAAATTATGCAGGCATCAGAGAAACACCAGACTGAGTCACCTCTTAGAAATCAACCAATAAAATTCCATAACTAATAGTCTATAAATGGAAGAGTAATATGTGCTTTAACCTTGTCAGTGCCTTGATCTGTAGAAAATGACTACAGTTTTAAAGAAAAGTTTTATTGGAAGAGAATTAGAGTTTAACCAAAAGTAAACAATTACATGCTGCAAAACTGGTACATAATTTTTCCATCCTTGTAGTCAATTCCCATTTTAGGCTCCAGTGTCTTGATCACTGCTGTTTGATGAATCAGCTTTCCTGTTAACTAGAGGTGCAGAGCCATCATCTAATGAAAACACTCTGCATTTTATGACTCCCCAGACTGTAGTTCTGCATATAAAAATAGAATTTCAATCTCAGTATAAGAAATAAAATCAAATTTAGCATCTGTGGTTTGGACAGAACAGATAAAAATGTTGCTCATTTAATTTCACCAATATTTTTTTATGTTAGATAGTATAAAAAGAGACACTGGATGTAATTTTAAAATGCCTATAAATTAGAAATAAATTGGTAGAAATCAGCACAAGAGTTCAGTACTTGGACTAATTTCATTAAACATACGAATTTGATGGCAAAGTATTTTGAGTCATATTTAAAAGTAAGAGAACAACTCTTTTATCATATATTACATATTGTTTTGTTCTGTTGTATATGATCTGTTCAACAAAGATGAATGAACTTGTTTCATCAATCTGCATGCGTTACTTCATATTTTTCAGTGAAAAATAAATATTATGTAAGAATCCCACTCATCCCTTAACAGTGTCACAGGAACAAAAACACTTTACAGAATCACAGCATCACAGAATGGTGGGAGTTGGAAGGGGATCTCTGGAGATCCTTGAGTCCCACCCCCCTGCCAGAGCAGGACCACGTAGGGCAGGTCACAGAGAAGTGCATCCAGATGGGTCTTGAAAGTCTACAGAGAAGAAGACTCCACAGCTTCTCTAGGCAGCCTATTCCAGTGCTCTGTAACCCTTACAATAAATGTTTTTCCTCATGTGGAAGTGGAACTTCCTGTGGTCTAGTTTGCATCCATTGCCCCTTATCCTATCACAGGGCATGACTGAAAAGAGATTGCTCCTCCTTCTTACACCCACCCTTCAGATATTTATATACATTTATAAGGTCCCCTCTCAGTTTTCTCTTCTCCAGACTAAACAGCCCCAGGCCTCTTAGCTTTCTTCATAAGGCAGGTGTTCCAGTCCCTTAATCATCCTTGTAGCCTCTGTTGGACTCTCTCAAGTAGATCCCTATCCCTCTTGAACTGGGGAGCCCAGAACTGGACACCATACTCCAGGTGGGGTCTCATTAGAGCTGAGTAGAGGGGAGGAGAACCCCCTTTGACCTGCTGGACACACTCTTCTACATGCATCCCAGGATAACATTGGCCTTCTTGGCCACAGGGGCACTTTGCTGCCCCATGGATAACTTGTTGTCCATCAGAACTCCAAGGTCTTTCTCGACAGAGCTGCTCTCCAGCAGATCACCTCCTAACCAGTATTGGTGCATGTTGTTGTTCCTCACCAGGTGCAGGACTCTACATTATTCTTGTTAAACCTCATTAGGTTCATCTTTGCTCAGCTCTCCAGTTTGTCTAAATCTTGCTGAATGGCTGCAAAGCCTTCAGATGAATCAGCCACTAATTACAGGTTTCCAGCGGGACTCTGCCCTTTGGGCTCTGTGTTTTAGTCAGTTCTTAATCCATCTCATCGTCTACTCTTCCGCTCCACGTTTCCTGACCTTTCTCACAAGGATGTTATGGGATACAATGTCAAAAGCCTTGCTAAGGTCAAGGTAGACTACTACCACTGGTCTCTGTGCATCTATCCATTCAGTCACACCACCATAGAAGGCTATCAGATTAGTCAAGCATCATTTCCCCTTGGTGAATCCATGCTGGCTACTCCTGATATCCTTCTTCAGTTTCATGTGCTTAGAGATGACCTCCTGAATAAGCTGCTCCATCATTTTTCCAGGGATGGAGGTAAAGCTGGCTGGTCTGTAGTCTTCTGGATTTTTCTTCTTGTCCTTTTTGAAGACTGGAGTGACTTTGGCTGCAAAATAAACAATTGGAAATCTCCTGTTTTAGAAGATGCACTACCATCTTTGTTATGACTCACAGGATTCTGCTCCTTGTGGTTTGAAATGGGGGGACACATTTTTGCTTGCCATCAGAATATCTTAATATGGCCATACAAGAGAGAGGTCTAAAAGCCGATATGAGAGAGTGCACTTACTGGCTGAATAACAAGTAATGAAAAAATGAGCAAGAAATCAAAGAGAATAAAAATCTTTCTTGCAGAATGATACTTTCACAATAGATATCTTCACATTTAATCTCTCTAGCTCCTAATTGTTCCTTGTAAAGTGGTAGATGCTGCCAATCTCTGGTCTTTCTTATCCCAGCAGTCACTGCAGGGCTCTGTTTTTCAACTGTGACCTCTAAAGTCCTGCTTAGAACTACCTTTATGCTTAACAATCCAATGTGTATTTCTAATAACTTCTTGTGCTGCTGCAAAGAGGTATAAAGGAGCTTCACAACAGCTGACACTCACCTGTGATTTATTTTATCCAAGAACAGAGAACACCTTGATTTAAGCAGATTCTTACAGTGTTCAGACCCGGTAGTGCTGCAATATCTAGAAATACTGTCTAAGGTAAACTTATGTCATTCAATGAGGAACCTGGTTTCATATGCACAGCCCACAGTGTGACCAAGGTTTCTGTTACCTTCTGGGGTTTTGACACATTTGTGGGAGCCAAGATCCTTAGTACATGTGCCTGGGATGAATGCACAAAGGCAGACAGTATTTGAAACCCCATCCTTTTAATGTCCTGTTCAAAGTGACCTTTTCGTTGTTTTTTGCATATGTATTCAGATACACTGAAAAATAATTCCTAAAGTTTTTATTTGCTAAATCTCACTGCTCAGTAAATCATATGAGGACCTGCAGAGGCTATGCACCTTTATGTGTACATTTCTATTGTACTGCTCAGTTACAAGTGAGAGACAAAGGCTGACTTAAATCTCTGCAGGCTTCATGCTAATGTTTTGGGTTTTTTTGGTTTTGTTTTGTTTGTTTTGCTTGTTGGGGTTTGTTCTTTTGTTTGTTTGGTTTTTATTTGTTTCAGTTTTGTTTTGATTTTTGGTGTTTTGTTTTTATTGTTTGTTTATTTTTTGTTTTGTTTTGTTTTTTGACAGAAGTCCAAAACAATGCAATTATGCATGAAAGTATTAGAGGGGTGTGTCCTGTTCTGCCTTACGATAAGAATAGGAAAATATGGACTCCCTTGCATCCTCACATTCCAATTCATTTACTTTTGCATGTGCCATTTTTTCTGTCTTTAGAGCTGGCTTGCCAGCAGGCCTGTCCTCTTCCTTCCAGGAGCTCCTCTGCTCAGACTCCCACTTCCAATGCCTTACTTTATTTCATGCAGAATATATGAATAATTATTTTCAAGAAACAATCTTTAGAGAATTTTTGTTGGAAGAACAGCAATGCATAATAGAATATAATAAATTTTAGATTTTAGAGATTCAAAAATAGGGCTTAGATTAATACCAGGCTGAAAACTTGATCCATGTAACTACAAGAAATAATCACTGACAGTAAGTTTATTACCAATATTAATATCACTTATGTTATTTGTCTATTAATTGAAAATATTTGAGTTGCTGTAAACAATAATGTTTATTCCAGCAAGCAGTCTGCAAGTATGTGGAATACATACATTCTTTTTTGGTACATTTTAAATTTTAAAAAGAAATTTTACCAGCACAAAAAGTAGAGACACTGACACCTAGCTTCTTAAAGCTTTCTTAATGCTTCAAGAATTTCCCTTCATAGCACTGTACACTTCAGTACTATAAATGAAAATAGTCGCTCTGTGTTAGTCAGTGAAGTTCTTAGCTCTGAGTGCCTCCCAGCTCTTGTCTAGTCACTTCTTTTTAACATATGAAAACCAATACTGGTATATTGTTAGAAGAATCTTAATCTCTGAACATAATTAACTGAGCATACACAGTTAGGAACTACTGAGCATACATATTCAAAGAATGTTTTCTACTCTAAACAAAAGTGTTTTACCAGTTTTAGTATCAGGGCTGTGGTGAGTAGATTACTTCCACCAGCAAATACTGGAAATACTATAAACACAAAAAATCTGATATTTTCTTGCAGTAAGTCTTGTGCTGGGAAATGAGGTTTCTATTAAGAAGTCAGTGAGTGTATGTACAAAGAAATCAGAGGAGCCTGGTGTTTGTTTCTGATGGGGATTACAAGAATGGATTGTAACACAACTCATGCACTGATACCGTTCTGCTGCTGTTCTTGTATGTTGCTTTATGTTGCTCAGAGCTTTCTCATGTCAAGGTCATCCCTCACAGAGGACTCGTAGGCTTCTGATATAATTGGAGCACAAAACAAAGGAGTAGCCTGGTGAAGAGTGATTTTTCATCACTCACACCATTTTGAAATTCCCCGAGATTTTTGTGTGTCTAAGGTGCAACAAGGGAAACAAGGAAGCTGTAACTCCTGATCTGTGCCTAGGTACCAAGTTCATCCAGTGTCAGTTCCCAGACTGGGAGGAAAGCTTCTGGGCAGGAGAGCTGAGCCCAACACCAACAGTTCATCTTCTGCCTTTATCCCTAGCCCACCTGCTGCATAATGACAGGCATTACAGATAGTTATTATCATCTCCTGCCTTGAGTCGAATTCTGAATTTGACAATTCCTTTGGTCTCCCAGATGGTGATATGTGAAACCTGAGGATAGTGGAGCATGTGGGGATGTTGATGAGCAGTTTCCACTGCCCTTGGTGTGTTGGCCATGACCTGCAGCAATGCTGGAGTCACAGGCAGAAGAGCTCTATATGAGCTGACACAATTGGATACATTTTATAAATCTCATGCCTGGCCCGGTGATGGGGAAATTTTATTTACTGCATTTTTTTTAGTTGCTGAGGTGTTTTTTTAGTTGCGTGTGGGTTTTCAATTTCACTTTATAATTTTATTTGTGTTAAATCACCTGTTCACACAGTGCTATCTGTACCCTTGGTATCAGATGAAATGGAAATGAAAAGAACAAAATTTTGCCTT
Organism: Apus apus; assembly: GCF_020740795.1. NCBI lineage: Eukaryota > Metazoa > Chordata > Aves > Apodiformes > Apodidae > Apus > Apus apus. Next base: position 56,174,706 of record NC_067312.1, on the reverse strand, counting down.
CCATTGTAAACATAGTAGGGCATAATTAATTCATTCTAATGACTAGGAGATCAATTGCAGAATACTGGCTTTACCAGTCAACAAACAAAGGGACAAACACAATTAAAAAAGTCAAAGATAATACACCATTAAAGGTACATCATCAGTTTAGCTGACAAATATAATTTGATTTAAATTGCTTATGGAAGCACTATATTTTAGTAGTAGACTCATAGATGCTTTTTAGTAAAATTTGTAAAAATAAAACAACATTGAAAAACATTTGTACTAGATGTGATGCCTCATGTTCCTAATGATATGTTTGTACTACTAATGCATATAATGTTACATATAGAATAGTAAAGTATGCTATGTAGAAGTCAATTTTCTATTTTTTATCTTTTGTAATTTTCACACAGAATTTCTGCTCTTCTCTAGCATTATTTTCCTTTTTCCTTTGTTTTGCCCAACTAAAAAATTACAGTAAATCAGTACAAGCCTCCAAGGCCTCTTTGTGGGTGGGGTTGAGTCGCTTTGGGGCACATTTTTTTCCTGTTCCTAAGTCACTTAGGAGCCTTGAGCATCTCACATTTTTCTGCCAGGTGCAATGGCAATAGCAACTAATAAATCTGAATTAAAAGCCTGTCAAGTAAAATGAATAATATGCAGAACTATGTGTGCACAAACACCAAATTTGCACTTATACTAGATAATTGAACAAGGGAATTGAATTTAAAAAAAAAAAGAAAAAAAAAAAGAAAAAAAAAAGAAAGTTATTTAAGTGTAAGTTACTTAATATCACTTTGAAATGCAGGACTCCAATGGCTGGTGAGAAACCGTGTGCTGGTGTTAACAGACTGGGGAGATAATTTCATTCTAGGAAGCATATTTTTTAGTGGGGTTAATGCTCATTAGAGCACTCCTACACACCATGAAAACTCATTATTCTTACTGGGTTTTTTTATGGTTCTAGTTCCACTTATTTATGAAACACAGAGTAGACCCTGGAGCAGTGTGTGTTTAAGCAACTAGCCATCAAAATACAGGCATAAGGTATTGCAGTGATTTATGATTGGACAGCTAGGGGCTAGAGTGACTTATCTGTGTGCATATAAAACCCTAAAATATAATCCTTACCAAAAGGGTGTTGTTCACATTTTTCTGCAGGATTTTTATGTAGACAGTAGTCCTTTTTGGTAAATAAATATCAGAGTTCTTAGTTAAACCCCAAATCTCTGGTACTTATCTAGGTGAGACTGACCAATAAGCAATTATGTTTTACCTAAGTGATGGGTGCTGCTTTCAATGAAGTGTCTTACCTTGGCAGATATTTTCACATGTAAAAGTGCTGCTGATTGAGATCTCTATGACAAAAATCTGCATGACTTGGAAATCTGTAGGAAACATAGGGAGCACAGTGTTTCCAAATACTGACTAGATAAAAATACATTTTGTTCAGCTACTCTTTAAACATCTAAGGAAATCAAATATATTTTCAAAATAATGAAAAACAACAACACAATATGATAAGTTTAGCACTTCAAAATTCATGTTCTGATGTAAAAGGCCTACAGAATATTTTTTTTCCCCTAAAGAAAAAGAAAAGATTCTCAAGAGTGTTTATTGTAGAAAAAGCAGAGAACAAGCATCTGGAGACAAAGAATATTGTATGGTGTGATGGATTTATTAAAGAGGAAATCCAGACTAATCTGACTAATTTGTCTCCTTGATCTATATTATTAAAATTACAAAGGAGTTCTCTGCACCATACAGAGCATTGAAATAGCACCCAGTGTTCTTTTATAGTCACCTAAGAAAAGAGGCACAGACATTTTCATTACCACTCAACACATTTAAGACTTGGCAAGGGTAAGAAAAGCCACTAAGACTTGGAAAGGTTAAAGAAAGCCACTAAATCAAACAATTAGCTGGAGAAAAGGCAAAGAAAGCAAAGAAAGAAAAGGAATCCAATTATTCTGTGTTTGTTGTACTAAATAGTTTTCATGTGAAGGGTTATGGAGAAGAAACCCTTCCTTCCTCCCCCTGCCTTTTTAACTACTTTTTCTCTATTCTGTAAGTCTGGGAGCTGAGAGTACTATATAAATAGCTACACATTGCTGCTGATTCTGCCAATGATAATTAGTCCCCTCTTACAAATATCAACAATGTATAGCCTAGGTTTTGTCTTCATATTATTTAAAACAAAAACAACAATTAAAAAGCAACCCTTTTCCAACCATCTTGCAGTCATAATTGTTCTGTTTCTCTTCCTTTAAAATAATCCTCTGGTTGAAGACAATGACCCTTCCTCTGTCCCCAGAAAGGCTTCTGCATTTATTGTAATCTTGAAATCCCAGCTGCAGATGTAGTTAAAAGAGCAGGAGCATTACAGCCCTCAGACTTTCTGTACCCTGATGGGTTTTGTCAAAATCTTTTGGATCCTGCAAGGTGCTGAGAGCTTGCTCAGCACCTTACAGTTAGGACTCTGATTACTTCAACATCTTCTCTTTGCACTATCAGAGTACATTAGAGCAGGCAAAGCACACAGATGCAACAAGTGATGGGAGAAATCCTTTACATGCAATGGTTTTACTCCAAAGGTTTTTTGCAGTTAGGTATGGAAGAAGTATTCATGCAGGAATATGTCTGGGATCAGGATTTGGGTAAGAGCACCTTAGCTGAAGAGAACTGCAATGAGATTTGTGAGTCAGGCAAGTGGCTGAGGAGGGAAGCACTCGATGTCTGGAGGCAGGACTGGCAGCATGGGCCGCGCTACTGGGAACCAAGGTCTGCCCACATCAGCAGTATCTCTAACAATGATGCAAACCTCATAGGAAAGAGCTCTTTGCTACATCTGACCAGCACAGAGCTTTTCTTCCACTCGGAGATCCTCTTTTATTAACTCACCCTTCAGAAGCTGAAAGGGTTGACTGTTATTTTTTGGAATGTCACTGAAAATGACCAAATGAGAGAGACTGGGTCTTGTGAAAGATGTTCAGTGTTAGAGACAGACGGTAAGGTACTCCTTTCCTTTAACATGACTGCTCATTAACAGGCAGCACATCTTATCTTTGTTATCTCTGGGAAAAATTAAGTAGAAATTTAGCTAAATTATCTAGATATTTTCATAATTATTTCAGAAGCTGTTAGAGGTACATGCATAAGAAAAAAAAAATAATAACATTTAACTCCCTATTAGATCTGTACCAAAAACATTACTTTTGTTGTGTGTGTTGGTTTCTTTCCCCTCTGTCTGTATTTCTCAGTCTCTAAGATACAGAGATATTTCTTGAGCAAGATGGTAAGAAGCATAATTGTTGAAAACCATCTCTGCAGGGCACTCTTTCCCGAAACATTTAATTACACACTCACTTTTAACTTTTCCTGAGTGCATATTTTTCCAAAAATGTTTTTTTTACTCACACCACATTCTCACCAGAGTGTCTTAATCCAGTATCTGTGAAGTTACTTGTAGTTATTAAGATTAATCCAATCTATGGTTTCATCTGCTTTCCCCTTATTTGGAGTTTCTGATGTCCCCTAAGTGTGGCTAGGTGAGGTCACCTCACAGAGTGTAAACAAAATATATTTATGGCAGTTATAACATCTACTAAAATATGTCTGTTTGTCTGTCTATCTTCAGCATAATTTTTTTCCTGCATTAATCATGCATTTTTCAGAAATCTATAGGTTGAAAACTGTACCTTATGCACCTATGGTGCAGATTAAAACTATCTGATTCATTATGATCTTGCAGCCGATGTTGGAGGCAGCAGAGGATTGTAATTTTAAAGTACAAGATCATGTCTTATGTTAGCTGCAGCCTGAATGTAGCTTTTCTCTTAGGGCTAGCAACAAATACAGATAAATACTGCAGGTCTTATGTAAACATCATTGAAAAGGAGTAATGTCGATGCATGTAACATGCTTAGCATTATACAGCTTCTCCCATCTGAGATCCAGAGTCAGACTTTGACTACATAGAGCATATTTAATAGGTTTTACATAGCTCTGTTTCAGCAAAACACTAACTTTGTTTCTGGCTGTAACTATGGGATTGAAGGTATAATGAAGAGGATTGGCTGAATATTCAATATTAGATGTTTGCTTAAATACTTTACTGAATTGGGGAATTAATGTCCCTAAGAAATTTTGTGGAGCTTTTGAATCCCAGACTAGCCTTAAGTAAATCTACTCAGTTATAGAGACTTTTTTTTTTAGTACTGTACACTAGGCAGCATTAGACTAGATATTTTTATAAATGCATTATTGCTGAGATACACTTGCTGTGGGAGGTGTAATTTAGAATTTTCCAAGCCTTGCACATTTAAAAGTCTCTCTCACATCATTACACTAATATGTTTATAGCTATATTGCCTTATTTATCTGAGAGTTGTTCTAAGTATCACTCTTACAGAGGTCTATAAAATATATCTAATCAACCCTATTCATGTTTCCCAATTGTCTGGGTTTGTGTGGTGAGGAATAAATTTCACCCTTAAGGATCAAATGCCTAATTAAATTGTTCAATTAAAGGTTTATTAATGTTCTTTATTCATTCTCTTCTGAATGAAAGTAAGAAACCAACAATATTTGCTCATAGCTATACTTTGCAGAAAATATTAAAGGAGTTAATTTCTTAGCAGGATTTATTTGAATGATCAACCAGGTACTTTCTGTCCTTTTATTTTGCATATTGAGGCAACAGGTGTAAAATAAATCAACAAAAAAAACCACATACACAGAAAAGTCTACAACCATCACATCTTAGAATATACTTCAGACATATGGTATACTGGATAAATAATGGATGCCATCAAGGCTTATGTCAAGGTACAACACAAACACTTAAGGTACATTTGACTTGAACTAACAGATGAACATGGAGATAAATGGTATTAAATAAAAGTGGTTTATTTCATGTTTCCTGTTGTCATTACCATTGACTTTCCTATGAGAGAAACTGGATCAATCAGGGCATTAAATGTTTAGTAATAAGTAATCTTTAGTAGTAAGTTAAAACATTTAAATTTTGCCAGTGACAGACCCCTCTCAAGCAGTGGCTTAATCCATAGACGGGAATAAAAGACTGGCCACCCTGCAGAAGTAGTGGTGCTGACTGATAGTCCAAGCAGTATTAGACCTTCTGTGAATTGCCAGCAGGGTTGTTCTCACAGGCTCAAGGCGCACCAACCTGCTTTGCTTGGCACCTGCCTTGGCAGATGCTTGAGAGGTGTCTCAAGCATCCAGGTAGCTTTGAGACTTTGCAGTCTGTACTTGCATTCATGTGCCTTCACCAGGGATAAGCTGGTAAGTTTGACTGTATGGAGAAACAAGGGTGGAGAAGTCAGCATTAAGAGGAGAAAAAAATCAGAGCAAAACCCGCTGTATAAATTCTCCTTCTACTTGTTTGACCTGTGTTTTAACAATGGACAGACTTTTAGCTAGAAATTTCAAATTCCATGAGAAATATGTATTGTGGTTTATTTGAATGTGATAAATAGATTGCATGCAAGATGAAGTTTGTTGTATATGGGCATTTCTACCATTTAGTACAAAAATGTCAATGAGATATGTTGAATAAAACAACATATATAAATCTCCACGTTCAGCCTTTCTATATGGAAGGGAAATTTTCAAAGGTTACATTATCTAAAAGGACTGTGGTATACAAGGCACTTTAGAAGATTTGCTAAAATTTAGTGACTGTAAACATTTTGGTTTTTTTCCCCTAAATACTGGATCCAGAAACAATACTTAATTTTAGTTTAAAGTATGTATTTATATCAGGCTTTTTGATGTTTTACACGTAAGTCTGTATAATTTATTTAAAATAAAAATAATGACCGGCCATATAATTATTTTTTTTTGGCTTCTAACAGCTCTGTGTGTTTATCACCAGGAAATGGGTAATCCATAAGGCAGAATACCCACCCCTATCCTCATCCACAGGCTGAACCAGCCCACAACCCACTACTTCCCCTTGTATGCCCTCTGCTCTAGCTCCAGACATCTTAGGGACCTTCCATTGGACTATATCCTGTACATTAAGGTATGTGCTGTACCAGGAGCATTTCCATTATGGTCTCACCCATGCTGAGCAGCAGGACCAGATACTACCCCTTTCTTCTGCTGTGCCCAAGAAGAGAGCCTACCATGGCAACCATGTCTTTTATGCAAAGCTCTTTTCACAATTTGGTTTATATTGATCAATGGGATTATTCTGTATTGTTGTACCACATGTAGGAGTTTACATTTGCCTTCATTGAACTTAAGGTGGCTGATTGCCATCAGACAATTCCTTAGTCTTCCTGAGGTCCCCTTGAAGGGCAGCTCTGCTCTTCAGAGTATTGACCACTCCCTCCTCCCCCTCACTCCTCCAGTTTGATATCACCTGCAGACTTGGTAAGAATGCACCCTTTCCTACAGTTTATTTTGTTTATAAAGATGTTTTACAGTTTTGCCTCTAGTCCCTTGCTGGATGCCACTAGGTTCTCGGCACCAATAACACTGATCACAGCTCTTGGAGGCCATTAGTCCAATCTGTTTGCCACCTAAGTTATCATTCTCTTACCAGGTAATATCCTGCCAATTTGTCTGCAAGACTGCTGCCTAAAACCTTGTGGCCTTGCCAAAGCCAGGGAATACTGCATGCCTTGTTCACTGCACCAGTCATTTCATCACAGGAAGCAACCAGCTTGGTCAGGCAGAATTTATCCCTGATAGATCTAAGCTGGCTGTTCCCAGTCAACTTCTTGTCTTTCATTTGCATGAAGGGATCTCATTTCATTATTTTATTGTTGAATTTCTATATTGTTGATGAGATCGGGTTGGAAGATGCAACCAGAATTTTGACAGATGGTTATTCCCCAACTCATTTCCCTGCATTTCAGCAGCTGGGTCCCACTGTGAATACGTGAGGAAAACTCTTGAACTGACCTAAATAATAATTATCCTTCAAATAAATTAACAGTATAGTAAATTAACCTCAGCATTTACAGCACGCAAATCTTATGTGAGGCTTTACAGCAGTGGCAGACCAAAGACTTTAGGAAACATACCCTAGTAGTCCATTCTGACTTTCATTTGTGTGAAAACAAGTGCTTAAATTACACAAATAACTCAGTAAGGGAAGTTGTCCAAACAGCTCGGTAAGGAAGACAGGCAACTGAGGACATAAACTAATGTGCCCTGAGACTATAAATCTGATATAGTCATGAGGTAGGAGACATCTTACATGCAATAGCAGAGAAGAAGTCGAAATCATAGTTGATGGATCTGCTAAAATAAATGCAGCTGATAAGAGTTTCCATTATTCCTTTGTGTCTCCTTTGTCCTGCTGTATATTTATGGTATATCGTAAGTTGCTAAGTGACCAGTGGAGCTGGGTTGCCCATGAGCACTGAGAGTTCATAGTTCACATGCCTTTTTATGGTATTCTTAAAATTAAGACTTGTTCCAGGCTGTAATATCAGTGTACTGCAGGATTTTTAAAAATTCTTTTTGTGGGGGAGGTGTCAAATGAATTTGAGTGTGGAACTTCGAATTCTACTCACTGTCTTTTAGAAATGGGGGTCTTTAGAAAGAGTCTTCACAAAAGAAAGTAGGCAAAATATTTACATGTCCTGATTTCACTTAAAGTATATCTGGGGACATCACTGCCATACTTATTAGGAAATGGTTGTAATACAATCACAATCCATGTCAAGAATCATAGAATCTAGGTTTTTATAATATAAAAATAAAAATGTTACCTATTCCTACAACCTGTTCAAAGCAAGTCCAATGAGAACAGATTGCTCAGGACCATATCCAGTCAATATTAGAGCATCTCTATTTGAAGACTAGCACAACCTCCCTTAGCCCCTTCCCATTATTTGTCCACTGTCATGGTGAAAATGTGTTCTTAAGGTCAAGCAGACATTTTCTATGCTTGGAATTCTGGGTTTTTTTGCCTCTTATCCCTCCACCTTCAACAAGTGCCAGAGACCAAAGTGGTCTCCCCTTCCTTTTCTCGTCCGCAGGCTTAACTATCCCATCAGCCTCTACATCCTTTATACAGCACATCCCCTAGCCGTGATCATGGTGGGAAGGACATGCTCTTCAACAAACAGTGCTGTGTCATATCTGTATTAGGTAAGGTTTATCAGGGATATTATACTTGCATGCTGTGTTAGAAGTCTTCCTCTTAACCTGCCTCTGAGCTGAGTAATTCTAAATCACAGAGCTGAAATACAGCCTTGAGATCTGTCAGACCATGAAGCATGCTTAGGTGTTCTGACTTTAGTGTTCTTGAAGCTTAAGTTCAGACTGAGAACTGATGCCTTCAGTACAAAATGCACAGTCATAGGAAGTACATTGCTTATATGTAGATGAAAAGTATGTATTTTAACAAGCTTATCGGCTGTCACATTTTTTTCCACTGCTGAATACAAAACTGTCTGATAAAGATACTTTAGAGAAATGTGCTGCAAGCAAAACAGTCTGTCCCAAAAAAAGCAAGATTCTCAGTTATGTTATGTCACTACAAATTATGTAAAATTGAGTGGGCAATATAAATTTTCTACAAAAACCTTTAAATTAATTTAAGAGAATGTTGCATTTATGGCAGACCATGTTTAGTTATATTACCCCTTTCATGTCCCCCTGCACATTATTTGTCAACGAATACACATCAGTAGATCTATATTATATATTTGTTTCCAAGGCTTCTAACTGCTTGTGTGCATCCATTGAACTAATCCTTTTTTTTTCCTGCTTGCTTACTGAATCTGCTCTACTCATCTCAGCAACTAGTAGAGCTGGTGTTGGGAGGAAACCAAAATTTGTTTCTATCTCTTCTGAAAAAAGCAACGACAGAATAATTGAATCTAAGCCATGACTGCTTTGTAGATAAATCCTGATTTTTTAGTTGTTTGTAAACAGATCCCACACTTTCCATAAAGAAGTGATACAAAAAGGGATAAATGGTAACTTGGAGTGACTATCCTGCCTTTTCTGGTCTACAAATAAAAACTTGTGAGCTTTAGCAGTGTGTGAAATTTTATGTTTATGGTATTACCAATTTGTCTGTTTTTTCATTACTCTTAAACTCACTTCTTGCACTGTGCATTCCCAGGATTATGGCAAATCCTATCACTTATTAGATACTTTCACAGAAAGCTTCAGTCTTTCAATCTTACAATTTGTAAGTTCACATCCATTTGAATGGAAGTTTGTTTGTAATGAAGTAGCAAGTACACTGAAGATTAATACTTGTGAAGTGATGTCTGTCAATATGCTATTGAATGTTGCTATATTTCATTAATTCTTAGTACTGGCTACTCTTCAGTGTTCAGTGCCCCCACCACTTAAAATGTCACAAAAATAACCTACTCCTTACTGAATAGCTCCAACAGAACATCTCAGAAATATGTATCAAGACAGGACATGAATATGCTGGCATGGAGAATGCAGCCATGGAGGTGGAGTTTTGCCTAGCCTGGGTGACATTTCAGGAAGGTGGGGTTAGGGTGAGGAAGGCTCTGAACAGTTCAAACCAATGTTCCAGTCCTCCCATGTTGTTCCAGTGATCCTTCCCAGAACACAATGATTAAAAATGACTGAAGACATCTGTATACTTTGTACTATATCTGATATGTGCCTTTTTATCTGTGAATGACACAGATTTGTAACTTTAAGAAGATATAATTATTTTTTAATAGTTAACCTTTTTATTGTATCACTTATTTTCCCATGTGGTGTTGAACATAACTTTCCTTATTTACTGTGTACTTCTTTCTGTCTATTTATCTGTCTCTTTCTGGAATTTAGATACACTGTAATGATTCCAGTGTTTTATAGCTGCCTGAAGTAAGGGGAATCGTGTTTTATAACTTAATGGATATTTTGAAGCTAAAAAGTTGTTAACTAGATAAAATATTTTTGTTATAATTTAAACAAGTAGACACAGTGTGTGTAAAGTGTATGGTATAGTGTGGCAGCAGGAATTCAGAATTCTCTTAACTTGCTGTATATCCTTCACATATAAAATGCAGAAAGATTTAAAAGATGTTTTATCTTCTATGACCCTCTTCACCTGCCTTTTTGGTTTAAAGTGAAAAAAGTATTATTATAGTTGACTAAGTGTAAGTCTTACCAAAGGTAAAGAACTGAGTCAGAATAAGGATTTCCTGCTGCTTAATTATACAAAATGCAATACAATTAGATTTGGTTTCTTCCTGGTTTAATTTCGTTTATCTTCTTAGGAGATATCCATTCACTATATTTAATTTACCTGTAATACACTGTAGTAAATATTTTCCAAAAAGTAAAGCTTAATGAGTAGAAGACACGCATCACAAGTTCCCTTTTTTGCACTTTACATTTTCAAAAGCTTTTTTGTTTTGGTTCCATTAAAATTTTCAGGGGCAAAATCAGACCTCCAGAAATGTTTCTGGTTTTGCATCCTTAGTTAAGAGTTTGCATATCATTTGAGGCACAATTCTAATCCTACTGAAATTACAGGACCTTCCCCCCAGAGCTGCCCCCGCCCCTACTAGTATCACCTCCAGGGCTCTGCCTGCCAAGGGCAAGGCTGCACAGAGCTCCTGGCCCAAGCCCTAATGGCCCTATTGGCTCTCCTCCACTCTTGCTCCTGACCCTCTGGATAGAAGCCCTGCCCTTGTGCACATCAACTGCAACTCCCAGAGCAAGCTCCAGCTAGTATTTTTCTAAGCCTGAGGAAGAGGAGTTAGGTCTAGGTGGTGGAGCAATGCTCCTGCTGCTCCATGTGCCCAGAACGGGTAAAGAGCAGAGGAAAAGTGAAAACCAACTTCTCTATCTACATGCAAGTAACTGCTATGGAAAAGTCCCCACTCCTGACTTCTTCATCTGTGTGACGCAGTATTTGTGTCTCATCACAAGCATTCAGAACCTCCAAAAATAAGACTTAAAAGCTATGAGAGTTTAAGAGAGGATTTATTTTTCATCTACCCATTAGATTTTGATAAAGATGGCTTATGTTTTGAGGTTTTTCTATATTAACAGGCAATCAGATAATATATTTTATTTTAGCATTTTCTTATGAAATCACCAAATATTCCAGGATTTCAGGGAGAATAAATTACCTGGAATCACTGTCTGAGACATCAACTCCCATGACATTAAAACAGATTTACCACTAATTCATATGCAGCTAATATTTGTCTCCATTTTGAGTATAATCTCCATTCTGGCAAAAATGTTGCTGGAGAAACTGACTGGAATTTTGCTGAGAAAGGATCATCAACATGACACCTCCATTGTGTGCTGAGAGATACAATTTGCCTCAACAAGCATAGATTAGGTACAAATATAGACCTCATTATTATATTCCCTGTCAGGTGGATACTCTCCACACTCAGAAAGTAAAGGTACAAGAAAGAAACAAAACATCAAAACTAATCTGATGCACCTATAAGTTTGCATTGTCTAATACTGTACATCAAAATGCTAAAGTTTAGGAGAGAAAGGAAGAGGAAATCTTGAGAGTATGCAAATTTATTCCTGGAAGCTGAAGAAAACACTAAAATTTATATCTGCCTTAAGACCTGACATAAGACTTTCTAATCCTGATTTACTTCATAAATGTCTAGATTAAAAATAGGTTGGTGAGAAAAGGCAATGCCTATATTGGCCTCAATAAAGATGTCATAGTTTGCTAAATACTGTTTTCTGTAAACTCAAAGCCTTACTATTTCTTTACATCTTTCTTTTTAAACTGCAGAAAATTCAAGTCACAAGACTGTAGTTATTTGTATGATTTAAAACCTTCTATGAGGCTAATGACACAAATACCATAGTCAAGGGTAGACACTAGCATTAGGGTTGTGGGACTAATGATTCGCTGCCTCTCTTGAGATGAAGTTTAGCAGCCTGCATTCTCATCACAGATCAGCAGGAGAGGCAGCCCATCATAGAAACATCAGCACTTCAGTGATGCTTCAGGAGAGGTCAGTATGGGAAAAAAAGCCATGTAGAAGAGCTGGTGGGAGCCAGGGTCTGTCTCCATCGCACTTCTCACACACCTCTCAAGTGCACAGCATCTGAACCCGGGGTGAGGGTACGTGGCAACAGCATCGTCTTGACAAACTACTCACCAGGGCAGTTAATCCGTCATCACTAATGAAGTGTGCTGCAGAGCTGCTTGTGAGAGACCAAATAACCAGCCCTGCAGAGGACACAGGTCTGCATGGGCCACCGGGGGCTGCTCAGATCTACTGATCTGAAATATCTCAGGTCAGGCCTTTGGAAAAAGTAAAGTGACACAAGCCTGAGGACTGCTAGACACTGTGCTGATTCTCTCAGCTTCTTTAGGCTTTTGCATAGCCTTAGGGTAGCTGGCAAGGCACGTTTTATCATGTGCTAATTAGGTTACATTGAAAGTCAGCCTTTTTGCAACACACCTTGGTCATGAGGGTCCTGAAGTGCAGAATTTGGATGGGTTGCTGGAGAAGGTTTTATTTACTGTATTAAGTAAAGATAAGGGTTTATATCCGTGTTCACTTGTCAAATCTGCCTCCTAGACTCCATCTGACTCAACGTGGATTTACTCAAATGCTTATGTCTGTGAATTTGCTACATACTTTCCTGGACACTAAGGCCAACAGGCACCCAAGTATTGGGTGTTTGGCATTATATGCTGAAGCATGAACTGAACTGAACTGAAGCATTCTTACTTGAATGTACTCAAAACTAAGTCTAGCCATTAGCTGAAAACACTGAGAGTACAAGAAAACTAGCACAAAATATTATCTTCTGTGATGTTTTTCAGTGAAATACTTGGGGAAAGAGACTGTACTATTTTGTATGTTATTCTTCTAAATTGAGTTGGGAATACTAGTAGCTTTTAGGGTAAAAAAGGATTTGGCTTCTTATCCAGGGATGTAAACCTTTTTGGATGGGAGAAATTTTATAGCAGTTTATCTTCAATCTTATAAAGCAATATGTTGACTAAAAATAGTTCTAACCCTTACAATGGTTCACCTCTTAAAATGGGTATGGGTTTTGGGCTTTTAGTTTGGTTTAGTTGTGGTGTGGTTTGTTTTGTTTTGTTTTGTTTGTGTGTTTTGTTTGTTTACTTTATTTTTATTTTATTTTTGTTTTGTTTTGTTTGTTGTGTTGGTTTGTTTTGTCTTTTTAAAAAAATTAGTTGAAATCTGTAAATTTGGTCTTTTTATTACAGATTTAAACAAATATGAAATAGTTTTTTAAAACCACGAAGTTGACACAGTTGAATTCTGAGAACTAGGGAATTGATAGCTATTTAAAACTGATTTATATCTGTATAGTTTATTATCCTTCCTGTATGGGAGTAGCTATGGCAGGTAAAGAATCTCTGTAATGGTATAAAGTGTCCTCCCTAAGACAATAATCCTTATCTAAAAATAACAGTATCACTAAAACAACTCAGTTTTCTATAGCGAAGCTGGCATATTTTACTCAATTTACAAAAGGTTGTACTAAAAGCAGAAGTGAGATATCCAACAGAAACACTAAATTGCTATAAACGAGGTTAAATCTACGTTGCAGTGTCTGGGTGGTATTGCAGATACAGCTGACCTGGCCAAACTACAAACCAGTGCAAACTGTCTTACCTTCCACTCAATGTCGGTGTCTCAGCCATTGTGGGTAAAGAGGTATCACTACTTAGTGTAGGTATTGTCAGTCTATACTACACCACAGCTTCTCCTTTTTGAAGTCAAACTAATGCAGTTTTCTCAAAGGGCTTTTCTAAATTCTGGTGCTATTTTGGAAGTCAAAAGTAAAATACTGTTCACCTGCATGATGAAAAAGCAGATTTCTATTTTTGGCTTGGAATGTTTCTATTTAAAAAAAAAAAAAAAAAAATCACAGGCAGGGTTTTTGAAAGGAAGCCTTAGTATGAATCCTGGCAGGTTGGTTAGTTTTTCAGGTCCGTTAGCAAAGAAAACCCACTGAAAATACCCCTGTCACTATAGCAGGTTGTGGCTTCAGACGGGAGTTTCACAATAGAAACTCTCCCTGCAGTATCTGCAGATGCAAAAGGTGCAACAAGGGAATTTGGAAACAACTTTCTTTTACCATGCAGTTTTAAACACCTATAAACAAACAGAAGTTATATGCTTTTCATAGTTACTGCTGAACATGCTGATGCCTAGTGTCAGGGAATGCAGTGATGATAAATTTAGAGACTAGAAAATGAAACATGCAGAATATTTTATGTAAAGCAGGAGACTGTCTTTGCTCAGTAGGGAAAAGACAAAGTTCCTTGGTATCACACAAGACTTTTCTATTATTTACATTTGCCTCTTCAGGGACTGCAGGAAGCTCAGCACACTCATGATGCCTGGCAGTTCATTTATAGGACAAGCAGAGGGGTTGCCCTGGATCTCCTTGCCAGGTGTTCTTGCAGTTATGTAGCAGGAACCAAATTTAATGCTAGCACCATTGCTGTTACAGCACAGCGCTGCCTGCGGAGGCGTGGAGAAAAAAAATCATTGAATGACTTTGAAAGTCTGATCTCTTAATTTAAGACTCTATGTGGAAACAGCGCCTCTGAAAATAAGTTCCATGAACAGATAGAGACTTATCTCAACACAGTTTTCCAGTTGTTGGAGACTTATCCATTCGGGTAAGACTACGGTTAATCACACAGGAAAGTACACCCTGCTGTTGTAGGCTTTTTATAAAGGCAACACACTTGTATCTCAGCTTCACAAAAGCCAGAGTTAAAGACAACAATATTGAAATAACCCTTAACTGTTTATGCCCCTGATCAAGATTTCCAGGGTAGCTAATGATTTTTGACTGTCTTTGCAGCTTATGAGGTGCTTGAATTGAAACACATATAAGTGGCCTGCCTTTCAGATAGAGAAAAATAAAAATTGCTCAGGACTCGCTGTTGTCCAGTCATAGGTTTTTCTGAATGCCTTGCTAAAGAAACTTATACAGAACAACTATTTTAAGAAAGAGATTTTTGTGCTAGTGGCTCTCATCTTGGTTGAAAAAAAAGTGCAAGATGAGCCTTTCATTGTATCCTGGCCAAATTACAGCTGCCTAGTAATTTAAATTGATATAATAGCTTTACTTGCATACATATTCCTAATTTGCCTTTTCATTTTAATGACTAAAGAAAAAATGTGTACCATCTGGAAACTCTTGTTTTATTTTCCCCCATGTTTTCTGAGGTAGAATATGTAATTACTTGGCAAATGGTCTAGCTGCTGCCACTATATCTTGACAATAATTTGTATGCAAAAGATGAACTCTTGTGTGAGTGATAGTTCCCATGAGGCAGGAGAGAGAGCAGAGGAAAGAGTTTTAGCTAAGCAAAAATTAAGCACCCTGTAAATTTGTTGCTGAAGCACTTGCTTGAAGTGGTGTGTCCACAGAGACTTATATTAATGATCCAAGATACTGCAACAGTGTGAAAAATGACTAAAATACTGCCAGTGTTATGTAGCTTGCATTACAGCCAGTGAAGGCTATCAAATAGGAAGGCAGGGTGAGCAGGGGCAAAAGGCTGCTGGAGGAGGAACTGGCAAGCGTGGTATGGGAGCTGGGAAAGCACTGATCTGCAAGGTGGGGTGGTAGTGGAGATGGGTGCACAGATCTTCAGGCAAACTTCATGTGAGCTCCTATTTATCTTAATCTCAGTTTCCTGATTTTTCTAATACCCATTTTAGGGAAAGGTTTTGTTCGTATACAGATGGTTTTCCTCACTCTGTTAGCCAGAGTGTGATGAAAACTGCACTGTTTCTCACCTTAACATTATTTCCATTTATTACATATGTTGCTTAAATCAAAAGAAGGAAATTATTTTCCTCTTATTAATATTACATAGTAGATTAAAAAAAAAGAAGTAAAAAGTTTTCTGGGAGGGGGAATAAGGCTAGTTTTTTACAAATATATTCCCTGTGCCCATTAGTCTGACTTTTTCAACTCAGTTACACTTTGTTTTGATTTAAAAATCTATTACAAAAATAGTTCAACTTGAGTTGACATATTTCCCTTCTTGCAGCACTCTCTCCAGTGTCAGTTACTTGCAAGCAGTTTCAGTCAAGTAAAGAGAGTTTTCTTTTGATGGAAATGCCCTTTCAGAAGAAGGGCACACCAAATATTTAGGGTGTCATAGGAATTTACTAGAATACCCATAGAGTATTCTTTCACTATTTTACAATAAAGTTTCGGTTCATCTTCTCCTGGCATGAAACTGGCTTAAGCCACAACAGAGTACTTGTGCTGAAGAGAAGTGTCCAGATGCCATGTGGATGGGAGAAGGACTGACAAGGTGCCACATGGGGGTGCTGAACCAGTGCCATCTGCTGAGCAGTGGCCAGTTGTCCCAGTGGGGAGTCAGTGTTCAAGTGTCCAGAGGCCAGCTGGTGGAGACCAGTTTTCCCTTTCCCTCTTATGCTACCCATGCTAAGTGATTCAGTGAGTTGAAGTTCATTTCTAAAAAGGGACTTTTAATGTTAGTTTATCACAACAGAAGTAACTTTACATAGAACGCATGCCATGAGAAAAAAGGAGCTAATACAAATACAAATGTAGATGTCAGTGTCGGCAAGGAGACTAAAAGCTGTATTAACCTAAGGAAGTAAAATATTCTTTTATCTTTAACATTTGCACTTTAACACTGCAACCAAATTAGAGCCAAAGAATGAATGCCTATGAGTAAGCAAAAGCCTTCACTGCCATAACACATACTATAAATAAGTTTCCGTTTTAAAGTTAGAATTTAATTCCTTTACAACAGACAGGACTTGGACTATTTTCAATAGTTTATAAATATTGATTATATTCTTTGAAGTTTTATAATAGTTTTTTAGTAATTTTGGTCAAGAGTTTGAAAAATATTTTTGAAAACAGTAAAAACCAGTAAAAAACAGTAAAAAATACAATTAAAGTTTTTAAATTTCTTTTTTACATACACAGTAGTTAATATAGAATAACAATAATACCCAAGACTTTCAAATTATTCTTTAATGATGTATTTTTATAAACTGTACTTATTTTCCCACACAGCAATGGTGCAATTTTAATATTGGTTTTGGTTCTTTTTTTTCTATCCTTACTACAATATATATATATTTTAAATTTATGTATGTTTATTAACTTACAAAAATATCTACTTGTGTTAATTCAATCTCTAGGCATTGTGAATTGATCTACCGTTTGTAATCTTAAACATATGCTTTTTAGATGACATTAGGCTGCGTTTGTAGGACCAACTCTTTACTCTTTGCACAGTTTCCCCATTGCAAAATTCTTTGGGTTAAAATAACTTTATTTAAATTTTAAGCATAATAAGTTTACCACTGTGCTTATTAAATTATAATTTCACATTCCTTAACAGAGTTCTCAATTGCTCAACCATGAAAATAAGTTGAAAATAACTTTTGGTAATGTAACAAGAGGAAGCAAAAACAATATTATGGCTGTAAAAAGGCAATCTAATTTAATTATTACTCTGTCACTGTGTTAATGACTATTTAGATTTTACAGATGACAGGCTACCATAGAACAGAGAGCTGACCCATGTTTTTAACGCTAAAACTATTTTTCACTTCTGTGCTAGTTTCAATTAAAATGGAAAATTGTGTGCACTGTTCTTATTTAGACTGATTGTGGTCATATATAAAAACCTTTGAAGCTTTACACACTATATTATTAAAATGGAGTATTTTTTAGAGAATTGAGAGGCTTTTGTTAACAGTTTTAGCAGAATGATTTTTAAAAAGTTTTTTAAAATAGAAAGTTCTATAAAAAATCTACTTCACACCCAATACATTTCTGCTAAAGCACTGAATCTTTGCAGCAGAACTCCACCCAATATCAGATAGCATGTTCACATAACAAATATTTCTATCTATTTACATGGCAAAATGACACAGGGACATGCCAGACCCTCCTTTTTCTCACTGCTGTTGAGGCTGTGAAAAAATAAATCTTCCTTAAGAACAGGCTGATTTGTTACAGCCTGTGTGCTGCTCTGTAGTAACTGCTTCTGTGCATCCTTTTATCCTAACCTAAGCACTAGTGTGACTAGTGCTTTTCTACTATTACCTAACACTGGCTTAGCATAACTTGGTCATCATACCTCTGACAGTGGAGTTTAGGCTGCCTGAGGATTTTGATGGGATCTCTTGCCCTGCTGGTACTGGGTAAGTGGGGACAGTAACAGTAGTTAGTGCTCTGGATCTGCAAATTTTTGTCACTTATAGCTGAGATGGCAGAGCAACAGTTGATGCATAACATAAATGCCTACATGGTATTGGGCTTTTTTGTTTATTTGTTGTTGCTTGTATGGGGGTTTTTGTGTGGTTTTTTGTGTTGTTTTGTTTATTTGTTTGTTTTTGTGTGTGTGGTTTTTTTTTTCAGGGTTATCTAAAACAAATGTTAGATTTAATTTTTAAAAGTACAGTCGTTGAGGATTTGGGACGTAAGATGTCCAGCTGCCTCTCCAACAGGAGCTACAATCTTCAAACGGGATTGTGTATGTGCTTCCAAAAACTCAATGTACCTATATGTTTGCTGAAGATGAACCTGCTTTGGTAGATTTTTTTTTTCTTCCTCATTTCACTAGTAATAATCTTCCCAAAGCAAGTTATGTATTGTAATAAGGAAACCAAACAGAAGTTTGTATGACCAGTGCAGCTGAAAAACACCTACAAATTCCTGCAAAATGAATGAAAACGGGAGAAAGGAGAAACCACTAATCCAGAGTGACTCTTTATTCTACCAGCAGTCATCAAACATTTCAGTACCTAGTTAGTTTTCTGGCCTTGTGCTTTCTTTGGATATGCAATTGAAAAGGAGATAGGGTGATGTGATAAATGTGCTGCAGGGTATGTACTTCTTGCATTTTTTTCAAGATAAACAAATCAGTTTTAATTAAGATCCTTTCAACTAATTAAAGTTCTCTTTAAAAATGTAATTAAGTTGTGTTATAAGTGACAGACATCCTACACATTGAACAACACTGAAATGGAAATTAAATATTTTTTCAGGTTTGTTTTGCATGTGGCCAAATCTCTGCTGAGGGAAGAACATATTGAAGTAGTTTTGTTTTGGTGAGTTTGGCTTTTTGGGGGATTTTGTTACTTTTTGTTGTTGTTTCATTTGTTTGGCTTTGTGTTGTTGGGGTTTTTTTGTTTGTTTTGTTGTTTATTTTTTTGGTGTAGTTTTGGTTTGGGATTGTTTGGGGTTTTTTTCAAGGTCTTAAAGAAACTAAGAGAATTTATTTTTTTATTATTTTTTTTTAGGTATATATTTTTGACCTTATTTGCTGCAAAAAAATTAGAGCCTCTGTTT
This sequence comes from Apus apus, assembly GCF_020740795.1. Lineage (NCBI taxonomy): Eukaryota > Metazoa > Chordata > Aves > Apodiformes > Apodidae > Apus > Apus apus. The sequence continues at coordinate 56,155,410 of NC_067312.1, read as the reverse complement.
TCAGATATTGCAAAGTGGTTAAGAAGTCCTCTATGCATACAGATGACTAAATTATGTTACTTGAGGGGCAAATAATGCATATTTAATTATGAAAAGTTCCTCTAAGCAGCAAAATTATTATTCTGTACTTAATAGGATCCTTAAAGCTCTTCATAAAATCGTACTTGTGCTGACTGAGTTCAGGTTATTGCTACACAGAAAATGAGGTCTGGTATAGAGAGAAATAATTCCAAGTGTGAACTCAAAGGGACAGAAAGTCCTGTGAGAGATACTTGAGATAGTGGAGTTCAGGATCCTGTGTGGAAGGAACAGAATACCCAGCAGGATCAGAACCCTGGACTTCCACAAGGCAAACTTTGGCCTCCTTAATCAACTGTTAAGGGAAATCCCATGGGACAGGGTGCTAGAAGGTAAAGGGGCTCAAGATAGCTGGTCAACATTCAAGGACCACTTCTTGCGAGCACAGGATCAGAGCATCCCAATGGTTAGGAAATCTAGTAAGGGAGCTAGGAGACCTGCATGGTTAAAAAAGGAACTACTGGGCAAACTCAAGTGGAAGAGGAAAATCTACAGATCATGGAAGGAGGGGCTGGTCACTTGGGAGGAATATAGGACAGTTGTCAGAGGATGTAGGGAGGCAATTAGGAAAGCTAAGGCCTCTTTGGAACTTAACCTTGCAAGTCAGGTTAAGGATAATAGAAAAGGCTTTTTCAAATACATAGCTAACAAATCTAACACTAGAGGCAATATTGGCCCTCTGATGAACGAGGTGGGAGCCCTGGTGACAGAGGATATAAAGAAGGCAGAGGTGCTGAATGCCTTCTTTGCCTCTGTCTTTACTCCTGCAGGATTTCCCCATGAGCCCCAGATTCATATAGCCCCAGAAGTAGTCAAGATAGAGGAGGAGTTTGCCATGGTAGATGAGGATTGGGTTAGGGATCAGTTGCGTAATCTGGACATCCATAAATCGATGGGTCCGGATGGAATGCACCCAAGGGTGCTGAGGGAGCTGGCGGAGGTCATTGCTAGGCCACTCTCCATCATCTTAGGTAAGTCATGGGTAACAGGAGAGGTGCCTGAGGACTGGAGGATAGCAAATGTCACTCCAGTCTACAAGAAGGGCAAGAAGGAGGACCCGGGTAACTATAGACCGGTCAGCCTCACCTCCATCCCTGGAAAGGGGATGGAACAACTTGTTCTTGTCACTATCTCCAGGCATATCAAGGATATGGGGGTCATCAGGAGCAGTCAGCATGGTTTTATCAAGGGTAAATCATGTTTGACTAACCTCATAGCCTTCTATGAGGAAATTACTAGGTGGATAGATGATGGTAGAGCGGTAGATGTGGTATACCTTGATTTCAGTAAAGCATTTGACACTGTCTCCCACAGCATCCTTGTAGATAAGTTGATCAGGTATGGGTTTGGTGATCAGGGAGTGAGATGGATCAAGAACTGGTTGAAAGGAAGGAGTCAGAGAATTGTAGTCAATGGGGCAGAACCTGGTTGGAGGTGTGTGACCAGTGGAGTCCCTCAGGGGTCGGTACTGGGACCGGTGTTGTTCAACATCTTCATCAACGACCTGGATGAGGGTATAGAATGTACCCTCAGCAAGTTTGCTGATGACACTAAGCTGGGAGGAGTGGCTGACACACCAGAAGGCTGTGCTGCCATTCAGAGAGACTTAGACAGGCTGGAGAGTTGGGCGGGGAGAAACCTGATGAAGTTCAACAAGGGCAAGTGTAGAGTTCTGCATTTGGGGAAGAAAAACACCATGCACCAGTACAGGTTGGGGGCTGACCTGCTGGAGAGCAGTGTAGGAGAAAGGGACCTGGGAATCCTGGTAGACAGGAGGATGACCATGAGCCAGCAATGTGCCCTTGTGGCTAAGAAGGCCAATGGCATCCTGGGGTGCATAAGAAAGGGTGTGGTTAGTAGGTCAAGAGAGGTTCTTCTACCTCTTTATTCTGCATTGGTGAGGCCGCATCTGGAGTATTGTGTCCAGTTCTGGGCCCCTCAGTTCAAGAAGGACAGGGATCTGCTTGAGAGAGTCCAGCGCAGAGCTACAAAGATGATTAAGGGAGTAGAACTTCTCCCTTATGAGGAGAGGCTGAGGGAGCTGGGTCTCTTTAGCTTGGAGAAAAGGAGACTGAGGGGTGACCTCATTAATGTTTACAAATATGTAAGGGGTGAGTGTCAGGGAGATGGAGTTAGGCTCTTCTCAGTGATGACCAGTGATAGGACAAGGGGTAATGGGTGGAAATTGGAGCATAGGAGGTTCAAGGTGAATATACGAAAAATTTTTTTTACTGTGAGAGTGACAGAGCACTGGAACAGGCTGCCCAGGGAGGTTGTGGAGTCTCCTTCACTGGAGACATTCAAAACCCATCTGCATGCGTTCCTGTGTGATGTGCTCTAGGTGACCCTGCTCTAGCAGGGGGGGTTGGACTAGATGATCTTTCGAGGTCCCTTCCAACCCCTAAGATTCTATGATTCTATGATTCTATGATACTGCCTTGAGATACAGAGCTTGTTGACCAGGAAATAGCAATGTGTCTCTGCTCCTAGAAGTTTCAGCACTATTTCTGTGCATGGTCATTTTTTTTGTGGAGCAAGAAGTGATTGATAGATATTTGCTTTTGCCTTCACCTTTCCAAACAATGTGACTTGGAAGGCACATACGAGTCAGTGTTTTACAGCTAGAATAAAAGTCTGTGACCTCACAAATGTTTTGTGCAGGCAGCCAGCCTGAAACAATATTAACTTGTTTAGGCAAGCTAAGGACCTTGTTTCAAACATCTAAGGTTCTGCGTCATACTGATAAATAATGCTACTTCCCCTTTCTCAAATGGTCCTTGGGTATTTTGCTTACAATAGAATACTTCACAGTTGACCTTGGGAATGTCTTTTATGTCATGGTAAGTTTGGCTGAACAACTCCTATGAAATGCAGTGCAGGAAAATGCTGTCTCATGGCACAACAGTATGAACCGAGGAGTAAAAGAAATTTCTGTTACTCCTGATAGAGATGTCAGAATCCTTTAATGGATTCTACAAATTCTGAACCACTACTAAAAAAAATCTGCCACCTTTTGTGTTTTATTAAATACAAACATAAGAAAATTATAGATTTGTCAGATCTGAAGACTGCTGGAAAAATACAGACTGGTAATAGGTTAGGAAGGCATGAAACTTGTGGTATCACTAGAAACTAAAAGTATTTTTTTGAAATTTTTTACACAAAGATAGATAGCATTTGCAGAAAGACCTGTGAGGTCTTGACAGAAATGTTGATCAAATACAGAAGTAGCAGTTTAGATAAAAATACAGTATTTTATGTGTATAGCTAAGATTAAGCAAACCATTATGCTGGCCAGCATATTTTCAGTGTTCGATACTGGAAGTTATTTTTCACTAAACCAGCATTTTTTTTCTTTTGTTGGTTGAGCTTATGGTTGGGATTGCAGTAATTACTTTGAATTGGTGGATTTAATTTCTGAGCACTTCTGGGCTGACAAAAGATGGTCTGTTCCTATTGGTTAATTTTACAACATTACCAGAATTTGACATTTTTTGCTGTTGTTTATTTTTTGTTGTTGTTTGTATGTGTGCATTACTTTCACTAAAAAAAAAGCAACACAGCACAGCCATTAAGCATATTGGAGTCTTCAGAATTCTCTGAGTTGGTATTGAATTGGCAGAATAAACTCTGAGTTTCTGGAAATTCATAGTATTTCCAGTTGATTAGCTTGTTTTTGCTTCTGCTTTCTTTTAAAGAAGATTTATGAAAGTTCAGACATCACAAAGAAAAAGTAGAGGAAAGAAACAGCACTATGTAACTTTAGGTAGAAATTGAAAGTTTTTGTTGTAAATAACATAATTTTGGTAAATTATTTGCTATAAGCTCACCATGCCCTTCAAACATATGGTCTGCTCAGCAGTATTTTGCAGGAGAATTCAAGAGATGAAGGAATTACTTATACATTTTAATGTGACAATACTCCTAATAATTACACAGAAAAAATGAAGAATTTTAAAGGTGTATCAAAGATTTTTGACCAAGTTTTAGATCCTGCAGTTTTACTGACTCGAATTGGTGGCATTTAAGTATTTAATCATTGAATGAGAGTTACCTGTACAATGTCTAGACTTGAAAACTATTGCACCTTGGCTCTCTGGGATATTCAGTTGATTGTGGGCACAAAATGGCACAGCATTGCAAGCAATTAGAGACTGAGATAAGGCTACTGATAAACCATGGAAAATATGAAACATTTAGTCATTTAGAACATTGATATTGTAGGAAGACTACTAAAAAGTTGATGGTTCTGACTAACATTATAGATGAAAAAGAAATCTGCCTAATAACCAAATACCTTTATGAACACTGTCAAAAAGGGCAAGTGTTTTTATTTTAAAGATAAAAACTTTAGAAGTTAGAATAACTGCCCTCCAAAGCTCTTGATCCCCCCTTGGCAGTGATACTGTTTTTGTTCTGTCAGCAGCAGAAATTAATACAGCTACTATACTGTATAAAATAATTATATTATATGGCAGATAAAACAAGGGGTATGCACCAGATTATAAATAATTTAATTTTACAAAAGAATTTTACATCTTAATCTGTTTGAACATCACTTCCATTTAGACTCTGAGATAAAATTACATTATTGTATTCCTCTCTATAATCTAATATTTCACCCATAAGGAAATGTTAGGTCACGTTTGCAGCAATCTAAGGCCCTCTAAGCCAGATTGGAAGGTCATTCTGTTTGAGCATTGTAAATGAACCTGTCCAGCAAAATTTTTTTAAGGACAGCCAAGGACTCATTATACAGTCTATTTACCCAAATACCAGCAAAGGCAATGCCAAGGCTGTTCAAATTTGTACTTCGAAATTTGAAATGGTATCAAGCATACAGGAATTTATCCTTTATTTTCAAGCCTGGGAAGGATTTGTATTAAAAATATTTTTTTAGAACATCATTATTTTATAATGCAAATAACACTAAAAAAAAAATGTTTTGTTAAAATGAGACAAACTGTATTTCAGCATTATGAAAAATATGGGTGTACATTTGTTTTCATAAGCTATACTAGGAGGTCTGACTATCTTTCATATCTTTCCTAAACTGCTTCATAGGAATGGTTAAGTTCTAACAAGAGGCTGCTTTTTTTTTTCTTTTTTTTTTTTTTTTATTTTTTTTTTTTTTTTTCCCAGCAGGCTCTGACTCTCCTTTTTACATGGTTTTACATTAATTATGAAGGACCATTTTACTTAGCAGATGTTGACACTAGAAATTGGGAAAAATAGTGATGCAGCTGTGAGTGGTGCATAAGTCACTAATCTCTGTTCCTCCACAAGCAGAAAAAAACACATGAATTACATTTCTTTGTGAATTTGTGGAGGACCAGGGATTACTCAACATAATCTGGTTATAAAAAAAGAGATTTTGTGTTCTGACTGTTTCTTTGCAGTGGTATTTGTCTATTTTATAGAATTATAATAAAATCACAAAATCACTAAGTTATCTGAAGTTTTAGATGAGATTTCCCAAGCTGGTTCAAAATAATAAACTGCTGACTTAGACCTATAGTGGTAAGCAACATATTTTGAGTTTTACACTGATAAACTGAGTTAAAGCACTTCTTTGCTTTCCTGATACTGATTAATTTTACTCACCCTCAACCACATCTGCTTTATTTATTTATATGAAACATCTACCTATAGATACCAAGTGCAGAGACAATTCTGCTTGAAAAGAGAGCTAGCATAAATCAAAGCATTGGAGTTATATATTCTGATATGGGCACTGGGTAGAAGATCACAGAGGAAGAAGGAGAATTTTGCCTTTCTGGATCATCACAGTCTATTTTGACACATAAATATAACTAGCATAATTGAACTAAGTTAATCTGAGAAGTTGGAGTTGTCAGCAAAAAAAATAATTTTGATCTTCCTCTTTCTTTTTCCAGCCAAAGTGTTATATGACTAGTTTTGTCATGATATTGCAAAAGTTCACATGATAACACAAAAAGAAAATAATATTTAGAGCTAACAGGTTCTTTTAGATTTTGCATAATTCAGAATGGGAACAAGCCTTATTCTGATAAACTGAGGCTCCTGGAATGTAGAGACTACAGAGGGGAAAGTGTATTTTATATAGAAAATACAGTATTTCTCTGTTTACTACCATGTAGAAAATACATTTCTCTGCTTACTGCCCTGTAAAATTTCTGCATTCCACACTGCAAATCCTTAAAGTTCCGGTGGAGTAAAATGCAATGTATTTGATTCCCTGAGTGATGCAGTGCTGTGAAACTCCTAGAAGAAACTGACCAATCTGTCATGGCTGGTGATGTTCAATGATCTCCTACCACATCAGGATGACTCCTTGTTTCTCTTGAATACTGCTTTCCTCCTCTATTTCTCTAGAGAGTTTTAACGAGAGACCTGTCATAGTGTTGAATGCACCACAGGTTGCAGAATCAATCTCTTTGCCAAGCTGAGAACAAAACTTTGTCAAGACAGATTTCCTTTGTGCTATTTTTATTGTTAGGCATTTTGGTCACAGGTTTGGTGTCAATGCTCTTGTGCTTACTTCACTGACAGCCACAGCTCTGTCAGGGCTGTTATTACTGAAGTGACTTGATGCAGAAAGGAAGTAGCTGTAGCACTCCAAGGGCCAAAAACTCTAGCTGGAAATCACACAAGTTTCACTAGAACAGAGAGATTTTCTTCTTTAGTGCTATCTCTAATGTAGCAAAGAATCTGTCAATTTCTGTAAAGAAATTTTGTAAGACCCGTAGTAGAGCCTGGGAACTTGAGAATGGTGAGTAATAAACAGATTATCTTCTCCAGGCTTCACTCCTTTCCATCAGAGATGGTTTGACCAGGTAGTCAACACTAACTCACCTATCAAATTCTCCTGCATTAGGAATAACACTTTGAAATACAGTAAACAACTTTTATCAACTCAGAGAGCAGAAAAGTGCACTCAGCCACACTGAAAACTTGCTTTCTACTGCTAATGTAGAGTAGGCTTCTGAACTTGGGAAGGGATAAATGATATTGGGCAGTATGAATCTCCAGGTGAAATGATAATAAATTTTCTAGGCTCATGTTCTGTATGTATCAGGTCTAACTGACACCTCTGGAAACAATTTCAGAACAGCAGCAGAGGTGTTTTATCTGGAAGTGCCAGTTTTTAAGAGAAGCTTAGCAGAAAGGAACATCGTGCAGTAATTAATTGTTACCTGACCAACACATCTCTACATGAAAAGGGAGCTTCTGCAAAGTAAGGTCATCCTCTCTCCAGTGACCTCTAAAACACTGTAGACTCCCGCATGGCCAAACATTCAAGAATCCATCTGTCAAGCAACAGAGAGAAACCAAAATGTTTGCCTGAGGCAGGGCTATCATAGGGCCAGGGAAACAGTTCTGATAGTGTGATTGCTTCCAAATATCCTGGGTGAAATTTGTTTTTTTCCTTATGAAATTTGTTTTTTTTTCCTTATGAAATACTATGTTTAGGAACAAAATGGATGAAACTGGTAATTATGTATTTAGTGGCTATACAAAGTATGAATAAAGTATGACTGATGGCTAAAGAGCTCTCTAATTTCTACCCTGCTTCTGAAACCATTCTGAAACCAAAAAGTCCTAATGTATTTAATACATTTTCTTCTTAGCAGGTGTTATGAGACACTAGTCCAAAGAGCACTCAAAAAACTCTGCAGGTGTACAGGAAACTTTTACAATGAGCTGTAAAGTGGTTAACTCGTGGCACTTTTAAGAAGGCAGCAGATAACATGTCTGTCCCATTATTTAGCAGAATGATTGCTCTCTTGGATCAACTGCCTTGGCTGTTTGTCAGACAGCAGCACTGCAAACAGTGTGTGCCTTCAAGATTTTTTTCCTTTAAATGGTACAATCACATTATGCATTCCTTGCCCATAGCTTTTCCCTCTTAAATCATTCCCTGGATTTGACACTTACTAACTAAAAATAAAATGAGCTGATTCCCTAGTTAGTGTCTGTTATTAAAGATGATCTTTCATGTATAGAATTGCCAGGACTTTTGGCCTGATTTGCTATACAAACGTTTCCAATTTGGCCTTAGGTAGGAAGCTGTGCTAGTAATGCTGCACCCTATGGTGAAATAGTGCCTAATCAGTATTTATGAACAGGGCCTTGGAAGTCACTAAAGAGCAGAACTTTCACAATGGACTGAGGAAGAGGTTTTACCTTCTTAAAACACAAATATTACTGAGCTTTGGAAACCTACATGGCACATTAAGATTGAAGAGTATTCATTTTTAAATTCATCCATTAGTACTACTTGTTAAACTTTGTAATTATTATGCGAATTAGCTGCTGCACAAAAAATGGTAATACAATGAATACAATAGAGAAGAACAGCTTGAAATTTTAACAAATGAGAAAATAGCCTCCACCTCTTTTTTTTTTTTTTTTAATCAATACTCTTTGGGGAAGATTGCATTTTGGGAACAGAAAATAATCTTTTGATGATGAAAGGAGGCCTGTGGGGATAACTTTATTCAATAATAGGGTACTGATTGCATCTGATTGAGTAATGTGTACAGTTTTCCTAAATCTGTGTCAATAATTTAGGATGTCCAGGATTTAATATTAGCTTTTTTTTTTTCAGAAATCTCTCAGGGAATAAGTACAAGCCATACAAGGAAGCTTGATGCATAGAGTCTTGTCTTACTAGTGACCCACTTAGCCCCATAAACTTGAGTCTTCTAGACATGACTGGGATCATGTCAGTCCCTTTACTTTTGATTCTCTCAATGTGGAGAGTAGATTGCTGCTCCTTTTTTTTTTTTTTTTTTTTTTTTTTTTTAATGCAGCTACTGTATTTGTGGTTAAATCTTATAATGACATTTTCCCTTTGTCTGATTACCTGAGCAAGTCTATTTATAATCTTCCAGAAGTTCCTGTATTCTAGTTTTATGTTTCTCTTCCCTTCCTTAGGAATTTCTGCAGTGATTCTGTGTCCCTAATTTGATATAACAGCTGAAGTTTTCAAAATATATTTCCCAATAGCTGAGGAAACTCAGAGTATGTTATTTCTATTACAAACTGTATTTATGCGGTCTACATGGATCGTTGCTTTTTCATGGTATCAAAACAATTTTAGTTGGTAACTTTTAGATTCTTTCCTGCAAATACGTTACCTAGAGGTTTTTTTCTGCTACTGGAAATAATTGAAAAGAACAGTGGGATGTTGTTTAGAAATTGATGTACCTAAGGGAACCAGAAACATTTTACACTCTATTCAAATCCATGTGAAACATGGACCTGAAGCAAAATCTGCTGGGATATTTGACTGTCTTTGGCTTCAAATAATTTACTCATCATGCTGAATCTTCAGTGTATCTTAGGGATACTTAAGAAAAAAATATTTTATCCTTGGTAACATATGCCTCTACTAGCAACAAATGTAAGCTAATAGAGACTTCAACTTTCAGAAATTATTAAAAAACAAAAAACATGCAAAAATCCATTAAAAACTCCTCAACTTTGACTAGGAATTTGAGAATGAGTTTATGCAATCTGAATGATCAATAATTAGTTTCAGGTTGATTGCCAAATTCTGTTAGACTCTTTTGCAAATCACAATAGGACTCTCTGTTACAAATAAGATGGGAAACTAATATATTTGACTGGTGCAAAACACAGACAAAAGGACATATCTTACCCTGAATCTGTCTGCACAACTTTTTTCAGTAATAGAAATGCTATGAATGGTTCAATGTTCAATATGGCACATGTGCATACAAAAACTCTTGCAGCTGAGCATAGAGTTATTCTTTCTCCTGCATATATGAGTATGTATGAAATTATTTTGAACTGCATTTTTTTGCAACACATCTTCCAAGTTAGTCAGGAAAGTAGGTGCTTCATGTGAAAAACTCTGCTAGATTCCTCTGCAAGCTAGTGATATTTCATAAGAATAAATGATTTCCAAATCTTAGAAAAACATTATAAATAAGTGAGACTAGGAGGGCATTTCAAATAGGATCCCTGAATGTAATTCCCATATAAGGAGTTCTTCTTTTCCTAGCTAGGAGATAGCAAGATATAGAAAATTAGGCTTAGTGAGCAGCAGAAAGGGACAAAATGCCAGATGAAAAGCCACAGAAGATTTTATTATTACTTCAAAGAGCTTTTAGCAAGGATGAAGGATGGTCCTAGGACCCTTTTTTTGCTGTTTCTAGCCAGTTTCAGTTCTCCAAGTTAAAGCTGTCAGCTGAGGTTGTGGAACTGTAATATCAGAAGTGTTCACACAGTTATACTCTGCTGGTGCTGTTCAACTGCATAGCATGGGCTGTGACTGTAGCTGATAGAGCAAATGAGTAAAGGCCAGCTATGTCTAGTGTAATTAGCTTTTTTTTTTTTTTAATTTTTATTTTCTTTTTCTTTCTGTAATAATGAAATCTGAGTGTTTTATTCTAACACTGTAGTATAGAGAGTTACTTCCAGGATTATTCATCATTTTAATATATGCAGGAGACTGGGGAAATTAATAGCAATACAACACTAAGACTGAATTAGAAAAAACCACACTAATCTGGTAGTCTCTGCCAACACATCAGTGATCTACTCATGGAACAGCTAGTACAATAGTTTGTCTTCAGTAATTGTTTTCAGAGTGACTTGATATATCTCTTGCAAAAAAAAGACTGGAGAATCATTTTTTACAAAATGCCATGCACATGTTAGCAGTCTAGTGTGGACCAATACAGCCACCAGAGGCTGGAATGAGATGTCATGGACTCATCTCAGTATGGTTTTATGTTCCTGGATAAAGAAGTTTATGACTCTTATGTAAGCTTAATTCAGTTTAGGGTGAGAAATTGTTATCAGGCAACCAAGGAATACGTCCACTATACCAGACAGTCCACTATGCTGTTTAATTCCCTCAGCAATCATACAAATGGTGTGTTTTATTCAAATGTTTTTCCTGTAGAAGCAAGTAGCTCAGTAAAGGTCACAGTTAGAGGAAATTCAATGTATACAGGGATGTGACATAGTTGACATGATACAGAGGTTGCTTTTATAGCTTTTTTTTTTTTCAGTTGATTTCCAATCAATAATAAATTGCATGTGCTTAAGCAAAAGAACTATGTAGTAAATATATTGATCGCTGAGTTCTTTGCTAAAAAAAATTGTATTAATGATAGCACAAATAATAACTTTTAAAATATTCAATTTTGGCTTCATGAACTAAAAACCCCAAACATAAATCAGAAAATCATAATAAAGATAATGAGAAAAACATTATCTTTCTAGAGAAGGCCACAGGCTGCAGAGGCACTAACTGCCAATTGGAATAAATTTCCTTACTTTTGCTGTGCTGTTTTTTGAAGATGTTATTAATCATTTGCTCAACGGCTTGACAGGCTCCCCAATCTGACAAAGCATCCTGGGGCAGAGCAGGGATCTGGTTGTGACCTCGCAAGGGCAATGCCAGAGGCTCTGACCTGCAGAGTCATGTTGCTGCATTCACAGAGAGGGCCTCTTGCCTGATTAATATTTGTCAATTAATTGAGCAAGTTTTTGCAGCAGAATTCGTCCTGTAGTTGTAAGACAAATGATATTTTGAATATGGGCTCCTAATTTTAACTTGCAGCGTTAAATTTGGATTGAGACTATTGATGCAGTTAGTCAGGAAATTCTGCCACGTTGAAAAAAGTAGCAGAGAGACTAGTTCTTGTTGTTTAACACAGCAGCAGTCAGAAACTAAAAAATATTTTATTTCTGCCACTGGCTAACTAGATGGGGTTGAGCAAGTCTTTTCACTTTTGACTGTAGTAATATTTGTAACTTGTCATACACTTCGACTTCCTTTCTAAAGTTGTGATCTATCTGTGGAAGAGCTAGATCAATGATCTCCACAGAAGAGGTATATTTATATACATGTGAAATTATGCAAAGTATTTTGATTCCTTCATTGACATTATTAAAACTGTTATCATTAGTGTTTAAATTCAATTTAGTGGTTGTTTCATCATGCTACAAACATTGTCCTTGTGTCAGCTGTGAAGTATATCAGAGGTGATGACTTTTAACTTATCTTCTTAGCATGGAATTAATCTAATCTTCTGCAAAGGAAAGCCACCATCACCGCCACTCTTGTTCAAATGAATAGCAGTTTGCAAGGCAGAAAGGAATATACAAAGAAGTAGAACAGAAACTGAAGTGCATGAGTGTACTCTGTGATAACCACAATTATTAATTATATGCTGCCAAATTGTGAAGACCATCTTCTTAAAAGATGGCATTGATACCACTAGTAAGGTCCATTACAGACTGTAAACCAGTTTAAATGTTCTATAGAAATATTTCAACATTAAAAAGAAAAACATTATCTTTAAAATTTAAACAATTTTTTAGTGTTTAAACATCATTCTTCTTTATAGTTGCCCAACCAGGATAAAAAATAGAGGGAGACTTTTTTCTCTGATCAAAGCCTCTGATATGGAGTGCTATGCCTAATCAGAAATTATGTGCATCTCTCAGTGAGGTAGTATGAGGGGAAGTGCTAGAAAATGTAATTTTTATTGAAATAAATTACACCTGATTTGTTTTGCTGTGGAAGAAAAAATTAAACAGTGAAAGCACACCTTTTATGGACTTTTGTTTAAAGTGACAATACTTTACCTCTTAAAGTACCTACAGATGTGCAGTTTCATTATGTCTGGGAGAAATATTGAGCTCTATTCAATGTCCCGTATTTTGAAGGTCCTCTTGAGGTTTTTTGTATATCTTAACAGCTTAAATATAGCCTTTGCATCCACTGCAATAAATAAAAGGGATCCCACTGACTTTTCATATGCTGGGACAGGCCCTAAAATATTGTAGAAAGAAACTATTAAGCCCAAAGTCTTACTGGCTTTTTCTAAAACACTTCTGCAGAACATACCCTTTACTCCTTACTGCACAGCGGTAGCCAGCTTTGGTCATATGTCCTTCCCTTTGAACTCTTCCCTTCTAGTATGTAAGCACAGAATTGTCCCAGATGATAGTGTTATGTCTGAGCTCACCACAGCTTTTATTTTCACAAAGCAGGATTTTATTTTGTGGTTTGCAGTGTTCAGAAACAGAGGAAGAAGAGGCCACAGTAGAAGAGCCACCACACAGCCTTGGGACTTCAGAGATGCACCACGACACCTGCAGTACACATTGTCTGCAAAACAGACCATATGAAGTTCAGGGAGAAATTTTGCATGGAGAGAATGGGGGAATAGGGGAAATGAAAGATGGAAAAAAACACAGATGAAAATGTGGGAATTAGACGTACCAAAAGCTCTTAAATTTAGGTACACAGCAATTTACATTAACGATGTAAAATCTGAAACTGGGAGCAAAGAGAATGTCTCTGAGAGAAGAGCAAAATAGCAGAATTACGTGATTAGACATAGCAGAGTACAACACCTGGTGCCCCTTAGATCCCAGCCTAGGGTCCCAGGAATATACTGAAAGAACCTTCAGTAACTGATATATATAAAAGTGAAACAAATCCAGGACTCTTTTAATCGGGCTTTTAAAATTGCTACGTCTGCAAGACCGTAACTTAAGTGGTGTCCTGAGTAACATGCAAAAAGAAAGGGTGTGCTTCTTGATATTGAAGTAAAACCAGGCACCAAATACTGTGTTAATCTCTTTCTAGAGCAATATTTGAAAGGATGAACTGCAGTTCCTCCTCTTCTCTGCCGTCCTTAGTATTTCAACTTTCAGTAGGAATCTATGTGAATTTTGCTGCTATTTTATCTTATATTTTAGCTAGAACTAGGAAGGTACTTTGGACGATGTTTTTCTGTACCCCTGCATTCCCTTGTACCCAGTGTAACTTATCTTACTTGGTTCTTGCTCCTGTCTTCTCTGTTGGTGCTGTTTTTTCTCTACATGATCTGAGCAACTGGAAATACAAGTTGGCATAGCTATGTAGCTTCTGTTTTCAAAATGTATTTTCAGAATTTTTTCTGGTGGAAATTTGTCTGGCCATAGGAAATTGCAATGATGCAGAAAGCAACTTACAGCTATTTTATATATGTACATAGAAATGGCTGCATACTGCATTCTGCTGTAACTGCTTTTCACTTAGGACTGGGAATTGATTTCTGTTTTAGGACATCTGAGAATAGGATGTAAAACTGATTTGCACAATCTTTATTTTGAAAGTTTTACTCTTTTTTTGTTGCTATTCTCAACTATGCCAAAAGTCCCTGTTTTTGAGGTATTGCTCCCACAAAATATTTTCCCTTACAGAACTCTCTATTTATTGAAGATAAAGAACTTACTGCTTCTTGATAAAATCACTGTCAAACTTCTTCTGGTTTTGGTGGAAACTCATATTTGCTTTCTTTGGACTGCATGCTTTACCAGTATTTTAGAACATTTATTTTCCTTAGGCATCACTTCGGAATATATGAATCTTACCTGTACAAACAACAGACTATTATCTCAGTTGCAAAAGAACAAACTCTTACCTTAGCAGTTGATTAACATTCCTTTCAGGATTTTGGATTCCTTTTTGGAAAGGTTGCACCTTTGCTGAAATTGATTTCTTTCACATTGTAACTTGAAAAGGTCGTCCAAACTAGTGCCAGAACATGGGTAAATTGTATGGCTGAGTGGAAGTAGAACACAAAACTCTGAGAGACAGTGAAATACATAAATATATATCAATAAAATGAACAGAAAGTCAGCAAAGGAATAAAAAAAGTAGACAGAAACTTTGTTTTCACTTGTGCATACACTAGATTTCATTGTCATTCCTAGTAACCTTGGTAGAGTCCAGTTTTCACTGTAGTGAGTGAGAAAACTCAGAAAACTCTGAGTTGTGATGGCTGAGGCTTTGTACTTTGCTCTCTGATATACAACTGAAAACAGGGATTATAGCTGTTTTGTGGAAGCTGTTTGCATGAAGTTGCTTTAAATAGCCCAGGGGAATACATCAAACATTTTTTGCAGTTTAGTCTCTTGGCTCCTAGAAGGAAATAAAGGGTGAAGACTACATGAAAAGAGGTTGTTTGTTACATTTCTTCCATACTGAAAGTAGGAATGGCAGAACCGAGTCTCTGGAGAGCGAGGGCCCCTTTCTGGACACAGACATCCAAACTAAGTTTGGAAGAGCTTGATCTGCAATAAAAAATATTAAAGCTTTCTAAAGATTTCTAAAGTTTTCCCACTTGCATCCTAGAACAAGCACCTATCTATAATCTAGTCTCACTGACACTTTTCACTGGATTGTATTGATAATATTTCTTCCACTCATTTAACACTTTCATTTTCTCACTCCCCAAGCTTTGCTGTCACTTCAGTGCATACTTGCAATTATTGTAATTCTTTTGCTCCTCAGTGACACTGGTAGCATCCTCACTGCTTATACAGACGACACTCCTCTTCACTGTGCCCATACAGCTTCTAAACCTTTCAAATGAAATCCCAGTAACTCATCTTTATTCTTACTGGTGGTCTTGCAAAAGATCAACTTTTTTTCCCCATTTAATAATAGCCAACATTTCATATTCCAAAGCTCTTTATTTTCAAAATGCTGTATTGAGAAGATGACTTGAGAAGAATCTTGAGAAGAAAACAAAAATAAACAGGATGACAAACAGGCAGAGCTTAAGCTAAAACTTGGTAATCTTGTGAAATGTGTTAGCTGTTATAGGCACTTGCAAATGTTGAGAGTTGTATTGATGCTGGATGTTCTTCTTGCACATCTCCCCAGAAGTCTCACCACAAAGATTTAAGCCTTAAAGATTTAAGCCTGAGTTAATGTGAAAGTGCGTAACTTTTTTACAGTGTGTTCGTGTGCTCTTGTCACCCAGAGGCTGCCAGCCTCTCTCTGCTAGTATTTGAAACGCGTTCTCCTCTGCCGTTCTGAGAGTACGGAGAGTAATAGCTCTGTGTAACTCATGCCTCTGTTATTCAGACATCCTTTCCATTTTATATTGCCTCTTTTTTTATGCAATTCCAGTCGC
Source organism: Apus apus (assembly GCF_020740795.1). NCBI lineage: Eukaryota > Metazoa > Chordata > Aves > Apodiformes > Apodidae > Apus > Apus apus. The sequence continues at coordinate 56,139,388 of NC_067312.1, read as the reverse complement.
TTTGGTGACAACCTTTCCACTTATGATTTCAAACAAGAAATTATCTGTTAAAATAACGTTTAAGCAATTATATTTTCTCAGTTATAAATGCTGATTTAAGTTTCCTGCTGTTTCTTTTCTGGCACTAGACTTCAATTGTTTCACCCCAGACTTTATTTTGCTGTGTTCTTCTGAAAGATCACACATTATGTAAAAGTAAGAACCACATGCTTAATAACAGCTATTATACAAGCCTAACAATTCCAACTTTTGTGTTAGAGGCATTTTTTCTAACAGTCTTGAATATAAAAATGTATTTACTCCTTTGCAAATTTAATCTTTGTTCATGCTTTTGCAAATTCCTTGTAGGTAGAATTTTGCTTTAGAAGAGATTGTTAGTGTAAAGATTTAAAATTTGAATAATATTCTCAGGACATGCATTAAATGCATCAGAGACTCATTATCAGTCTGTTCAGAAGCACCATTAAAATGAATCATAAACATATAATTTGTTAGCTGATTCTGTCCCAGTTTATTGCATCAATGAAAGAGGTGGTGTGAGTAAGGAGTGAGATACTGGTCCCAATTCAGTAACAAAGTTTTCTTCCCTGTTTTTCTTTCTAACTTACCAGCTTATATAACAAAAGTTAAAATTGATGGTGTTTGTCTGTCCCTTGCAACCTGAAGATATTGTCAGAAGAGGGTTATATTAAATATTTTCAATGTCTGAGTGCCAAAACGATGCCCTTCTCAATGCAAAAAATATTGTAATTTTGCACAAAAACTCAGTTCTTTAAAGTGTAATAAAAAAGTTTTCATCTATGAAAAAAATTGGAAAGGAAAATTTTCATCTGCTTTAGTGCATTGTGTATGGCTCAACAGTGTTTGACTCAGGAATTTGAAAACTTTCCTCTTAAATGATTCCAAGACCTTGAACAAATTCCATAAAACAAAGTGTTAGGAAGTATTATCAGCTACTTATGGTGTTTTGTAATTTCTTTTTAACAATGCTATTAATATTCACAAAGGTGAGGTGCTTTGAGTTTGCTTAATAATATATTTATTAGGTATTATAATACAGAGCATGAACAGACTGAAATTAAGTAATTATCACGAGCCTTGCTAATTTAGGAACTGTACTCAAGCCTTTATTTGTATTGTCTTTGAGTTATAACATTGAAGACAGATATCTTCTTAACAAATTCGAAGGGCTGTAATACTACCTAAAAAAGTGTCAGTGAGAGAGTAAGAAGCAGGCAGGATTTGTTTCATCAACTTCATAGCTGGTTCTGTATCTGCATCTTTTAATGCCTGAGAATACTCATAGGAAATTTCAGTATCTTCTGTTGTAGTAGTATATTCGCTGTTTCAGAGAAATTTGTCCACCAGCATAAAGATGCAGCAAGCCCTTTAGGAGTAAAGCTTCCTGATAATTTTCATTATAAGTCTGTGTATTCTGCTGCCTAAGTGTTCAGACTGAAATAATATTTATTGACTTTTTTTTTTTTTTTTTCTCTTGAAAAACCACACAAATGTCAATTTTAAAATAAGGTGACATTTCATTGTTTTCAGGATTCCCACCAGAGATCTGCAAGTAAAGGCTCTGTTGCTAGGCTTTCTGGAGCCATCAGCTCTGGAAGGAGCAAAACCTCCACCCTTGGTCAGGTTATCTATCTAGTAAAAATGTGTCACAAATACACATTCTTATGTTCCATATGACCACATCTTCTCTCTGCAGTAGTGATGGGGACTTCTTTAGTTATTGCAGAGTTGGAAGCTGAACAAGGAAAGGGGCCATAGAGAGATAAGCAATAGTCAAGGCAACTGAAACCTGCACTGAGAAACTGGATTCCATCCCTGTCATAAAATGAAACCAAACTTATGGAGTGTACCTCTTTTTTTTGAATGCCTGAATGGCGTCCTGACATCTTATCTGCAGAAGTGCTGACTGCTTGCAGCTCAAAGGGAAAACAATGCAAGCTATTCTTTAAATATGATGTGTTACTAGCTATTGAATTCTGAAAAAAAAACAAAACAAGTTACAGATGTTTTGACTTGGGCAGTCGGAGTTTATCAGTACCCATGACTCTTATCTTGCTAGACTTCAAACCTAAACATTAGAAAATCTCCTTCTCTCACTGGAACAGAACATAAATATGGGATGTTTACATGCAGTAACAGAAATCTCATGATTGTATGTGTACCATATTGGGTGATAGGATTGCATTTTAGTACTGCACCCTAACTAAAGGATTAACAAAATACCTAGGAGAAATTTAATACTAATAAATATTTCCATAAATGAGCAACAACTCCTCAGTGAAATAAAAGTGTCTTTGAAAAATAAATACAACAAAAAAATATAATCTTTGAACAGGAAACTGCATGTGTTCTGTTGAAACTGAAAAGCATATGTCCAATGGTGTGGATCAAGGTTACAGAGTCAATTTTAGTCCTAGATTCTTCATTTTCTGGGCTATTTGTCATTCTTAGCTTATTATTATTACACTCATGTTGAACATAGGTTTTGCTATGTTATTCTGTGGAATGAATGGCTTGGAAATGATTCTCTCTGTAAAGGTGATAAAGTGTCCTGCTAAAGGCTTGCTACTTGTTCCCGTTTCTTCCATTAAGTGTCTTCATGGGAAGTAATGGAGACTTTCTTATATATTGACAGGACTGTTAATAAGAAGCTAGTTGACTCCAGTTGGCTAAATTTATCTGATATCAGAAGAGTTTCTACCTCGCATTAATCAAAAGTGCTGTTTTCAGAGAAATATTCAGCCTTTCACTGAGAGAGCTTTTGTTTCTCTGTGGCTTTTTTCCTTCTCCTAGAGAAGAGCAGCTAGTGTTTCCATTAAGTTTCTGTAGAAGTTTCACAGCAGTCAGCACAAGGGTGTGCTGAAGCAGACCATGACACAGGATGGCTTTCTCTGGCAGCAAATAAGAAGTAGGGGTTGTAGGACTGAGCTCAACATTGTTTTGACAAATATTGTTTCCTAAAATTTATAACTTACAAACAGTGTTCAAAGTTTGTGAAGTCCAAATTCTTTTTGATATTGCCAACGCCTGTCTTAGTGCTTAGCATAACTTGATCTACTCCAGTAATTATAAAGCTATACTTGAAGAAACCCTAGTCCTGGCTTCGTGTGTTTGCATCAGATATAGTCTATAGTTACAGAATTATTTTTTTAACATTTCCTTTTATGTGTGGTACAATAAAGACTACATAGATGCATGAATTAATTGTGTTAGATGCTGTTGGGGAATATTTTTTATAGTATTTCTGACTTCTAAACCACAATACAGATTAACAAAACAATGTTGTAAAAAATCCTGTAAAATAAAATTAAAGATTATATATAACTTGTCATGCAAGAACCTTCATAGAAAATGCTTTTATTTAATTTAGTCCTTAACTGACCCAGTTGTACATTAATATTCTAGGACTTTATACATTAGTAATATGCAAGATAACATGATCATCTAAAAACTGTCAAGACCATGGGCATAACAGCATAAGATGAGCTATTCTTATCCTCATCTTTGGCTCTCAAGTAACCAGCTAAGTACCTCAATAAAGATTTTCTTTTCTTCTGTTGTTTAAAACCATTTGCAATAACAACATACGTTCAATGAAACAGGTTATTCTCACTTGACTTTTGCTCCGTTTTCAAGGGAATCATGTTATGAATGTGCAGATAAACAGAGGCAGTTATGCATAACACACTTCTGCAGAATAGGTACCATGTCAGAGGTTTAATTTGATTTTGACATCAATATATATCATAAAACACGAAAGGAAATTTTGCTGTGTGGTTTAACAGTGCATGCAGTTAATTTTGTGGGGAAGTCGATTATGACAGATAGTTTGCAAATCGAATGCAAATAGAATCTAATTTCCAAACCAACTGTTTGCAGCTGCAATGGGAAATCCTGAACTTATCCCTCTAATTATTGTCCTTTTTCTAAATTGTGATAGTGCCAAGGGAACCTGGTCATGGTTCCTCTTGTTCTTGATGTGCATATCAGGAGTATAGTTAGTGTCTGCCCCAGAGAGCCTAGAATCAGAGCAGCAACAAAAGGAGGCAAGAAAACGACAGCTGGGAAAATCACTGTGTTAACAAATCCACTATAATTAAGGTAATAAGCACTTTCCATGCTATGACTATGGCAGGGAATCTATTACCTTTCTTTCAAAGCCCTTCACTGAATATATGGTTATATTTTTAATGATAATGGTATTTTTATTCAATTATAAATTAAAAATAATAAGCTCTAGAGTGTCTGGAAATACGCTTGCATTGCATAAGGGGAGAAAGTGAAGCAGAACAAGAAGATAGTTTGCTCTGTGAAGTTTCATGTTTGCACCCTTTTCACTAATTAAGAATAAACCTTAATTGACTAGTAAAAGACTAACTGGTGGAGGGTACATGTAGACTGGTTAGCACATATTTCAGTGCTTCTATTAGTTCCTTTTTTAAAAACGGCTTTTCACAGGCAATACAACTAAACCAAGTGTTTCTTGTATGGAAAATCTCCCTGTGTTCAGTGGTTTTTACTGTGGATCTGAATGACAATCCGTAAATAGTCTGGTAAAAGTTTTGAGGATTAGAAAAGGTGGGTGTTGGAGTGGACCAGGAACAACAGGAGCATGGACTAACTGGAAGCACACAGTCCTTTTTTGGGTGGATGTTTATTTCACTGGTCCCTCCTGCTGTTTAGGCCTTATTTTTAATAGCAGTGAAGTTCAAATTGTCACCTCTAAGATGAAGCTTATGTGATGTGGTATCTGCATGAAAAGTGTCACAAATTTAGTACAGTTTTGCTGATGCTAGCAAAAGTAAAACTCATGGGAAACATCAAACTTTTTTACCTAAATACTCTACAGCAGCCACTGTTATAGAGAGCACAGCTGATGTGTCCAAACTAGAACAATCCTTTCTGGGAAAGGAATATGCAACATAGCATGTTTGCATTTTGGCTACCATTAATTAAAGCATTTCTGGGAAAACAGGTGGAAGCAGCTGGGTTTCAGGAAGCCTGGATTAGGTATGTCACTGAAAAGGTGTCCCTCTCTTAGCCTGCTTTAAAGATCTTGAGTAAAAACTAAGGGACAGCTTAGTACAATACTAATTCTAACCATTATTTAAAGCCTCTTCCATCCAGGTATGGAAGTCTCCTTTGCATAGGAGCAGCTACTAGCTGCAATAAATGAAAGGGATGTTCCTTTTTCAGCACAGTTCTCAGGCATCTGACAGTCTCACAGCTTCAGCTTCTGAGGCAGGAAACAGGCTGCAAATGGGGAAAGAAAGAGCAGAGAAAGTAATGAAGAACCCAGAACTCTTTCACTTGTCTTTAGATTATTTCTCCTTTTTATGTCAGGCATAGTGCTCAGGGGAAATAGAGGTTAAGAGAAATTCCACAGAAGATCAATTCTGCTTGCAGTAAGAACAAGGATGTCTCTGAATTTGGAGATAAAGAAAACCCCTGATGTTAATGCTGGAGTGAAGAATGTTTAGATGGTAGAATCCAGTTTGCATGCTCCTCCGCAGGATTTCTGTGTGGAAAACTTGTTTAGATTTTCATATAATGTTTTCTGGAGTTGGGTTACAATGAGGTGGGCATCTGGCAGCTTGCATACCCCTGAGAGCAGGACACACATATCCTGGGTGAATAGTCATTGGCTTCAGGAGAGAGGCAATGAATTCACAAACAACAGATACTAGCTTTGTGTGCTGGTCCCATTTGCCCCTTGAAAGACTAAGGTTTTGAAGAATATGTGAACTCCTGTGTATTGGAAAAATGTTTGGTATAAATAGCTGTGAATTGTAATGAATATAAAAGAGCAACATTAGTCCTTTTTTTTTAGTAGCATAAAGTGCTTTGACTGCATTGATGGCAAAAGGATATGAGTCCTGACCCAAAGAGTTTGCAATATAATAGGAGACAAGACCTAAGACAAAGAATATTTATGTGTCTGGATAGGCAAGGTAACAGCTCCTTTATTGTATCACACTGATTGTACACCTGGTGCCGTATCTTTTCTCTGGCTAGTCAAGTTATACATGCTTTCAAGAAAAGAGGAAGTGAAAGCAATATAAAGTAAAAAATATAAAGGGACTCCTTAAATATCAGTGGGGAGAATTTAACATGAGGTATTGCTCTTGGTTTAGGGGGTTTTTTTTGGTTGGTTGGTTTGGTTAATTTTTTATTATTATTAATTAATATTTTTATTTTTATTTTTATTTTTATTTTTATTTTTATTTTTATTTTTATTTTTATTTTTATTTTTATTTTTATTTTTATTTTTATTTTTATTTATTTTGCTTTCTCAAGGAGAGTCAGAATATGAATGGTACTAGAATGATTATTGTAAAATTCATATAGTAAATGATTAGCCACTTGTCTTATGGAAGTCTGGGACTATTAGATACAGCCCCAAGGTGAAGGGCTGCAAATGGATGGTCTGTAGGTAGGCTAGAATCACTATTTGTTTTTTTAAAATGATATTTCTATTGGAAAAACAGGATGATTGTATTTGGGAGGCTGAAGTTATTTCATAAGTGCAGAGGTAATATTGAAGAAAGAAGTTTCAAAACATTGTGCAGCACAAGTACAGTTTATGTCTTTGAGTTCAATGAAACCATACACCTCAGCTTTTTAAGTAATTATTTATTATACGTTATTCTCATTATTCTCATCTCTTTACCACAGCCTTCTTTCCCATCCCTGTGCAACTACTCCTTTCTAAGCAGGAAAGTTTAATGGATCTCTATACCATACAGAGTTTGGAGGACTTACTAATTTTTTTCCTGCAAAAGTTAAATAAAGTGCAAAACTTTCAGCCCATCAATCCTTTAGCAAGCTGTCCAAGGTGACATTTCATTAGCACATTCTGTCAGTGGATAAATCGTACAGCATGCTCTGAAGAGAAGGTGGAAAACATCCAGTCCTTTTTCATTAGATCCATCTGAAGCTGAACCACTGGAGATTACATACAAAAAGCACATGAGACAGAGAAAGCGCTATTCTGTCTATAAACTGCATTAATCATTCATTCCCTTCTGAGTGCTTTGAGTCACTGCCCTGTCTCTGGTTAGGTCCAAATCTGGCAATTTAATTTTGAGCTGCATGACAGATACATTTCAAGGAAAATCACAGAAATAACGACTCCTGCCAGGCCTGATAAAGTCCTCATTCATCAATTAAAGAGCTTCCAATAAGGCAAGATGGATAGAGCAAAATGAGACAGGTCACATGATAATATGTGCAGGGTTGGAGTTGCCAGGTTTCTTCCTTTCTCTTTCGTACATGCACAAGCACATATTCTCCAAAACACATCTGCACACACCCCTTGTGTTGATTTTCAGAATAGAAATAATTAAAGAGCTTTGATTCACTAGTATGAACTAATTACCTAAGGGACTGGGACTGCCTTGCTGCTCCACTGACAGTAAGTGTCGAAAGGTTGACCATAGGGTAGTAAAAATTATTTTCAAAATTATTTTCTCTTAATGATTTTTTCCCTGGCTATGCTGAAAACAAATGTTCAAATAAAAATGATTCATGTAAAGAGATAGCAGTGTAGCAAAATCAAATGTTTTGATCGAAAATGCACTACATAAGCAAGTGAAGCACTGACAACAAAAAAGAGAAAAAAATGCAATACATTAATGACCGATTTAAATTAGTGATAGCCAATTAAAGGAGCACTGTCAGGTTAAAATAACATGTCTGATACAGTATTAAGTCAGTGAATGTATTAAATGTTGAAGGCAGCTGCCTTAATTTTGCAGCTCCAGGCTGAACTAAATACAAAGTCATCCCTGCTGAGAGGTTCCTAATCAGACATCTCTGATAAACTTTGTAAATGTTCTCATCTGTGCTAAGAAGACCATATCCTTGTTCACCTATAGGTTTAAAAGAGTCATTAAAGAAATTCTTGGAGCAGCTTTCATACAACTTTATGTTGTATCTTATTGCATATCCAATGAAGGTTTTTTCTGGCACTGGGAGAAATCAAATCTATAACTCCTCGTATTCATGTCTTCTGTCTGCATTTAGAGTGTCACTGGAGGAGAGAAAGATAATGAACTGGAATTACTAGATAATGTTAAATCTCCTAACTTGAAGGTCTAAACTAAGAGTGGGAGAGAACAGAAAAAGTTGGAAGTAATCTTTACCCTCTCACCTTCCATCTTTATCTCAAGAAATGCAGTAATAATTTCCTCATGTACTAACTACATGGTTTGTGCTCTTCAATTTTTGCTTTGTTAATTAATGTTGTGGAACAATTTGCTATTCATTTGTCATCAGTGTAACCTTTTTTTTCTGAGGTACATGTATTAATGTGTACTTGTTTACAAGATTTCCTGGCTTCAAGGAATTGTTTGACTCTCAAAATGTTATTTTAAATTAAACTTTGAAGGAACGTCTCCAAATTCCTCTTCCTTCCCTCCCAAATTCTTCACAAGTGTTTAAAAGCTTTTTCTTCTTACCTAATGTAGTACTTAAAAGCTGGGGGGTTCATTGGTTTTTAATCTTCCAGAACTTTCCTACCTGAATGACGAACAAAAGTAAATCTGGTAGGTAGAATTTTTTGTAGAGTTCCAAGAAGTAACAAAATAGAACTCTGACATTGTTCAAGTTAACAGAACTAGCAGACTTTGCTCAGCTGCTCAGAAGTAATTGTGCTGATATTATACTTTGTGTGGCAAGACCTTTTCATTTTCTGCAGCTACATTAGGCAACATCCTCCTTCTCATTAAATTTGGCAGTTAGAAGACCTCAAGCCTTTTTTTTGCAGAGAAATTTTCACTTTGGAGTAAACTGGGTCTTTATTTTATGTAATATTTCCTATAATGCCTGAAATACCCAGTATTAACAAATGTTTTCTACTAGCCAGACTTTACTGTCTCCATTTCATTTGGTGATGACGACACACTAGCATTTTTGATATCACAGCCAGTTGCGTTATAACCTGTGCTTTCATAAATATGCAATAAAACTTAGTTCACAAAATTGACAGTGAATGCATCTTTTGTGTAGTTCTTAATTAGCCAGTTTATTTTGAAAGTTTCACCTGAAAGAGGAAATAGTGATTGTGCTGCAAAGGCCTTCCACTGACAGGTGTATTTTTCCAAAACTTTTTTCAGACCTCTTGAAAACGGATTCAGTAGAAACTTGACAGTTGTGAGACCAGAGTTAAATTGATTGCATTGAAAAATTCCATCTGTTCCCCTATTTTTTACTTTTGAATGGTATGAATTTTTTATTAAAACCTGCAGATTGATTGATTGATTGATTGATTGATTTATAGATTATGCCTGAACCTTCTTTCTGGAACACTAAGGAACTGCCTAAACAATACAGCCCAGAGTGTACAACACAGGAAGTTTTACCTCAACATGAGAAGAACTTTTTTACTGTGAGGGTGATGGAGCACTGGAACAGGCTGCCCAGAGAGGTTGTGGAATCTCCTCTGGAGACTTTCAAGACCCATCTGGACTCCTTTCTTTGTGATCTGCCCTAGGTGTTCCTGCTGCAGTAGGGGGGTTGGACTTGATGATATTCAGAGATCCCTTCCAACCCCTGTGATTCTATAATCTCTATAATCACTCCATATCTCCTACAGTTTCATTGTGATGAATGCAAAAATATTATTTTCTAAATACTCGTATTTTATGCCATTCTTCCTGAGGCTGGAAGCTTTTAAAAGGAGATGAAGAATGGGATAAAAAAACAAGATCATTTTTACATAAAAGAAATCTGAGGATTCTTCATAAAATCTTAGAATCATAGAATCATTTAGGTTGCAAAGGACCTTTAAGATCATCAAGTCCGACCATTAACCCGGTAGACGAATACCAGTAACACTAAGTACACCACTAAATCACATTCCTCAGCACCACATCTATGTGTCTTTTAAATACATCCGGGGATGGCAACTCCATCACTTCCCTGGGCAGAATATTCCAGTTCACGACAACCTTTTCAGTGAAGAAATTTTTTCCTAATATCCAATAGTTTGAGGTGAGGCTGTTTACTCTCATTTTATCACTTCCTAATTGAGAGAAGAGAACAACACCTACCTCATTACAACCTTCTGTCAGGTAGTTGTAGAGAACAATAAGGTCTCCCCTGCAAGCTTCTCATTTTGTATATTTGTGACCAGAAGTTAAGGAAAGTCTAGAAGGTGTATCAGATATTGTTTAAGAGGAAATTTTATGCAAGCACTAAAATATACACATACATAACATTATTTATATCTTCAGCTACATGCACACAGAAATGTACATACATTCATATTTCAGATTTGTTTTTATATATCTTTATTCATATATGCATGCAGAAGCATATATATGGCACAAAAAATATATGACAAACTGTGTTGGCATTTTTTTATAGTTGCAAATTTTCATTTATGCCATCAGCTATATTTTCTTTTTATTTTAAAATAGTGTACTCTTTCATTAAAAAAAAAAAAAGAAATAAAAGAAAAGAAAAAAAGAAAAGGAAAAAAGAAAACTGAGCACTTTCAAACAACAGAGTATCCTGGGATGTTACCTTACTAGGTGTCTGTTCTGTTTAAGAATTTAGGAAAGAAACCACGAGCAGCATGAGAGCTACACACAATGTCACACTCCATTATTTACTTTTCTTGCTTCTGTAGAGTACAATGTTGGTGTTTTGGCTGCCCACAGACACTTTTCATACCAGATTTGAGAAAAGATTCAAGCAACACATATGGCCACATTTTGCACTTTAATTTTTTGGAATAACTAAGGCAGCTTCACTAGTACTTGATTAAAAACCTTTTTATTCCCAACAAGTTTTCTTGTTTATTGGACTTCTGAACATTAACTGCTAGTCACAGGAATATGCTCACAAATGGATATGCTCACGTAGGTGACTAATAATTTTAAAATGACACTATCAGGACCTTATCATTTTAAGCATCTGGCTGAGAAGGAGATTCTTGCAGTATATGAAGGAGTCAGAGCTGTTTTTTCTCCCATCCATCCTGCCACCGATGTGACTTGGAGTAAGTGGACTGCTTTAATCACCCAGTGAGCTCAAATAGGAAGACCTAATCGTCCAGGTATTGTAGAAGCAACTACAAACTGGCCAGAGGGCACACACTTTGGAATGCCACCACAAGAAGTGGTGAGACGAGCTCAAGAAGCTCCACCATAGGATCATCTACTAGAGACTGAGAAATAATTTGCTCTTTTCACTGTCTGCTCCTGTCATCTTGTAGGGAACCGCCGGAAGCTGAAAGCTGCCGTGTGGAGTCCTACACAACTGGTTGCACAAGCAGCTGAAGAAGAAGGTGAATCAAGTCAGTTTTCAGAGGTAAAAGCCATCCAGCTGGCTCTGGACACTGCTGAGAGAGAGGGGTGGCAGAGATTCTGTCTCTACACTGACTCATGGGTTGCAGCAAATGCCTTGTGGGGTTGGCTAAAGCAGTGGCAGCAGAACAACTGGCAGCAAAAGGGTAAACCTATTTGGGTTGCTGACCTGTGGAAGGACATTGCAGCTTGGATAGAGAAACTGGTTGTAAAAGTGCATCATGTAGATGCACACGTGTCTCTGAGTCCAGCCACTGAGGAACACTGCCTGAGCAGATGAGGCTTCTTCTGTGTTCCAAATAGACTGGGAACATAAGGGTGAGCTCTTTCTGGCTCGATAGACCCATGACATTTCAGGACAGAGACACAACACACAGATGGGCTCGTGACCGAGGGGTAGACTTAACCATGGACACTATTGCACAGGTGATCCACGACTGTGAGACATGCGTTGCAATTAAGCAGGTTAAACGGTTGAAACCCTTGTGGTATGAGGGGAGGTGGTCAAAGTACAGGTGTGGGGAGGCCTGGCAAATTGACTATATCACACTGCCTCAGAGCTGCCAGGGCAAGCACTATGTGCTTACAATAGTGGAAACAAGTACAGGATGGTTGGAAAAACATGCTGTGCCTCATGCCACAGCCAGGAATACTATCCTGGGCCTTGAGAAGCAAATCTTGTGGAGACATGGTGCTCCAGAAAGAACTGATTGAGACAATGGGACTCATTTCAAAAACAGCCTTGTGACTGACTGAGCTAAAGAACATGATATTGAGTGGATATACCATATCCCATACTATGCGCAAGCCTCAGGGGAAGTTGAAAGGTACAATGGTCTGTTAAAAGCTATCCTGAAGGCAATGGGTGGTGGAACTTTTAAAAACTGGGACAAAGATTTAACAAAGGCCACCTGGTTAGTTAATACCAGGGGATTCATCAATCGGGCTGGTCCTGCTCAGTCAGACCTTTTACATACTGCAGATGGGGATAAAGTCCCTGTGGTATGTGAAAGAAACCTGCTGGGTAAAAGTGTCTGGGTTTATCCTGCTTCAGGCAGAGGTAAACCTGTTTGGGGTGTTGCTTTTGCTCAGGGACCTGGACATACCTGGTGTGTGATGATGGAGGATGGTGAAGTACAATATGTACCTCAAGGTAACCTGACTCTGGGGGGACAATCCTTTATTTGACAACTGGTAAAATATAGAGCCTATATGTAATATATGGTATGGAATAAGGGGTGGAATGTCCTGGTTTGAGCCATGATTAAGCCAATTTTCCTTTTACTGATTTTTTTTTCCTACAGTAAGTTTTCTTTTAACTAGTACCAAAGCATTCCAACTAAGACTGAAAATGATGGAATATTTTGCTAACTGCTGGATCTTCAAGGTCACATCTTTACTCCACTAGTTCAGACACTACAGGGAGATCTGTGACCCCCCCCCGTAAAAGGCTGAGTTAGACAGACAGCAAAATTGGCCAGAGATATTCCATTCCATATATCTTTGTAAGCTCAGAGGAAGGTCAGAGATCACATAAGACAACTTCCTTCCTACTTCTTCCCTTCTCTTCCATCTGTGGACGGCATCCGGGGAGAACTCTGTCCATCCATCACCATTGACCCCCAGGCTTGAGCTCTCCTGACCCTCATCACTGTCCGCTTTCTCCAGCATCTCTGGGACTTCTGGGGACTGTTCACAGCTCAGGAGATACTGTGGGAGTTGCTGGGGGTGAGGGGAGACAAGAGAATTTTGCACATACCTGAACATATTTGTATATAATTGTATATATATTTTCTTACATAATTAGTGTTGAATTAAAGCTATGTAGTTTAGTTTTCAATCCAGCCAAGTCTCTCTCTTTTTCTCTCTCTCCTTCCCTACCTGGGTGGGAGGGAGAAGGGATGGAGAACATTGTTGTCGGACCTGAGTCAAATGGTGACAGAATCTCAAAAGACCGAACATGGAGAATTTTTTTACTTTTAATGAGACCAGGGGTGACATGACATTTCTTTCCATATTTCTGACTTTGATTTGTGCTGAAGCACACAACTTCTAAACTGTGAAACAAAATAGAAGAAATAATCCTTGTTGAATTTATTTGGTTCCTAACTGGTCTGATGACTCATAGTTGATATGTACCAATTAGGCGAGGATGAAATAACATAAAAGCTTAACACCAGGTCTCAGGGAGCATATACAAGAGGTTAAAATCATTACTTTCTCAATAATATCTCTAATACTCCTCTGTGTAAGCTACATAAGGTGAAACTTTTTATTTTTAAAGGTTAAATATGGGGCAAACCTCTGGTAGTTTCATGGCTGGAAATAAAGCAGATTTCTTACAACTGTAAACCTAACTGTTTCTCTTTTTGTCTTGCAACATTTTACACTACAGTCCAATTAGCTGTGCTACATGTTACTGGTTGGTAAGTGAAAACTTTACCTCATTATATTTCCATCACTTTTCCAATAGTTTTCTATGGAACAGAATAGTGTTTTATAGTATGATCAAAGCCATTAATGTACCACCTGTATTGTACTATAGAGCTTACTCTGTTTAATGGAAAATAGGTTGTAGTGGGAATTCCTTTAAACATCCAAAGGAAATAACTCAAAAAGATTATTGCATACTACAGAATATATAGTACACCCACACCATACAATCAGTTTTCTCCTTTCTTTTGTGCTTATAACTTGTATTTAGATCTCTCATCTATGAGATAATGGTAATGAAACATTTAAACATAGCTTTGGAGCACAAAGGTCTAGTATCTCTGTTGTTACTTTGCTAAAGACTATTTTACAATACTGTTTAGAAATAAAGACAGCCTTGAAAAGTCTTTACATTCATATCTGGTTCTATCTTCTCACATATTTGTGCTTCTAGAGCCTACTAAGGCTAGCACACCAAAGCAAATGGTCTTGACTGATGATTTACTGGCTAGCATTGGTGCTTAAAGGCAAAAGAACAAACCAGAAAACCACAGACTAACAAAGAAAATCTGTCCTACATGAAAAGAAATGGCAGGTCTTTATTTCCCCTCTAGTACAGTGAGATTTGGTATCTGTAGCAACATAAGAGTTAAGAACAGATGAGTTATTAAAAATTAATATCTATATTAAAATGCCTGTGTGACTGTGGTGCTGAAGACACAGATTCCAGGGTGAGAAGCAATGGAATTGTTTATTATAAGAAAAGTGCTCCCTTATATACTTTTATGGTGGGAACTGAGAATAAGCCATCAGGGTACAGAGAATGTAAACAGCACTCACACCTGCTCTATGGCACATACACAGACCTTGGGTTCCCAGGATGTAGCCAATCACACACCAAACACAATAAACAGTGTTCTGATTTTTATCAACATTCACAGTGCTGATCAGAGTAAGCCCTGGCCTCTAGCTGGTCTCATATTGTTTTATCTATTTCTTTACAGATAGAGGAGGCCCTTTTTCTTTTCCAATGGCTACTCTCCACATGTGACTTATAGGAAGAAACCTTGCATATACTTATAGGAAGAAACCTTGCATATAGTGCTATGAATCTTACTGCCAGCATTAAACCGTTCTAATGATGGGTTGGACTAATGAAACATTATAATTTAGGTGCAACAAAGACTGATGATTTTTTTACCTTCTGTCTATGGCATGAAACTAAATAAGGGATCTCTTAGGGAATCCAGATAAACAAGTAGGTGCAAACTGTATACTAGTCTCTCAAGGATCTTGATAGTAAATAGCTGGAGGTGATCAACTTCTGCAGATCCAGAAAAAAAACAACCAACCAACCAAACAACAAAAAAACATGTGCACACACACAAAAACCCAGCAAAGAAGACAAAACCTAATTATCTACAACTACTTATTAAGATATTTAAACATGAAGTAGCCAATTTGTACACTCACTTGGACTCCCTAGAGATCTTCCGTTGCTTCTTTTCTGTTATTGCAGCAGGACCTGATTCAGCCCTGTTCCTTTACGTACAGAAGCATATGACTACAATCCAGAAAGCTTTAAGAAAACTTTGAATCCAGGGTCTTTATTTTTATCTCCACTATAATGACTGCAGTCAGAAATGTTTCTAGTAGTATTTGAATGATAATGTGTTTTAGTTATTACAATGTTTACATTTTTTAAGGAAATGAGGATTTAGAAGGTGCTACCTTTCAGAAGATTTAAATGAGAGTCAGAGGTCTGCACACCTTCAAACTGTGATTCTGTGAGTTGAAATCTGTTTATGAGATTAATTAAACAGGTTATAGATTATTTCAATTCTTTAAGTCTTCAACTGCCATTCTACTCAAAATTCTGTTGTTTAGCACTCATTTTATGAGCAGAAAGTAATGAAAATTAGGTAGATCATTGCCTCTTAAAATCCTTGAAAACATTTATATAATGCATTTTCTCTGGTCTAAAAGTGCTACGAAGTTTTTGTTATGAATGATCTCTAAATGAAAGACTCTGGAAAGCACATTTAAGTATTTAACTCAAAGCTCATTCAGGCATTTTTTTCTAGTAAGAAAAGTTTCTTTGCCAACTGTATTTTCAAACTAATAATTTATTATAATCCCAAAGAACAAGAATACATGTTTGTTTAAAACCACAATCCTGAAAAATATTTGCAGCATCTGAAGAACAGTTCAGAAAGGAGTAACTACCGTATTACTAGCACTATGCGAAAAAATGACCTGATGCTAATACAAAATACATGTGCTTAAAGGAGTTTATGGATATTAGCTGCCTGTCTCTGAAATTCAATCAGTGAAACTATAAGAACACTTTGAAAATGCTAGTAGAATGCTGTAACTCTATATTTGTGGATGTATCTGTATGTTGTTCAGCACCACCTTAATAACTTTTTTTTTTCGAGAAACAGTTTGTGAAATGCTAGGGTAATAAATTCCATTTTAGGTTTTTATCTATCTCAAAAGGAAAACAACAATATCCCATTAAAATGGGAAGAATATTGGTGATGAGAAAATTATTAAAATACTTGCCTTAGAGAGAACAGAGTGTGTATAGGAAGTCAGCAATGATGGAGAAAAGTTGTAATATAATTGGGAGCTGAATGAGAAGTTAAGCATCACTGAATCCATCAGTGACACGGCTAGGGTCAATTAATCCAAAACCCTAAAGTAATTTAAAATTCACCCTAAAGTAATTGGTTACTGACATGTCTAGAATCAATCAAAAGTCAGTAATGAGTCAGAAATACTTGTCCCCTTTACCTATTTGTGTGAAATAGGGTTGTCATTTTTACAGTAGATATGAAATACAAGCTTTTGTTTGTGAAGGGACTCCAAAAAGAAATGAATGTTCTTTTGTTAGATGGGAATGAAAATTCTGCTTCCTTCTGGATCAGTGTTTCAGACAGTAGACACTGGGCTGTTTTCCGTACCGTATACTGACAACGAGCACTCAATTACATCCATTTCAGGTTTTCAGACAGAATTGTTTTAGTTGGAAAAGATCTTTATAATCATCAAGTCCAATCTTCCACATAAAACCACTGTCAATCTCTTTTTCCTCTGAGATCCACACAGTTACCTTCTCTGCTCTATTTCTGGACCCAGTAGCACCTAGATGTAGGTCTCAAGGACCCAAAGGGAGAGTAAGCAGTTGGTGATCAAATGGCACTGGAGCAGTTTCCACCTCTCGGCTTGTTTTTGGTATGATGATAATTGAGAGAGTTTGGGTCAAACCTGAGCGGTCAAGTTCCAGAGCATGCAGTACCTTACCTACCCTGCCAGTGGTTTTGCTCTCTGCTCTCAGTTAAACAGGCTCATAGCTCTCCTTGGAGCTTCCCACAAAAAAGCTGAGAGAGGGAATCCTAACTATCTACTGGGTGTTGCTCTTGTGCTTGATCCCCTCCTGGACTATGTTGCATCTATACTGCAGCCAGGCACCCCCTTGATGAAGATTTGGTCTCCCAGCTTGCACATGGACCTGCAGGCTCACCTTTGAGATCACTCAGCCCCTGGTAAACCACCAGCAGGCCTGTGCTGCACCCTGTGCTTGGGGATAGTGGGACTTGTCCTTGCCAGTAAGGCTACTCCTTCTTCCTGCCTTGTGTTGTGCTCTTCCTATGTGGGGCAGCCTGCGTGTGCTGATCACTTTCAAAACCCTCAGAGAAGCTTTTAATAACACTTCTTACATTTAGAAACCTGACAGATTTAGAGATCAGGATGCAGAAAATAGCATGCCTGGAGATGGGAACATCTGCATGGATTTGGAAAGGAAGATCTTGGGTGTAAGCCAAAATAATTCTATACTGATCCCATAAAATGAATCAAACCAGTAAAAAGCAGAATGGGACACAAAGTTTACAAGTGTGGCCTCAAAAAACATTTATGACCAGAGAAGTGGAGGAGGCTGAACTCAACCCTGGTATATGTCAGTGAACACAGAAAAAGCATTTTGAGAGGTCACAGATCAGTTAAGGAAATGGACAGAAAATGCCAAATAACTATGAGAAGGAATTAAAATACATTACCTTAGTGATATCAGTAGGTTTTGTGATGTACAAAGTAAAAAGGGAAAGGTGTTTTCTTCAATTCACTCCTTAACCCTTCATTTCCCACCATTTAAAATCAGCCTATATGCAAGCAGTTGTGTTTACCATCAAAGCTGAAATCTATTCTCTCTTCTCAACCAGGTGAGATCTCACAATATGGACCATATCATGTTTTGTGTTACTCAAAGACTTTTGAAAAATATGTAGGGTAAAGTGTCTAAGTTTTGTCCCATTTCACTTGAAAATGCATAGTACAATGTAACATGCATTTCTAGAATACATGACATGTAAATGCATATGACTAACCAGTCAATAGAATATAATTTTAGCCTATGTGTCAAGTTTTTTGAAAATAATTTAAAAAAAAAATATTTATGTTGTTTTCTTTACTCAGCCCTTCAGGTGAAGTTGAGATGAGAGCTCTGTTAAGGTTCTCAAAGATCATCATAGGAAAACAGCATTAAATGTGCAATAGAACAATCATTTCTCAAGAAATTAAGCAGATAAATAGCCTAAAGTTGAGACACTTTTTCTGTGGAACAAGATCAAATGTAAGAGTTGGATTATACATGCAGTGAAGGAGAGTGATGTTATAACATGCGGGGTAGCATGCAAAAGCAATTCCAAATGCAAAGAAATAAGGGTGTGTGCTCACAGCTCACAGATAAACTAGATCTAGAGATCCAACAAGGCTGGGTCTCTGTTCTGTCTTTCAATCCCTGTAGCTTCTGCCTTTCCCTTTTTTCCCTGAGTATCGTTCATAAGGATAAACAGTAAGAGATGCTGTCTGTGAAGCAGAACACATGAACACATCATGTCTCATTGAGGATAAAATTTTTTTGTATAACAGATAAAAATATCTACAATGTTGTTTTCTTTATATTTTAATTTTTGGTGAACACCTAATGATAAATAATTTGTCTTTTTATATTTTATTTCTTGGAACAAATCTTGAACTACAGATACTATTCAGCTACCCTGACACATTTAAAATTATATCCTATTTCTTGACTACAGTGAAGAAGTTCAGTGGGGTTACTGAGTGGGGTAACTTAGCACAGTAACAGATATTATTGAAATACTAAAGTCTGACCCCTGGCAACTGAGCAAGTAAAATAGGCTGCAAAATGTCCTGCCATGAACTGAATTAGTTATACACAAGAGAAAAAAAAAGCACTTGTGAATAATATCCTCCTGAAGTTTCTCAGCAGAGTTTGGGTTCAGGCAAAAGTGAAGAGTACATGCTGTGGGTCTGCTCAGTTCCAGTTTGTAAACCGTAAGAATAAGAAACGTTGACTGGATGTACAAGCCAGAACCGGGGAATAATGTAGGACCCACAAGACTGTCGGTGATTTAGGCTGTCAGAAATTGCTATTTGTATCCTGCTTTACATAGGTCACAATTTATGTGGATTCTTCTCTGTCCACCTCTCAGAAACATACAGAAGGTTCTCCAGAAAACAGAAGTTTTCTGCTCA
The DNA here is from genome assembly GCF_020740795.1 of Apus apus. Classification (NCBI taxonomy): domain Eukaryota; kingdom Metazoa; phylum Chordata; class Aves; order Apodiformes; family Apodidae; genus Apus; species Apus apus. Next base: position 56,120,063 of record NC_067312.1, on the reverse strand, counting down.
GCTCACAAAATAGCTCACCTCTCTTTTGGCATTGCTTATCAAAGGTCACTTTCTCTGCAAAAATCCCAGTAAAGGGAAGGAAAAGCTGAATGAAAATATGAGGTAAAACTACTTCCTATAGCAACTAACAGTGGTCATGGCCTCCTACTCATTTGCCAGTTTTCAGATATTTACCAAGAAATTATGAATTTTCAAGCTTTGATGTGAGTTACTGCATATCTATATATCAAAATACTCTCTTTTCAGTACAGTAATGAGAAATGTCATAGGGAAAGGTGGTGATGTAGAAATTAATCCTACAATATGCATGACTGGATAGCTCTTTACCATTCCAGTTAATGTTCCTGGCTCTTGTTAGTTCAGTTGTTACTGCAGTTGTGTTGCTGCATCAGCCAGCAAAAATGATAGATCATTTCAGATGACAAATCATCTCCCAGATGTGTTGTGATCATGGCTGTAACACAAAGGTTCAGTTTAAAAAGTTTGAGACTATGATATAATTTAACTGTTGGTTGGATTAAATTGTTATCTTGTTGACTGTGAGAGACAGTGATAAGTTACCCAAAATACTTTTATTAAATATGCCTCTCTATTCATTTGGAGGAAAGTGTTAATATTTTTAAATTAAATCCATGACCACAGAATGCTACATGATAATAGCAGATACTGATGAAGTTTTTATTTCCTTTGCCTGCTATTTCTTATGCCTGCTTCTCTTGCTGTATTGTACTGTATGTTGACAACCATTTAATTTTAAATTAATATTTCCATTTAAGGTTAATATTTATGAACAATGAATTTAAAAATAATGCTACAGTTTTATTCAAAGAAAATGGAAAATACATCAATTTTGTCATGACAGGGAAGAGAAAGGAAAAAACACATTAAAATACCAATTGCCCCTTCAGAGAGCAAATTTTTTTAAAGTAAATATATGCATTTTTTCTTTGTATTACCAACATAGCCTTTTTCTATTAAGAAGAAAATCTGATTACTATTTCCTTGCTTTAATAAGCTGTAACTTTCATAATAATCAGATTTATTTTGATTGTTGTAAGATCTTGTTTTAAGGGCTGCTTAGGTAATTACAGATGCGAATAGCTTTATAAATAAAAAGTTAATTTTGTTATTACAGTCCTCTGCCTATTGCACATGCAAATGTCCATTCATATATAAATTTCTTAGGGTTTTTAAAATACGTGTTATGAGCAAATACTTGACAGCATATGTTGTATGAATCCATGAGCCTTTTTTTCAAGTTTTCTGTGAAGTCAGCTAGTCTTGAAATATACTTTGCTAGCTCCTATGGAACACAAACTATCTATGTCCCAACCCAAAATGCGACAAACTCACTATAGTCAGTAAAAGCTAGGAAGGACTGGTGATTTTTTCTTTGTTTCTTGCTTGTTGTTTTTTGTTTTGTTTTGTTTTTTAGTTTTGGTTTTGGTTTTGGTTTTGTAGGGATGAAACTTCAGTTGCATACTGCAGTGTGTGGTCAATTTTGTGATGATCTTCACTCTAACAATATCTAAACCGAATATTTTTTTTCTCTCTCTCTTTAGCTCCAAGTATCACAACCCATGGTACTGGGACATAAAATCACTGAATCAACTGTCTACATCCAGAGAAGTTAATCTGTTTCTGCTCAGCAAGTCAGTTGCATCCCACGAACATTGTCCTGCTCTACACATGTATGAACTGATGAATTCTACAGCACAGCGTCATGAGATGCAAAATTTCCTGGACACCTGCATGATGACAAGTATCTTCTCCTTCCTGAAAAGCCCTAGACGGAAACTGCAGAATTTGCCCAGCACCATAGAGTACTTCATCCTCTATGTAATCACAGCACAGCCAGTGATTTGAAACATCATACACTGAGGTGGTTGTTTCCAGTTTTATGGTAAGTCAGTCTTTGTTTTGTGTAGTTAAATCTTGAAAATCTCCAGCAATTAGGATCCCACCAATTATTCTGGGCATCCTGTTCCAGTGCTGAAAATTGTTTCACCTAATGCCCAACCTGACTTGTTCACCCTGCAATTAGTAGTGGGTGTCACTTTTTAGGTGATCTACCAATAACAAGTAGAATCTGTCTTGCATTTGTAGCTACCTTTCAAATAGCCACCGGATGGTATCATATCATGCATTAGCCTATTTTTCACCAGTCAACACCCACCAATTTCTGTAGGAATTATATGAATACTAGGATAATAACATCTAGAGGGTGAGAAACTGTTTGTCAAATACAAATACAAACCTATATACAAAATGCAAGCTAATGAACAAACTAAACTTTGCTGGATATGTGGATCTCCAATACAGTGTTTTATATTAGAAATTTCTACATGCTAAAGCAAAGACACATTAACTGTATACATTACCATATTAAAATTTCTTTTCAGAATTATATCCTGAAAATTCTTATTTAAGAAAGAGCTACACTGAGACACCAGCCTAGCATGTAAGTGACTTAAGACTGGGGGAGTGAAAAGATTTTTACCCTGTGTGTGATTCCTGAACTGTATCATGGTATTCCACTGCCAGTGAGGCACTAGGTCTAGTGATGAATTAGTCTGATCTGAATAAAGAAAGAAAATCCCTTAAATTAATACTACTTGTCAAACTGCTATGTTGTGAAAAATGATCCCTAGGTCTAAAGAATGGCACTGCACAAAACCAGATTATTCAGGAGGAGCAGATGGTCATGTTTGCAGCTTTGGGATAGACTTTAGGCACATATTCACCATCTGCCTGCACAGCATTTTCTCAAATTTTGCTAAATACTAATTTTATTGCCACTGTAGCTTATGAGCATTATGGGACAAGTTACTGAGTCTCACAGTCAATCAAAGATTTTTTTCAAATTTTATTGTTAATCAGATAAATACCTTGGGAGAGTTGTGATGAGCATCTCCTTACCACTGCCCATAGCTACCCCCTTAAACAGACCTTCTGTCTTTGTTTAACTCATCTCTTTGTTTCATTATATAATTTTATTAGAAAATATGCAAAATATATCCTCTATAGCCCTCTGAGATTTCTTAATAATAATTTTTATGAGATTTTTCCAAAATCTGTGCAAGTTTATGGTGCTTGAAATGCTCTCCACTATTTTGACACCTGTTGTTTCATTTTCCCTCTCATTTTAATAGATTTTTTTTCCTGAGAAATGTAACAATTTTGCTTTAGATGACTCTCTTTTTCAAGCTTCCTCCACTGAGAATCAATTCATTTGCAATCAAGAAAATGGACTGGCACCTACATTTTTAATAAAATATCTGTGGTTTTTTCCATCATTGTTTAATATAAGTTTCTAAGCATATCTGAAGAAGGAGAAGTCTAGAGAATGATAGCACTGAAAAATAATGACATCATATTGTATATCCACAATCAACTTGATTTTTCATACCTCTGTTTTCAGTACTGGATTCTGTTTTGGTTTTGATGCCTGTGCTAATTATTATTGCAAACCTTTGGTCTTCACTCACCACCTGACCTCTGATTGCTTAGTAAGAATTTTAGATTTAAAACACTCCCCAAAGTCTAATTTTGCCTTGTTTTCAGGAAGGGGGAGGCAAATTTTTCAGTTCCTGCTTAAATAAATTCATTAATTAACCTGTGTTCAAGTACTGTAGTTTTATATCAGACTAATAGGTGAACCCTGAATTTCCCCAAAGACAATTTGTCAGTAGTTTGATTTCAGTAGTTCATTATAATTGTTCTTTCTATCCATCCTACTTTATAATATTTTTGCTTATCTAATGAAGAAGACGAAGTAATGCCGTCTAGATTGATGACAAAGGGAGAGATCAGGTTTTCTTTGATGTTACCGAGACATCCAGCTGGTAGTGGATCAGTCTAATAAGTCAGAGCTGGGCTTTGGTAGTCAAGTCTAACTTATGTGCACAGTGTTTCTGGTTAGGTTACACTCAGTGACAGTGAAGTTTTATGGTAATTGAGATTATCGCTGCTACTGGTTTGAATAATTTGTTCTTCTAGACTTGAGCTTGGATTAATTTATTGAAGGTGGCATGATTGGATTTCTGCACAAACTTGATGTTTCCTCCTCCACAGGTGTCATTAAACAGCATGTTTTCATCAAAGTGGAAGGGTGTCACAGCAGTATACAGACACAACATTTTATGTAGTTGCTTTGCTGTTACTTCTTTGGATCGCACAATCCACAAATGATACCTTTGTAAGCCATTTTCTTCTCCATCAAAGACCTTACATAAGGAATGGGCATAGTATGTGGCCTGAATACTTTAGTGTCCAGAACGTAAAAAGCTGTTTTCCATAGAAATCCAGAATTACTGCTTCATATATCAAATCTAAATATATTGGGCAATGAAAAATGAAGAGAGAAAATCAGCTTTGTTTTAGAGAACCGTGCAGAATTCTGATACCTTTCCCTCTACCTCAAATCTTTCATCGGTGTGGACCTCCAGTAAACACAGCAACATGGACTTTGAGCAGCAGTGTGCTAAGTACACAAAGGAAGAAGGTGTTAACATAAGAGGAATGTTGCCCATGAAACAAAAAATCCATGACTTTGCCATGAATGCCAGAGGTGAGTAGTCAGAATGCCTCCATTTTTCCTTATACATTTTGCTTTCTATCATATACCACTATGAGGAAGATGCATATGAAATGAAGGCTGAAGCTTTTGGAAAGAGGATATGCTAGCCTTCAGCACAAAGGCGTTAGTGAAGATAATGTGTAACATCAGAGGCTGGTGATATGTTCTAGGCTTTCAGGCTTCAGTGGCTTTTTTTCTCTCAGGCAAGGACGATTTATACAGCCATTATGTATGTGTTATTCATATGTCTTTTCACACAGGAATCTCTGATTTATTCTAAGCTTTTGTTCCGAAAAAGACCATTTCTCTTGTGTATCTGGTATAACTACAAGGGACTGATATAGTTGTGTACATCTTTCAAAAGCAGCAGAGCTGTGGAATTTTGAAGTAAACATTTTTACGTCTTTTGTATTATAAAATTGCCATGGATGGGAATTGCAAAGGAAATCAATGTAAAATACGCCCCATCACAACTCTATCAGTGCTAGTTATCTGTTGAAAGGGGTTCATTTCAGTCTTGCTGCTGTGATTTGCGCAACAAGCAGAATAATTTCTGACTTTCTATGTAACTATTTTCTCCTTGTGAATACAGTCCTGTATGCAATTATGTTGGAGAATGATGATGCAAACCATCAAGGCCAATGAGTTGGGTAGCAGTGTCTGGGGAATTTGACAATCATTAAAACAATTATCTACCTGTATAGTGTTCAAGATAAAACCAGTCTTGCATTTTCACTAGTGACTCCTAATTTCCCAAGAAAATACATCAACAGGTTTGCTTAACCTGCATATTGAAGTTAATGAAAGAAGAAAGTGAGGCTTCCTTCCTTTCAGAGACCTATGTATTTGCTTGAAAAGAGTCAGTCTGTAACTTGGAAAGACAGGAAGTCCATGAATTCTGCTCTGCAAAGGCCTCAACCTATTGTGTTCCAATTGTGTCTCCATTAATGTAATTAATTAGGTGTTATTCTTGTGATCTAATTCTACATAAAAAATTACTATAAATAGTAATCTAAATATTCCTAAAATATTCCATATTGAGACCATCCATTTCTGTAAGTGAAAACTTCTGCCCTGAGCTTTATTTAAACCAATGAACCAGAATTAAAAGTTCATTTAATAAATGTTAATCCCTAAATCTAAGGGGGTGCCATGAAAGAGTTATAATCTCATGCATAGTTTGCTTTACCATTCCATATCAACAGGAAAATGTTTCATTACCTCTAAGGATACTATCTACACAATAAGAAACAACTGGCTTTATTAAGCTCTTCAGGTATGATTGGATTTTTATTATCAAGGTAAAATGTGTTTTCCTTGTGGTGAACTTCCACACATTTACAGATTCAATTTATTCTGTCGTAAATTTGTCTACTGCCTGTGCTACGAAAAAAATGTTGTTTTCTCCAAATATATAAGCAAGCTTCTGTGATGATGAACTTTCCTTCTGCAGATAGATGCACACAAGTGCACATAGCCATTGCAAAAAGTTCTGTCCCTTAAAATCAAGAGCTTACTATAAGACAATGAATTGCCCACAGGTTTTGGACTTAAGTGATCTTGCTTTCTGTATTTCTCACTTTGCTCAGCTCTTAAATGACAAAAGCCTTTCTATCTGTCTTTGCATAACATTTTGAAGGATGATTGTGAAGCCTTCAGTGGCTACATGTAAGGCAGTAAAGACACAGCTTATAAACACAAGGTTTGTTATGAAGTTGCTATGATAATCTGAATGGCTCTGTATTGTTCTAATGTAATCTCTAACAGCTGTATAAAGGTCTAAGTAGCTGAGAGAGACATTGTGAATGTCACTTTAATACTTCTAAGAACATTTTTTTTCAGGCATTAACTACCTTAGTCTTCTCTGAGTCATTCTGTGTGTTCTCTGAGCCACAAGTTCCCCTTACCCATTCAGTAGTGGGCTCAAAATTTCCCTAGTTTTCCTTTTGCCATTTACATACTTGTAGAAACCTTTCTTCTTGTCCTTTACGGTTTGTTTCAGATTCAACTCCAGGTTGGTCTTGGTCTTCATAACCTCACCCCTGCATGATCAATCAGGCACTCTATACTTCTCCTGGGTCACTGGTCCCTGCTCTTGTACTCTGCATTTTTATGTCAGTGTTAGGTCAGTAGCTCTTGCTCATCCATGCAAGTTTCCTTCTGCATTTACTCAGCTTCCTACTTTTCAGTCCTTCTTGAACTCAGAGGAAGGGATACTTGATTGCCAGCTGACAATTTTTTCTCTCCAGGGTATATCCCTCAAGATTCTTAGAAGCAGATCAAAAAGGTTGAAGAAGAGGTTGAAGTCTGCTCTCCTAAATGTAGGGCCATGTTCCCACTTTTGGCCACACTAACTCCACTTAGGATCCTTATCTCCACCATCATCTCATGGTCACTGCGGCCAAGGCTACCTCTGATTTTCACCTCCCACATCAATTCTTCCTTCTTCAATAAATATCAGGTCCAGCAGAGCACCTTTCCTTAGATGACTTTGCAGTTATCTGTGCCAGGAAATTGCTACTGATGCACTAAAGAAATCTTTCAGATTGCTTGAGCACTGTTCTACTGTCCTTCCAGAAGATATCAACCTGGTTAAAGTCTCCTGCAAATCACAGCTTGTAAATGTGTGTTTTTCCTGTTGTTTGATGAAAACTGCACCTACTTCTGCCTGATCAAGTTGTCTAAGGAGATATCCACACAATGACACCTGTGTTAGTCTGCCTGTTAATCTTGATCCATAAACTCTTGACTGACTCCTGACCTATCCTGAGGCAGAGCTTCATGCATTCCTGATTATCTGATATGCAAGAGGTCACTACCTTTCCTCCTCACCTTGCCAGCCTCTCCTGCCTAAAAAACCTGTATCCCTCCACTGCAGCACTCCAGGTACTGCCTGCCTTTGCAGATGGGTAGTGCCAAGAAAGTTTCTTTTGAACTTTCTTGAAAATGCCAAGTATAAATTACAGGTTGGTGTATTTGGATATTTCTAATATGTATGGATTACAATCTTTGACTGAGACTCAGAATTTGATTTGAGAAAAGTATTTTTAAGGCTAAAGTCCAGCTCACAGTACTGATGTCTCTGAAATTTGAATTTGAATTTGAAATGTCTGAGTCATATAATTTCTTGCAATCTTTTATTTTAACTCAAATCTTTTGAATATAATTTTTTGAGAGTTTTTTTATATACAATGAAAACTGTGGAAAAGAAAAAGTTTTGTTTTGAAGCTTTGGATCAAATCTGTCACACTCCTATAGGCTGTTCATTCTATATGAAAATTTCAGCAACTTAAGGCACAAAATTTAATCTCTCCTAACATAAGTGTAAGATATGGGATATAACAGTTTAGATTTTGTATGAATCATTACACAGAAGCTGTGGGTAAATATGCTTATGATCTGCAACTTTCTGAAAGCTGTTCTGCTAGCAAATTTGGTAGGCTCAGCCAACAAATATGTAAATTAGAATGATTTTGAAAAATTTATTCTCCAGAACAATAGGCAATTTCCCTACTTCATTTAGGGAATAGTCAGCAGCTTCTGCCCATTATGTAAAACAATCAGAAACATGGCTTCTTTTCCAAATAAGCTATAAAGTAACTTATTTAGCAAATGAAATTAGAAGATTTCATTTACTTACTTTGCAAAATCAACTACTATGTGTTGCTTAAAGATGTGTTTAAAATATTCTGGTAGAGTTAATGTAAATCTCAGAAAAATTTCCTAGAGTAAACATGGAGCCATAATTATGCTAAATCACCATAAAATATTCATTTTTTACAAAGTAATGTTTATTATTTATTTCTTCTCTTCCATATAATAACCCTTGGGATGCACTGGCTACCAGTTTCCTCAGTGATTTTAATTTCTATGGTCTATCTAGGCACATCATTTCAGGCATTGTATAGGCATTTGCATATCAGTGTTACTGCTTTCCTGCTACTGAATGCAGAGATGTAGAAATATGGCATTCGTTTCCCATCTTGCATCTTTCAAATTCTTACATACGTATGTGTTGTTATTCAGCAGCAAAACAGGGAGACATTTTAAAGTCGTACGTCATGACAAGGATAAGATACGTGTGTGGCTACATCAGTGACAAAGAAGAGGCTGGGGGACAGGGTAGGGCCGTAAACATAGACATCTCTGGGTGAAAACTGAAGAATGTTCTCCATTGCTTGCTCTGACCAAGTGTATCTGTGCTGACAGTGCTAATCTTACATCTACAAATGCTCAGCAACAGTCTGCTCCAATCCATGTTCCCATGTTAGTGTCAAAATGAAGAGCTTTTATATGCAAAGACCTCTCATGCTACCCCTGAAATGGGGAGCAGCAATCTGGAGCTCCTTGGAACAGTTTTGCATGCAGGGTACACAAAGTGATTCATGAGAAGCAGTTTCCATGATGTGGCCCTCTTCTGCACCAAGAATTTAACCTACTGAAATGATAATTTTTTCTCCAAGAAGTTTCCAGCGATGGATCTTTACCTTTTTTCAGCTAAGATGCATGTTTGCTGGGGCCTTGCTTAAAAGTTGGCTCTACCTTGTTTTCCAAAGAAAATTAGACTTTTGCAGTTGTGTTGAGCAAATAAGCCTCAGGAATATCAAGTTCTGCCAAGTTTTGGACTATACTGAGCTAATTCAAGGTTAGATACCTTGTTCCAATGGAGCAAGGACCATAAGGGGAACACCTGGCCTACCAGGTAGTTAACCCACAGAGTGAGTAGAGCCAGCCTCAGACATGGAGAATGTGGATGAAGCGTGACTGCTCAAAGAAACATATGGTGGAAGAATATATATAGATAAGCAGGTCTATAAACTGCAGGAGGAAGAGATGATGTATGGAGACCTGAAGCAGAATGAGTGTGAGATTTTCTGGAGCACGCAATGAAGACGTGTGCTCAAATCCTCTAAAATACAAGCACTATTTGTCCTCTTCTTCATGGAACAGACTTTGTCTTCAGTATATTTTTAAAACTTTCTCACCATGGGTATTATTTGGAAGAGGTTTTGCAGTATTCTGAATACTGCACTGAATTCTTGCTTCATGAAGAAGGATAAATTTTTTCTCAGAGTAACAAATGGTTCAATTATTTCAAAATGAGTAAAACAACTTTTGCTTTAGATGAAAAATATGCAAAAAATAGATTTTAACCACATATTATCTTCTCTAGATTGTGTTTCATAGAGTGATAGAGTGGTTTGTGTTGGCAGGGTCCTTAAAGATCATCTACTTCCAAGTCCCCACACATGGGCAGGGACATCTCCCACTAGATCAGGTTGCTCCAAGCCCCATCCATCCTGGCCTTGAACACTTCCAGGAAGGGGGCTACTGCAGCTTCTTTGGACAACCTGTTCCAGTGTCTCACCACTCTTATGAAAAATAATTTCTTCCTAATGTCTAACCTGAATCTCCACTCTTCTAGTTTTAACCCACTCATTACCTCTTGTCCTATCACTACAAGCCCTTTTAAAAAGTCCATCTTCAGCTTTCCTGTAGCCCCTTCCAGTACTAGAAGGACATTAGAAGGTCTCTCCAGAGCCTTTGCTTCTCTAGGCTTAATAACCCCGACTTTCTAAGCCTCTCTTCATAGCAGAGGTGCTTCATGGCCCTCTTCTGTACTTGCTCCAACAACTCCATGTCCTTCTTATGCTGGGGGCTCCAGAACTGGACACAGTACTCTCGGTAGGTTCTCATGAGAACAGAGCAGAGGGGGAGAATCACCTCCCCTGACCTTCTGGCCACATTTATTTTGAGGCAGACCAGGACACGGTTGGCTTTCTGGGCTGCAATCACACATTGCAAGCTCATTTTGAGCTTCTCATCCACCAACACCTCCCAGTCCTTCTCCTCAAAGCTGCTCTCAATCCATCTCAATCCAATCTATATTTGTGTTCAGGATTGCCCTGACCCAGGTATAGAACCTTGTACTTGGCCTAACTGAACTTTCTGAGGCTAGCACAAGTCCGCCTATCAAGCCTGTCAAGATCCTTTTTGATGGCATCCCTTCCCTCCAGTGTGCCAGCTGCACCAGTCACCTTGATGTCATCAAGTCATCAAGATTTATTAAGTATTTTGCCAAATACGAAGGAAAGCTCTTTGTAGCAAACTATGTAAAGCAACATAATTCAGAGCTTAAAGGTCAGCCTTATAAGTCTGCTTTGCTTGTGCTTAGAGTGTTCTGGTTTTAAAATTAATTAATATTATTCTATTGAAGTGATTGAAGAGAGCTAAGCCATGGATGCTAACATTTTCAAATTCTTCTCAAAAAAGATAATTTAAAACTGAAAGAGGGGAGACTTAGGTTAGACATCAGGAAGAAGTTCTTCACCATCAAGGTAGTAAGACACTAGAACAGGCTGCCTAAAGGGGTTGTGTATGCCCAGTCCCTGGAGGTGTTTAAGGTCAGGTTGGATGAGGCTTTGTGCAGCCTGGTCTAGTGGGAGATGTCCCTGCTCATGGCAGGGGGGTTGGAACCTGGTGATATTTATGGTCCTTTCCAACCTTAACCATTCTATGATTCCATGACAGGCCACCCACAAAATATTCTTGTATTCAGTTCTTTCATCCCTGAATTTTCAGTTACTTCATGGGAGCTGTGTTTGATTTATGATAATTATAGTCACATTTGTATTTTTACCATGTGTTCACTGAAAAGTGAAGTCCTCTACTGAAGTGCTTTAGGTGCTGTCTGCTTTAGAGATGGTGATTTGTAGCTTTGCTTCCAGCTTTCTTTGCCCATAAACACCACTCCCTTTCTGAGCTACAGTAGCAAGATTGTCCAGGCACCTCATTGACTTCTTACTGTAGAGCTCTGCAGAATGAAGATTAACAACATCATGAAAAGTGTTTTTCTGGATAGGATTACCTGGAGGTTTCAGTACATGCAATTGGTGATGATTTGTTCTTACATGAGATCAGAGTCTGTGTGCAGCTGCCTTTACTTCAGTTATTAGACATCCTTCATTTCTGTTCCCTTGGTCCCCGGTGAGAGTCCTTATGACAACATTTCTTGTAGCAAGAACAATTTTCCTCATCAACAGATAGTTTTTATCTCTGAGTCTCTCTGAACTTTTCCCCCCTCACCTGTAGGAATTGTCAGCAATCCTACATATTTAGTTTTCCTACAAGTCTCCATTCTTTCAATTTTCCTCTCCAAGCTCCATTTAACCTGTCTCACACCAGCTGCAAAACTCTTATTAACTATCATAATTTCAGATTTATTTTCGAGTTTCTCAGCTTGACTTTCTGTTTCTTTTAGATGGTTATTTAACTATGTGCTTTTATTAAGGGAATGGTGTCTTGTGGCTCAAATACTGAGTGAGGTTATTTGCATTGTTTCCATTTCTGTCAGAAAGTTTCTCTGAGATCTTTTGTGTCCCAGTGCCATAGCATTAAAGTAAGGAAACAGCATTCTCATTGCCAGTCATTATGTGGATATACTTCACTAATGACTGTGATGAGATTGCTGGATGACAGGGGAGTGCCATTATCAGTCTTTTGATTTGGCTTTCAGAATACGTTAGGTTTTTGCCAACACTTAATGAAAAAGCGATTAGCATCCCAGGTTACAAGGCCTTGGTTTTACAGATTTAATGTGGTCTTTTAAAATAGTTCTTTTTATGTACAACTAAAAATTAGCAAAATGTTATATGTGCTCTACCAAAGACATTAGGATGAAAAAAACACTAATTCCTTGTCAGTAAATAGTTTCCAAGGTGTGGACTGGAGAGCAATATAGAACAAATGAGACAGGGCACATAGTGGGCAATAACACTGTGCATACACATTATTTTAACCGTTGTTTCCTATTAATAAGGCTATTTGGCACTTCATTTAATGTATTCTTTCTTCCGACAAGGAAGAGTTGCTTTAATATTTCATAACCACATTAGTTACTGGGAAATTTTACTAGCAATAAATTCTTGTATGTGACCAGAAGCATACCAAAGTAGTATTTATCAGCATTTAATAATAGTAGAGTAGAACAATTCATTTAAAATATATAATGCTACTGCACCTAAGTATGTAAGTGCTTGTATGCAAGAATTATTATTTAGGGACATTGAGTTACAAAGAGGTAAAGTGATTTACCAAGGTTTTTAGCCATTTAGCCATTAGGCTAATAAGAGAAACAGACTTTTGGAACTATTATCTTTTATGCTGTTTTCTCAATCCTAGTACTGGATCCATTTAGTTTTGTGCTTTTTTAAACAGCTGAGGAGGGTGCAGGGGATGTAAGCAACAAAGAACATTTGTTAGTTTTATTCAGTCATGGCAAAAAAACCCCAATGGTTTGTTTCCTAAAGAAGCTGGTGATCATATTGACTGATAGTGTTTATACGTTCAGCTTGAGCTCCTCTGCGCTCCAAATTAAAATGAATAAAATTGAGCCAGTTGGTGAAAAAGATGGTAACAAATTATAAGGCATGCTCAGCAGATAATAGCTTAAAAGAACTGCTTACTTTACAGTGGTGATTAATGTTTATTAAGCATCTAAAAATAAATGTGTCTACACAGAGTGAAAAGCTAAAACTAACAAAAGCATCCAGAGGGGCCAGCTTGAGGGTAAGAAGATGAAGCCACATTGTTCATAGCCTTGCTGAAGCTGTCCACTGCTTCTTGTGCATTGACATAGTCTTTTACCAGTGATCTTGCACTTTGTTTGACCACAGGAGCTCCTGGTTCAGCTTCTAAACGCAATTGCATTGAATAGTAATAGTAGATTCTTAACCATGCAAGTGCTGCTTGGGAAAAAGCTGTTAGGATTAGATGAGACAGTAACTGAAGCCATATCAGAAATAAACACATAATATAAAATTGACCTTAACTTCCACATAGTACATAAATGAGTTTTTAAGAAGATTGTACAAATAATACATATGGATAATAGGGAAGAACTTCAGCCATACAAAAGGAAATTTATTTATTTTTTTAAATCCAAGGGAAGGAATTACTGTACCCTTCTTTCTCAAGTCCTTAGAGGAGAGGAACACCTCTCATTACTTGGACTGACAAGACTTCATTTCTCTCTTCATTGCACTTTAAGAACATTGTGATTCCAAATGTCTTTCCAATATCTCAGGTATCAATTAAGAGAGAGGACTGAAGCACCAGTTAGTTGCTCAGCCACCCAGTAATGAGACCATAAATAAGAGTTTGGTTCTTTGGATTGATAAATATATTCATTGATCTGACATGAATAGACAAGCCACTGCAAGGTATCACAGAAAAGGTCATCTAAATTTCTCACCACAGAGGGCAGTCTTTTTAACTACAGGAAAACCTACCGTATGCTTATACTTGTTCCCATGAGCTAGTACCCTTTTGTCTCCAGAGACCCAACAAGCTTTACTCTAGTCATTTGTGCTGCAGCTTTTCCTTCTATTCTTTACACCTTTACTCTTTAGTTATTCCAAGTTAGTAAAAGTCACAGTGATTGCCCACAGTATTTTGTTCCTTGCCTGGTTGAATCTAGAAAGAATAAAGAAACTCATAAGAAAAACTACTTTAAGAATTTAATTTAATCAGTTATCTGCAGTGCTTATGCGGAAGCCTAAAGACTTTCCAAGCAAAAACAGAGAAAATGGGAGATTCTGAAAAATATTTTTCACAGTAGTAATAGGTCTACTTACAGATAAGAACTTGAAATGACAGTAGGCATAAAAATTAAGGATTAAAATTATACACACAGTTAAGCAACAAAAGCAAATTAAGTCTATGAGCATAAAAAAAAACAACAAAAAAAACAAATTTATGAAGAATTTTGAATTCGCCTTCAAGTAAGAAATCAAATGACATTGTGTTGTGTCACATCAACCTGCCGCTCATTGACACCAAATCAGGTTCTGTAGCAATCACCACAGATCTATAATTTCTGGTTTATATACTTTCATAGACACCTCTGATTCCTCACTAAATAGTCTTTTAAAATATTTATTCATTTTTTTTCCTTTTTTTAAATGATCTTTACAACATATGTGAAACAATTCACAAAATATTTTTGCGTTATTTAACTTATAGGTCATTGGAAAGCAAAATGCAGGGTTCAATATAAAAACACAAAAAGAGTATTGAGAGGAAATGGGGAGCACCTTCAATGCCTCTGTTCAACTATTACTTTGAAAAAATATCTGTTATTGAATGTGATTATTTCAAAAGTAAAATAAAATAGTTTAAACAGTTTTTACACCTTAGCTAGATATTTTATAAGGAAAAAGACTTTGTGGTGACTGGAAAGGACTTCTGCAAGTCTGAGAAAAAGGAGTATGACAGAATCTGAAGGAATTCAAATTGTGTGTCAGGATATTAGAGAGATTACCTTCCTGTAGTAGCTAGAAGTCTTTACTTGCAAACCATGGGTTGTTAGTGGTTTTCCTCTGATTGATTAGCCTTTTTAAAAGTTTGGCCCAAGTCTTCTTGAACTGGTAAAAAACTGCAGAATTTTTCAACTTATATGAAAGTAAATCCAGCCCGACATTGCCAAAAATAATAATAATAATGAGAAAGTAAGAATCCCAGTTGACACCTTACAAAATTAGTCATCCTTGCCTTCCAGGTTATGTCTACAGATCTCTGCAATTTTTCAGTTCTGATTCTTGAAATTTGAATTAGTACAGTATTATTTTAAGCATTCAACATTGCAGCAGCAACAAGCTGTTTCTGACTGGAACCACTTTGAAACACCTGGTTTCTGCTTATGGTTAGGGACAGACCTTTCTGGATTAGGTTGTAAACTGAATCCTGTTTAAACATTATCTTAGAACCTATGCATGTGTATTCCTAGAATTTATACTTTAACTGGAAAATAAAGCTGCAACTTTATTCCTTTGCAAGTACATTGTAATGCTTTACAATAGTTGCAACACTGACAGAGCTGCGTAAGCTTTTTAAAACAGCATAAGACAAATAGAAGTTACACACTTAGCTGCATCCCAGAGTGAAAACGATCAAAATGTTTGCAAACAACATGTCGAATAGCCTCATCTCAAGTTAACACAAACTATTTAAAACCAGTGCTAAAGCCCTCTTGCTGAATAAGTATGTGAGGTTGTTAATATTTTGTAAGTAATGAGTTTGACGAAACAACTTGTCCATGAGACACAACCAGAAACTTTGGGTGTAATATGGAAATTGTTGGCTGAAGCTCAATAGCCTGTGTTGAGTTGTAGCTTAGACGAGACTAATGCTGTGATCTTTGTAATTTTAAAGTGGGCAAATCTAGTGGATGTTTTTGTAAAGGTCCATATGTATAGCAGAGCATCAGTAAACTTGGTGGTGGTATAGGTACTATTATTAAAATTGTTGCTTTTATTAGTAATTTCCATTAGATTTTTCCTTACAGTCTGATGCAGATATTTGGGCTTTCCTCTGTGTGGCAGCATAAAGAGACAAAGAGGACAGAGGAGAGACTGAGAAGCAGAACTATGAAGTAACATGTTTAAGCATGTACAGAAAGCTATCACCCAGACAGACATTAGTGTTGGTTTAATGCAGCCAGTATGGCTTCTCATGTATTTTGAAATAAAAAAATATTTTGAAATAATCTTAGAATTCACTGTACTTTTCTATTGAATATGTGGTGGATGGATCAAATAATAGACATAATTCATTGTGTTACATTTAAAAGTAGAAATGGCTGTCCTGAGGCATAAATGAGCTTAGGAATTTGTCAGGATTAAAAAAAAAAAAAAGAATAGCCTTTTATACATATAACAAGACTACTAGGAGCTGAGAAAGTAAACACCTAAAATAAATATATGGCTTTGAAAGGAATGCAGTCACTAACTTGGTTTTAATCTTAGTGGTCAGAAGTACTCATAACTATTGGATAAAGGAGCTTCAGAGTACTGCTGGACTGCTGCTCTGGTCCTGTGGCTCTCTTGCTGCATGTCTAAGAAGAAAAGTTACTTAATCTACAAGGCATATTAAATTATCAAGGTTTCCCTGTTTTACCTTGGTTATTACCTTACATATTTGTTGTAAAACCTGCTCATTGAGGTTTGATTTTTACATCTATGAGACTGAGAGAGGCTAGGAGAAAACACAAACTCGTTCATGTCAATCTTTATTTTAGGTGCTCAAATCTCTGACCATCAGTGTGGAGTATCTTTGAATCAGTTTTCTTCTCATCGCTGCTCAGTTCTTGCTCAGAAATGTATGTTGGAGTGGGTTTCAGCTTTCTCTTAAAAATGGCAGAAGTTTGTTTTTTCTTATACTCCTCCTTAGTTCTGATTTGACAAGAATTTCAGGACTAGTAAATATCTGTTTCCTAGTTTTCTAGAAAGAATAACAGCAGTCTTTGCATGCCATTCTTTGTTTTAAGTTTTTTGCATTCCTTAATATATTTACACTGTTTTCAAATACTGGGTTTTAATATTTTGTTACCTTTTACAGCTTGAAATGTAACTAATATGGATACAATAACAATTTGTAAAATTATTAAAAAAAAATAAATTACTTCGGACAGGGCCTGTTTTTAAAAAAAAATCAAACTTGGTGGTCTTCCTAATAGCATTCTCTGCCTTACATTTGGGACATCATGTTATATTACTTCAGAATACATACCTTAAGTGAACTCATTGTTTCCGAATCCTTCCTGCTGATGACTCAAATTTAAAATTTACCCTGAAACTATTGGAGAGTTGTGAAATTTAGTTATATACTTTATATGCCAAATGAAGATCTGTAGAGCTTTTCAACTCCTGCAATGCATGATACTAAATACTGTGCTATGCATTCTTCTGATCGCCACTATCTCTGTATCCCAATCTTATTTTTCATGAAACCACTTTCAGATATTTATTCTTCTTTACAGTGATTGCTGAAAATAATATTATCAAAGATTATTATTCCATCACTTAATGAAGTTTTAGTTTTATTAAACTACCAGAAATATCTGAAGATGCAGTATAAAACTAGGTTCAACTTCCTTGCTCAAATTGTTTTATTTATTCTAGCTACTATGTAGACTGGTAAAAAAAGAAAAAAGAAAAACGAGAAATGAAAAACAAAAAAAAGAAAAAAGAAAATGAAAAAGAGGAACTCAACATCTCTATTAAGCTTAATAAGTCTTTGCTTAATTTGCTTATTGATAAATCATTATTTAAGCCAGGGAAGACAACATTTTGAGAGTCAATGTAAATTTCTCCTGTTCCTCCCTACACTCCTCCACATTTCATAACATTTTTTTACCATTATGTTTATGTGATATATCCTGGGGACACATCAAAGCCACTAGGTAAATATTTTTTAAAATAATCAGCAATACTCTTACCCTGATATTGCTTCTGATTCCTGGTAGTTCAGATTGCTCACAGAAAGGACTATCCAACCTGAATGGTAGGGTTTTTATTTCTGAGTAAATCCTGATGATTTACATAAGTAAAAAATTACAATAATAGTGACATGACAAAGTGACTGGTTGTGGTCTACCTCTGCAAAGTCACTTCAAATCTGTATGATGCAAATACTTCCTGGTGAACAAGGAACAACTCTTGCAATAAGACAGGTAGATGTTAAGGGATAAAAGACTCATACCATTGGTTGCACTTAAGGATTTCAAACTACCATCATACTATCCAATACTGTCACCAGTTATGGCTTCAGAGTATGAGTCTTAAAACTTTTAACATTCAAGTAAGTCTCTCTGATATATTCTACTATCAGTTGTTTCTTGGATGCTGCTAATAATACTGGGAGTGGTAGACTAGTCAGGAAAATGTGCAATTCATACAACAGATAAATCTTCTTTTAAAAATGCTGTTGATTTCTAACAGTAAGAGAAGCTACTAAAAAAAATATATATATATTTATATATGCTCTACTATACTCATATGGAGTGAGGCAAAGAAATAATGGATAAGGTTGTAAAAAACTGATAAAAAGGAAAACGATATTTGAAACAAGTACATGCTTGTGTATATATCTGTTTCTATATTTTATATTGTTTTTGCTCATAAGAAAGGTGAAAAAAAAACATTGCAGAAGAAACAAACTTTCTACAGTGGGTCTGTTCTTAAATAGCTTTTCATGGAATCATAGAATCATAGGGGTTGGAAGGGACCTCGAAAGATCATCTAATCCAACTCCCCTGCCAGGCAGGGTCACCTAGAGTACATCACACAGGAACTTGTTCAGGCAGGTTTTGAATGTCTCCAGAGAAGGAGACTCCACAACCTCTCTGGGCAGCCTGTTGCAGTGCTCTGTCACTCTCACAGTAAAAAAAAATTTTCTGATATTCACCTTAAACCTCCTATGCTTAAATAGCTTTTGCATGAAACTGATCATGTTTCATGGGAAGGACCACTGTTTCAGTAAGAAAGAGAAAACTAGTGGCTGTGCACCACAAGTAGATTTGAATTTTGGCAACCTGAGTTGGGCCTTGGAGTGTATCTCTTACTGTATGATGTCAGCTCCTGCACAGAAGCACTTTAAGTGTAAGTATAAGGTCTTCATTTATTATTCAAGCAGCAAACAAAAAAACATTCAAGAATAACTATGGCATTTCTGGTGGTTTTTTTGTTGAATTTATGGTTTAGATTTATCCAAAATTAATAAGAAAATAAGGTTGGATGGGGCTCTGAGCAACCTTATCTAGAAGGAGGTTTTTGTGCCCATGCAGGCATCTTTAAGACCCCTTCCAACAAAAAAACATTTTATGATTCCATGATTCTGTGATTAAAAACATATATTCCCCTTCTTTTTTATGGTGCAGAATCACTGGAGTATTTAATTGAAATTGTTAGCCTACAGAATATATAAGCTAGTCCCATGAAGTGTGGAATACGAACACGTGCTGCTGAGAGGAAAATGGACCAAGAAGAGCTACCAGACATACCTGTGATTACTCAGGAGATGAACTGAATAAAATTAAATATTTCTTCTTATTAAAGTGTAAAAACTGGAGAATAATCAAGTGATAAGAAATCTCCAAAAGAAATCTCCAACAAAACCTCTATAACCAGATTGGTTAATCTGGTTTTCTTCTTTTAGGTGATTTAGCCAATAAGAGACAATTATTTGATAAGATATATATTTACTGAAGTTGGAATCTTGTTTAAAATGGGAATTAATGGTCCAGATGAAAATGCTGTGAAACTGATGGATAACTGGGTGAAAAACTGTAGTCAGAGAGAATTATTAACTAGTTGCTATCAAACTGAAATGAAGAAATGGTCATCTTTCTTGTGTCACATTTACATCCACACATTCTTTTGTTTAAAAAATTGAGTAGGCTTTTACATTAGAAATGGAGAGAGCTGCAAAGATTTTGAGTGTCATTAAAAGAAAATATTAACCTAATATTAAGTGAAAAAAAAAATAAAAAAAAATTCATGGAAGACCATTGCCTAAGAAAGCACAAAGTATTTCTGTATGACAGAACTGTAGAAAACATTATCTCCATTAGGAGGTGGAGGAAAATAAACATGCAGCAAAAAGTAGTCTTAGAATAGTCTGTAAGTTTAAGGGTCAAAAGGCTGATGAAAAAGTGGTCTGTGAGTAAAAAAGGGAAAAAATGTTCTTTGATCACACACATTACCTGGAAGAAAAAAAACTCTTAAAAGTACAATAACTATCTAACAGATTGTTATTTTGGAAGAGCAGACACTATTTCTGGGAACAGCAAAGGGTCTCCCATCAGCATCCTGTTGTATATTTGTAAAACTAATTACACAAACAACAGATTTTGACAGATGATTTTATTTTTTGTTGAAGTGTCTTTTGAAACAATAACATAATTCAAAAGATCACTGATGAGTATGAAGGGAAAAATATACCTAAAGAAAGTGAAAAAAAAGAAAACCAAGGTAAAAGATTTAAAAAAAAAAATACTTAGTAATAGCCAGCAAACAACAGTGGATGGAAAGTCATTGTGTTGTCATATTTTCCTGCTTTAAGCCTAATATGTTTCAAATGTGTCTGTGGACACCTCCCGCAAAGACTCACCTGTTGAAACACAGGACCTCCCCCCTTGCACACACACTACATCACATATGGAATTATTATGTGTGCTGCTACCCACAAACTTTCATAGCTGCAGTTTTAGCATTGATAGATTAGAAGATTCCTCTGGGTGCCTCTCAGTCTCAGAGATATTAACTCAAGACTTGTTCACTTATTAGCAACAACTGCAGAATCTACCGTGGCAGACAAGCTCAAATCAGCTGTTAAGAATACAACACATCACCAGGCAAATTAACAATATGGGTGCTGTTTCTCTATAAATTCTGCTTACATGCAAGCAGCTAGCACTCAGCTGTTCTTTATCAGGCATTATTTCTAAGGCTAGACACTATTTTCTACTTTTTTATTAAGAAGTTGTGTGAAGGTTATTTGCTCAGGGTTTTTTCACTTTGTTTTGTTTTGTTTTTTCCCCTCTTCCGTCTATTGCTCATGTAAAGTCAGAATTATACAGAAGCTTGGAGAAGGTAGTTGTTTGTTAATATTAATTCTTGTAAGAATTGAATACAGGGGACTGCCTGCAGCTTCTTCTGTTCATAGCACACTGCAGCAGATAAGAAGTTTAGTGGTAATAGAGGCAGCTTCAAAACAATATGGGAACTTGGTTCAATCATATTTTTCAACTTCTGACTGGAAAAAAATAAATATGCATTTTTCTAATACCTGAGATTACCTGAAATCCCCTGGATATACGTATAATTTTTTCTCCAGTAAGACATCTGTGTATATGAATGTCTAGGCTGTGACTTCTGTGTATTAACACTTTTTTAACTCTGTTATAGGAGCTTGATAATCACATGGTTCCTAAGTTTTCTTTTCTGAGAAGATAACTAGGTGACCACTGATAGATTTGTAAATACATGAAAGTACCTCAATCTTTGCTTATTACTAAAAACTGCAGCAATCTAATGTATTTCTAATCAAATTCTTGGCTGAAATTCCTGCCATAGGGATTGCGAAGTTTGGCCTGGATATTATTGTTGGTCTGTACACTAATGATTTTAAATTATTATTTCTTCAAATGTTGCAGGAGGTTTTTTTAATTTTTCTTTTAAACAACAGGCTTTTTCATTTCACGCAACACCAGAGTAAATGAATGAGGCCAAAACTCTTAAGCTGAAGAAAACACTCTTCTCTTGTTGTCTTCTGAGACTGCAAGAGCGCTAATAGAAAAACAGCAGTGCTTATAAAGATGTACTAGTTTATAACAAATTTTGCATGTTATTGTAACATTTAAAAGTGGAGACTGATAGAGCTGAACACTGCATTGCATTATTTAAGGTAGAGATAAAGTCATTTGGGGTAATTTATTTTTCTTCTTCCACTTTAGGAGATTCATTTTTCTTTGCTGTATTTAAAAACTGCTGTAGAGGAATAATGATCTTCATACTTTATTTAATGTACTAGAGAAACATAAACACATAAGTACATGAAGGTATGTGTTCATTTCATATTAATACCCTGATTAAAAGAGTTTAAAAAACCCACAATAGTGAAACCATTACATCTTCTCTGATCCTTCTATGAGTTTATTTCACTGTGTTTGGGGAGAGAGAAGTATACCATGTAAGGAAGAGTAAAATCTACAAACACAATTATGCTGCCTTAGCTATTTCTGTGCCCTTTGATCAGGCTTTACAAATGCCACAGGGCTCATTTTCTTGCAGTGTTTGTCTTCTTTGCAAGTTTGCTAGCTCCTCTGCAGATTGATGCTCAATCCATGTCTTCTTAGCACAAAATAAAGGCCCATGGACTTCGTACAGAGGAAAAATCAGTTTCATAGGGAAATAGTGTCTGTCAGAGAACTGTGATCTTTATCTGCAGATGTGGGGTTGCTATAGTGCAGGCAAGTATTTCTTGTTGCTGGGAAACAGACCTTGGTGAAATTGTAGCATTTGGAAAGAGCATCATGAGGAAGAGTCTTGATTTGCTAGTTGAGGAGGCTTGCCCTTTTTTGTGTCTGTGCCTGACATCAAAGCCACAGGTTTCTTTGGGCGTGATACTTCTTTACCATAAAGCAATCTCTCTCAAACTCTTTTTAGCCTTCTTGGGCTAAAGTGATGGCAGCAGTAGGTGGGAGATGTAATTTCTAGTACCTTTAGTTCACACATGCATAAATAAACATAAAATATTCATACAATACATTGTTTCATCCAGTTTAATTTCACAAAGATTTAGGCTGTGGGACTTTCACCTTGCTGATTCCTCCCTTCCCCTTTTCTACTCTCCAAGCCTGGAACACGAGATCTCACAAAATGACAAGTCATGGGAAACTATCTCTCAAACTCCACAGTGTGTTTTCTTTGAAAAAGTTTTAAATTTTCAAAATTCATAAATATTTTCAAAGCTTAGAAATTCACATTCAGGTTTCATACTGTCACATGTCTGTGAATTGCTTCTGACTATAAGTAGTAAAAACCTGCAGCATACATTTTCAGCTTGGTATTTTTTCAGGGCAAAAGGATGAAGCCCTCATTCAGAGTTCAAAATATAAACAAAAATGGGAGAAGAAAAATCATGGTAAAACCTCTTTATCCCTGAAAGTAACTTCTAGACTATGTGTTGGGTTTTTTGTTTGTTTGTTTGTTCATTTTGGTATTTAATGATTATATTTATTTATTTTTATATATATATGCATAAATAAAAATATGTTTATGTATAAATATATAAAATGCATATATTTAAATATATAATCACATAATATATGCTTGCGATGCATATTTACATATAATCATTTTGATATAAAATATATTTTACTTACATATTTTTAAATTATTATTAATTTTATATATTTTATTTATTTTAAAAAAAATCTTATCTACAACAGAGCATGCTATGAGCAAGACTCTGATGCTACGGGTTTTCATTCCAAAACGTATTTGTGGCATAGTATTAAGTGTTAATTACCTGTATGATTAAATGACAAGGTGGCAAGCTCTATAACAACAGTTAAGTTTCTATTCTTCTATTTCAGGAAAGGTTTAAAGAAGTGATGGCTAAGTATTTATCTTTCTATATGAGAACATCACACACAGCTTGGTTTGGCATCATAAAAGATGTGAAAATCAGGAAGTTAGATAAGACCTAATATGAAAACATATTCTGAAATGATCATACATTTCAACTGCAGTATTTAGGAGTTTTAAAAATAAAGTTTTAATTTTTACCCATTTCCATTCAGCAGAAAAGGAGAAAGAGAGAATGTGAGAAGCAAAGGTCTAAGTTTAGTTTTGCAAAATCTCTTCCATTTGTTTTATAAAACTAGACTAAAGACAAATCCCATCTGATGCCTTTTCTAGTGAACAGCTCCGCATTTGGGCTAGAGAACTACTGTGCAAATTAGATGAATGGCCCTAGTCTGGCGACTTGTTCATTCGCATTTCTCACTGCCTGTATCTAAAAGGGGTTTGAATAGAAGATCTTGAGTAAGGAAATGATAACTACAAGAAGAAATTATTTGAAAAAAAAAAAAATAATTACACTCATATTAAATAAGCCCGTCACAGTCTATAATGACAACAAAAAATTTAATTACATTTACTACTGTAGGAGTCCCTGTTGATTCTAGATGTGCAACCTATTTTGCATCCAACCTAAGGATAGTCATTTTTAGTGTGAACTTTCCTTGCCGTCCATGCAGCTGGATATAGGAGCGAGGATTTAGAATAATGTCTCTTAAACAAAAAAGCTGAGAGTTACCAGTAAAAGATGAGAGGGAGAGTAACAGATTTGATCAATACTTTTGTCAGACACTTAAGAGGGTCAGATTTGCTCTAAAACTACTCAGCTCAATAACGTCCAACTTGTTTAAATTAGAAAATTCATTGCCCACATCTCTTTATTTGTTAAGTACAGCTTGAAGATTACAAGAAAATTTTAATTTCTCTCTGTCACTCTCTTTGTTACTTTGACCTTTGGCCCTACTTTTAAGACTTCCCAATTGACATGAATTACCTCTATGCATACAGCAATTTAACTAAGGATGCATGTTTAGCAGTTGCTTTTCTGCCAAAGGCTTTTCTGCTGATGTGGCAATTCCAGTCTCTTGTCTCAATGTCTCCTGTGTTGTACAAGTAATCTCTTGCAACATACCAGGTATTTAAAAACAATGTCTCCTAATTTTACATTCTGTTTTGGTTCCCAGCAAAAGCAAATATTCCTCTGAAAGAAGGGAAGGTAGGAGAAGGAGAAACATCTCAGAAGCAGCGCATACTTTGTTTAAACATCATGAATTAATCCCCTATCACATGATGTGACAAGCAATTGCTTGTTTTTATCAGCCATTAAACCTTGAAAACTATTGTATGCAAAAAAAGAAAGCACATAAATACTAGATGGCTCTTTAGATCTGAATCTGTAGCAGATTTAGGAAGAGAGGACAAGTTTCTGTGTCCCTGACTAGGCACCTTTAGCAACTGCTGGAGGTAAAACCACACCTTGAAGTAGGCATGACCAACACAAGAATCCTCATCAAGCAGTTACCTGGGGCTCTCCTGAGACCCTTTGTGCAGTACTGTATTCAGGTATCTCCACTCCACTGTTTTTCTGCCTTGCTCTTGTAGTTCAATCTATAGACATTTTATACCACCACAGCTGTTAGAGCAGTGGTGTTCTTCTCCATGATGGAGATTAGGAATAATGATATACCCTGTGAATATTAAAAATTCCAAACAGACTAGACAAAAATGCTGCAATTCAAGCTTTCTCATCCACCTACATTGATAGGTATTCCTGTGCTCTGTGAAAGGCCCCAGAAAAATACCACAGTGAAACTTCCATCTTACATCCATGTGATGTAGTCAAGCACTTACTCAGTTTGCTCATCCTGGGATTCCTGAAGTTTACGGTCTTTGCTTTGATGTTTAATCCCAGATTCCCTTACACTATACAGTGTCCCTAAAATAAAGCAGCAAGTACCTTTTCTGAGTCATTTTCAGGAGAGAAAACTGTAAAAATGTGCTATGACACCCTGCTTAGGGAAAGAGAAAATACCTGTATATGGTATGTTTGTCAGCCCAGCTCAAGATTTCTGACTGTAGGGCAGCCATTCAGACAGGCCCTGGAAAGCTCAAAAAAACCCTGCTAGGACGTATGATGCAAGTAATAGCAAAGCAATCAGATTATATAGGATCTGAAACTCATAAAGCAGATATGGACAATATGATTCATATTACTTATGGTTGTAATGTTATAACAGAACTGCAATGTGTTGCAGATGTGAGTCATCTAGGCTTTATCATTTACAGAGTGTTATGTATTTATTCTCACATTTCTCCCAACAACCATATTTCTAGATGCAAGTGCCACCTCCGATATTAATTGAACCATAGAATCACAGAATGGTTAGTGTTGTAAGGGACTTTACAGACCCTGTAGTCACAAAGTTCCCTGCCATGGCTGTGGATATCTTCTACTAAACCACGTTGCTCCAAGCCCCATCCAACCTGGCCTTGAACACTTCCAGGGAGGGGGCAGAAACAACTTCCCTGGACAACCTGTGCCAGTGTCTCACCCCTCTTACAATAAAGGATTTCTTCTTAAATTTTAACTTATATCTACCTCTTTCCATTTTAAAACTGTTTCTCCTCACCCTATCACTACATGGCCTTGCAAAAATTCCCTCTCCACTTTCCTGTAGGTGCCTTCAGGTACTGAAAGGCTGGTGTAAAAGATGGTAAAAATACACTTTTTTGGGTGTATTCTTTTTTGGCTGAATTATGCCCTGGGATGAATAAGTGATACTTTAACTGGAGACAGAGGCTGTTGCTAATGCATAACCAAGGGTGATGTCTTGCTATCCAGATTAAATCACAGATACTGACTCTATAGGTCAGTAATAAATACACATTGTTCTTTTGTGACTGCATCCACAACTCCATTAGATGAAGTATCTTTTTAAAGTGATCCTATTATAAATATTAACCTAATACATTATGCATAGTCTTACAGTAAGATGTACGAAAAATGTCCTTTTTATAAATCCTAACTCTGCTGCTCCTAGTG
This sequence comes from Apus apus, assembly GCF_020740795.1. NCBI lineage: Eukaryota > Metazoa > Chordata > Aves > Apodiformes > Apodidae > Apus > Apus apus. The sequence continues at coordinate 56,093,518 of NC_067312.1, read as the reverse complement.
GAATAAATGTTTTGTGTTAAGTTAGCTACTTCTAGAAACTTAAGGATAATGTCCACCATTGCATTTTGCGTTTTAGATTACTTGTGTATTTTGAAATGGTTTCATTTTTCATTAACTTTCTATTACTTTTCATTTTCATCTTCATCTTGAACTAAATTATTATGAAGACAAAAAAGCCTAAACAGCAGCTAGTAATAAATAGTAATTAATAAAATCAAAGTAATAAAAGAAAATAAAAGTATAAAATACATTAATACATTATATATCAACACATTTTATTAAAATATAAAATAATATAATTTATCAATAATATAATCATTATAGTTATATAATGATATATTACAATCTAATAATAAATAGTATTAAGTATATATAGTAAAAATATTGTAATTGTAATTATATATAATATACAATATGGATTATACATTATACATATTATATTAATATAAATTCATGTGTATTAATACATTGTACAATATTGTATGTTAATATATGTTGATATATTAAAGTATAATATTATGTAATATATAATAAATTACATTATATTTTGTATACATAATATATAATAATTAATATACAGTAAGATTTTGATACATCAATATATCAATATATGATAGACATGTTATATATTAATCTATATCTATTAATAGAATAAAAGTACTTTCCTGCTGCAGCCATATATCAAAAGGAAAACCATTATTTCTTCTGCTTCACAGAGTATCATCAGACCAGTGTTTGATCTGCAGCCTTTTGTTCCAACTGAGAGGAATGCAAAACTGAGACTTATGTAGAGGTAATTTTCCCCAATTCAGGTAATGTATATCTGTACTGTGTTTGATTTTTAAAATCCTCTTAGAAACATAAATAATTGTTTATTTGTTGTATCTCTATCTGAACTTTGTTCCTCTGTGAGATGTGAAAGCAACTACTGCTATATTCTTAGCTATCAGCATTGTTTGTGAGAGATATTATGATCCTTCCAAGGGTCCTCTTTCATCTAATGTAACCCCCTTGAGGCACTTCAGCAATTACAATGAATGACTAGATGCTTTCATGGTTCAATTTATACACTATTCAAACATTACTCAGGCAATTATTTTATTTGGATAAATTTGCTTGAGCATAATGGAAATTGCCCAGTTTTTCCTTTAATATTTTAATTCTTTTACGGTAATAGTCTCTCCATGCACTTTTTACCCAGTGATTTACATAGATTCATGAACCTCTGCAAGTTCCTGGTTACACCAGTGATAGGTGAAACTTTAAAGGTTCAATGTGAAGGACAACTATAGCAAGCTTTCACTTGAATTATTCTCATCTTGCAGCTTTACAAATATGAGATCAAGGCTCAGGGCAATAATCTTTCCTGTATTACTAGTTTTGAACTAGGCTGATAATATTTCTTTCCTGTAATTCTGCTCCTGCTGTTCACCACAACCTTTCAGATTTCCCTAGTGAGAATGACCACACAATTTAGTAGGAAGAATAATCTACATTAGCAACATCGCTACTGTCAATTCAGCCTCTCTCTGCAATGTGAAGAGCACAGTATATGTGCCTAGAAGATAACTAAATACACACTATATATGTATATATATGTGTATTAAATGTCCATACTGAGCATGTGTTACGAGAATGTGTTTCTCTTTGGTCAAGGTGTTTGGTCACTTCATAAGTTCACAGAGAAATTGCTTCAATTTTCCAGAGAAAATCTGCAAATTCTATTCATATGCCCATTCTCATACATTTATACACATATGCTTCTTCATCAATTTAAAAAATAGATGAAAAATCAAATAGGTAGTAATCTCTTTATTGCTTTGATTATTCACAAAAAGCAATTCTTTTACTCAAGTATGTATGTAATTTGAACAAAAAATCACTGTATCAGAGGCAATATCTTGAACTGAATGTAGTTACTTGGTTACTTGTTCTGCTACAGAGGTAACCCAGATTTTGCAAACGGTTGTTAGGAATGACAAACCAGCAGGTTAGCTGTCAGATCCCATTTCAAAACAGATATTAGAAATTAAATGAACCTATTCCTGTTTGCCTGAGGACAGAATGCAAACTAAAACAATTCTATATTTTGTGTATGAACTGTTTATTCTACATATATTTTGAAGATATCTATGAAAAAATAATTTTTAGATTTTCTGAGAGTAAACACAATACGTTTCCCAGGAGACCTACAGAGGGAATCTGGATAGGCCACACTAATAAGGGTGAAGAAACTCATCTGTTATGTACAGGAGAGTAAGCCTGGGCATGAGACAGAAAGATGCTGCTGGTTTCTTCTGTGGACCGGTTTGTGCTCTGTTAATAGATTTTCAAAGATCACAACCTGCTATGCACACCTGCTGCACTTCTAGCTACAGGCTGGCTGTGGTTTAAAGACAATGGATTGCTGTTCTTGTGTTTTTACCTTAAGGTCTGGTCTTTGCTCTCTCTAGGGAATTTTCTTGTCTTAGCAAGATTAACTACACACAGACAGAGGCTCATGCAGACACACACGTATGCTTAGATGCACAGAATTGGATAGGATAATTACTTTATAAGTATGATAGTGAACAGAAGGCCCAAATGATCAAAAAGTTAAAATGTAGAAGCAAGAATTTTAGAAGGTAGGCAAAACTAAGGACAAGAAATCCTCATAAAAGCAAAATCTGCTTTTACATGGGATTTAGTTCAAATCTATTTGTGTGCTTTACCTCAGGGATAAGCGCTAGGAAAAAAGCACCACAGAATGATACAAGTTTAAATTAGCCTTAGCCAGGAAAATATTTTAAGCAATTTTAAGCAGCTTGAACAAGTAACAGCCTGTGTGTTTCATGGCGAGACAATGAAACTTAGGTATAAGGGTTTTCCTTGTTTCTCAGCCCCTTTAGGCATAGAAACTCTAGTATCATGATATAAAATTGATATTTTAATATGTACTTAATCCCCTTACACATTTAAATTACTTTTATAAGTGATTGTTTTTCCCTAAAGCCTTGGATTCTGGGCTGCATGGTTGGACCTCCCGCTATACACTGCGGGTGGGGTCCTCAGCTGCTGTAAATCACTGTAACTCCCCTCTTTTCAGCAAGTGAAAGCATCCCAATTATTGACCTGTGGGGATAAGTACCCCAGCTGTTGCCTACTCAAGCTATTTTTGTGAAAAAAAGTGTTTTTCAAACTAAGTTTATTCTTAATTACTGCATTTATATAGCTATATTCATCACTTGTGTTTGGCTGATTTACACTAGTAGAAGACCTTGCTTGTTGAGAATGTACTTTGCTGCACTGAACACATGGTGGTAACAGACTGCAACTATCCCTTTGCAGGCCCGATCACATTTTATTTGTGTTGAATTTCCCATAGTGGCTGGTGTTACAAAAGTTCTAAAAAGATTATAGAGCATGTGCTTTATTTTTAAATTGATTTTATTTCCTTTAGCCTGAAGTTGCCTTCCTGCACTGAAGGACAGTTGGTTTATCTTCACCTTGTGAACATTTTGTTGAATTAATAGATTTAAAATTTCTTTGCATAATTTCTCCACTACTATTGAATCTTTTGATAAAAATAAAATAAATTGCCTACTGTTTAATGGAAAACTTAACAACACAGCATGAAAATGTGCACAAGGTGTGTCAAAGAGGAGGACAGAAAACAGAGTGACAGAAAGCAGAAGTTCATAAGCATTAATGATAAAAAGAGATTCCATTTAAGTGAATATTTTTCCCTTTATGAACTATTTCTAACTGCCATCTCTGGTAATGTTTCACTCTCAATATATTTTGCCCAGAACCACTGAATTTTTTGAAAGACATTAAAGGATAGATTTAATCTTGGATTCATTATAAAATTAAGACCATCACTATTAAACAGTGATGAACATTAAATGTAAAAATCTCTGTGATACCAGCTCAATCTATCAAAACAATGCCTCTTCTGTGCAAAATTTTAATCCTCATAAGACCAGTGATAAATAGAGACGGGTGGAATTTATTTATCAAAATATTTTACCTAAAAGTTTCTTTTTCAGTTACTTTTTCAGGTTTTATAAGAAAGGAGGGAAAAAAAAACAAACCAAAACCGACAAAAACTCCAGCACATTATTCTGTATTACTTCATTTAAGATGCCATAAGGACATTGATGTTAAGATTTGCACATTCTTACTAAAAATCTGTCTTTCAAATACTGAAAAAATATAATAATGTATTAAAACTTATGCCTTATTATATATATATATAAATTCTTGGCAATATTTCTATAATTCTAAAGGAAAGTGGCAGAGACAGACAAAGGGTATAAAACACCAGCAATACAAATCTCAGTTACTAGATTTACTTTTACCTTCTGTGATTTAGGGCTTTTCTTGCCAGAATCTGTTGTTCCTAATGACAAAGAATTTCATTTTGGTAATTTTTCCAGCTGTAGAAATCTGTGATTCAGCAAAACATCTAAACTCATGCTGAACTGGATCAAAGTTTTGTTGCAAAGACATTTAAATGAAGGCTTTTGGACTTGGCTTAATCTGAGACATAGAGAATACAGACAAAACCAAAATCTTGTTCTATGTGCTGCAATTTGGGCTTGAACTTTGTAGGAAATTTCTGGTTTATAACATACTGGAAATTCTCTGGTAGTTTTTTAAGGAAAAAAAATCTCAAAAATAGTCCTGACAGTTTTATTACATAGAAAAGCTGAATGGAACAACTAGTTCAATTGCCTGCAAGTTTAGTTTGCTTTTTTCTATTATTTATTTTATTTTTATTTTTAAATTATTCAGCTTCATCTTGAGATAGTAACCTTTCAGTATTCCAGAGACTTTTGCGTGACCATTTCTAATTATGATATGAGCTTTGAGGATAGAGTTTTAGAGTCTGGAAGAAACATTGGAAGCATTCAACATTTGCATGGGTTGCTGTTTGTTTTAGGACTAATAAACAGGTTTTTGATTGTTTTTATTTTGTTAGTTTGTTTTTCTTCCCTAGAGCCATTATCATGAAGTGGTGTTAGAAATTAAGCAATCCTTTGTCATATTCCTAGCCAAAGACATGCCATTATAAACCATAGGAAAAATGCATCTTTCGCGGCTGGAAAAGCTTTTAGTCTGTCTGTTTTTTACTCAGTCATCCTAGAAATGGACACAAATTTATCCACAGCATATTAGCACTCACATAAATTTTTCTTGAAAGCAAAATGCTCAAATGCAATTTTTGCATCAAGAAATACTATCTGTGGAGGATTCTAAAACCAGGGAGTCACAATATATATAGGCAAGACAGTAACCAGCCATTGATTTGTAAATAAAGCAAGTGAATATTGCCTTCACAATAATGCTCTGGTTTCTGCCTTCATAGTTAACAGGCTTAAAGAAGAAGGAATACTGTTGGTTTTATTATACAACATTTATCTTCTTGAATCTGATACAGAACAGAAATGTACTGCAATTACTAGACCAAAATAAAAGGTGACAGGGGAAAAAAAAACAGAACAAATCAAGAAAGAAAAAGTTCAAATGATCTATTGTATTTTAATAACTGCAATTAAACCAAATTTATCTCATGCTTAGGCCTACTGTAACACTTCCAGTCAGTGGGAACACAACCAGACTGTTATGACTTTTCAAATATGATGGAGAGTGGTTTAGCAAATTTATCCACCAGTTCCCTGAGGACCCTCAGATTCATCTCATCAGATCCTGTAGATTTGTGCATATTCATGTTCCCTAGATGGTGTCAAACTTTTCCTACAGTGAGCAGTACTTCACTCTCCTAGTCCTTGCCTTCGCCTTCTGTGGATTGGGCAGTGTGGCTTAAGAACTTGCTGGTGATAAAAACGACCAGTACATTGTTGAGTATCTTGGACTTCTCTGTGTCAGTTGTAGGCAGGTCACCTATTTCGCTCTTTGTTGGGGGTGGTGTGCACATTCCTCTATCTTCCTTTGTTAAGTTATGTACTTAAATAAACCCTTGTTATTTGTCATGACTTAGCCTTGGCTTTCCTTCTCCCCTTCTTGCACTCTCAGGCTATAACCTTATAATCTCTATGTTTTGAATTATCCAGTTTATGTTCATATATGATTCTAAGGTTTAAAAAGACTTTAATGAAAAGAGAATAATTTTTCCCCATGTAATTTTACTCCTTTTTGAAGTGAATTCATCAAGGGATTGGAGCTTATACTAGCAGTTATAGTTAATTAGAAAAAGATTAAAAAAAATCATCAAAATGTCTTTAGAGAAATTTTAAATAACACTTTCCACCTTTCAAAATGGCATGTTCTCTTTCTTGATGGAAAATTGAAATGTTAATTAGAAGTTGTTTTAAGAAATATGACAACTTCAGTTAGATACGTTCTTGATGTATTTTTCTCGGTATGAGGCATGTAATGGTTTCATTTCTCCACCTGGCACTTTCAATGCCAGAAGATCAGATAGGTGTGATTACATTTCTGAACATATGTTTTGACTAGTCCTAAGAACCACAAATGTAGGAATAGTAGTCATTAAATTGAAAATTTCGCTTCAGACTGCTGCTTCTGACTAATTGGTAATATATATAGTGAATTGTGAATTAACACTTCAAACTGCTTTAAACTATTTGAAAATGAACAAAAAATAAAAGAAATTTAAAAAAAGACTGAGAGAGAGAAAAAGAAGGAGTGAAACTGGGGAGAAAGGAGGACATAAGGACATGAATATTGATCCTTTCTAGGAAAAGAAATAGAGAAAAAAATTAGTTAAAGGCCCATAATAAGGAGTGGACTAAGAAGTTTTTGTTTAAATAAATTTTTGGCAATTGGCCTCAATAGCTGTGAGTTGACATGGAAGCCCCAATTATATTAAGTCTCAGAATCCACTCTAGAGTCATGTAAAATATGGTCATAGAATGGTAACTTCAGAATATTTTTTTCTTTTATTTTGATCCTCTTTCAAACATAGCATACACTGCTAGAAGGTTTTAGTCTATGTCCCGTTCATGTTGTCACCTTTGTGTTGACAGGGGTGATCGCTAAAACCAACAGAGTTTTGTTGGATAAATATACTCATATACACACACACCTTGTCATATATACATAAGCTCATTGTGGCCTGGAAATCCTTGGAAACTTGGGACAAGTTTCACAAGCCAAGAAGATGCCTAAGTCTTCTTGGACTCAACAGATCAAGGACTGTTATACCAAAACCCTGAGATAAATGTCTTCCCTTGCACACACATCTACTTATGTATTGGCACTTAATTTAAACCAAAGAACCAAAACAGGGGCAGGAACAGAAAGGAAGGAGGTGATGAAGTAGGAACATTTAGTGAGATCCCACTATAAATGTACTTACTTAAATGAGAACATAAGGGAAAATCCTCTGCCTCAGCTTCCCAGTTTAGCAGAAGTCATAAACTTAAAAAAAAGTCTGCAAGAAAATAAACTGGTAATGAAACTGATATTCAAAGCAATTGAAGGACATATTGAACTGCCTCATCATAGAAGAAGATTCAATCTTTGTTGCAGATGGCTCCTTCAAAATGACTCTTCCAAACCCTCATGCTAGATTAAGTCTCTCACAGAACTGAAACTCGACTTTTACTCTATTGTGCTCATTTAAAAAAAAAAAACAAAAACCACAAACAAACACATTGTCCTTCCCTTCAGATGTAGTTTCAGCCTACTCAACTAGACTCAAATTGGAAATGCACATAAATTCACAGTCTTGTAGTCTCATGTCTTCTGTGCAGAAGTGGATAATCTTTAACCTTTTGAAAAGATGGAGTCTTAACTGCATGATTCCTGCATGGCTTTTTAAAAATGTGGATTAATTACTTAAATATGAAAACAAATTCCTTCACAATGCACTATAGTCAAAATGTGTAACATAGAAACATGACATCCAAAGGGAGGAGTCTATGACTTCACATTCTTACAACTGTGCATGTGCATTTAGGACTACCAAGGTTGTGGAAGCAAGGGATATGGAAGACTGGGTTTGGTGGATGGGTACTCTGCTCAGCCACCTCTGTTGCAGACTGCTTCCTACAGCTGTGGATACATATGTATTCACGCAGCATACATATATGCTCTCCTATGCAAAGTCCCAGCCCAACCCAACAGCTAACCATGCATTGATGTTGGTCATACCTCTTTTCCATCTTTCTAAAGTGTTAAATCCTAGGAAGCAAAAGCTACCGTCTCTGTTACCTGAAGACATTTGCCAAAAAATTTCCCATTTAGGCTTGTAAAAGTAGAAGAAAAATTCATTCAGTTGCACCGTCTATAATCACCTCTACAAACCAAGGGACAACCTGCTGCATTTTGGAGTATTCGAAGTCATAAATGTCTTTATTTCATGGATTTAGGCCTGCGTAGGTACACTAAACAAGGTTTTGCGATGGACCATAGCACACTCAATCCTTCTTTAACATCTACAAGTTTATAATATCTTCAGGACACTTTAGGCCACTGAATGCTATCAAGGCAATCATCTTCCTTCCTTTGCAAGGGGAGGGACAGAAACAGAAAAATGCAAGAACACCTCCAGCCAGTTAAAGAGATATATGCTCTAGTATTAGAATTTCTTTATGGGAATTTAGCAATGCTATCATCTGTGTATTTATGTTATAAATTAACACACATTTTGGATAGTATTTTCCAAGCTATGGTCCAAGGAAATATAAGCAATGAATGGTATGCACAGGTAAAACTTGGATTTGCCTTTACCAACAGCAACAGGTTTGTCTGTTGTTATCCACATGTATCAGAAAATCAGTTAATGAACATTAAACTTGTAGAGTAGAAGGGAAGGTTGAATCTGGGGAAAAACACATAGCTGTTTCTTTAATTTCTGAGGTCTGTTGCTGTCAAAATGGAGCAATTCAGTTTCAGGAATATGGGAAAAAACAACCCAACAAACCCTTATTTTGCTCAGCACAACACTATGAAATTTCACATGAAGAGGAGCACTTCTTGCTGCTTCAGAACATATGGCATGTAAGATCACACACTGTTCTGTCTCCTACTGTGGGCAAGAGCAGCAGGATGAGCGGAGGAGCGGAAGATAGTATTAATTCTAGATTTGCAAGCACTTCTAGTTGGATAATATAACCATAAACTAGGGAAAATTTTACTAATAGAAAAATTAAGCCAGTGTGGTGAACAATGTAAGAACACTAGGCTTTAGAAAGGTGGCTAATCTTAGGCAGAACAACTATCCTGCCAGCTAGCTTTAGGAAGATAATAATCCACTGTGGTACTGCCTTGCTGTTGCATAGTACAATCATTAATAGATGAGGGAAGAAAACACAAAGGCTAAAGCCTCATGCTACATTTCCATCCACATGTGAATATTTGCAAGTCCACCCCACTCAACCAAGAGTACTGCAATCAATTTGTTTATTTTTCCAAAGTGCAAATAAGTGTTGTTCTTTGTATTTTCAAAATAGTGTGATAATGAATATTTTCTCATCACTTCAATTGTAGACAGTCTTCCATGTGATGTACAACAGTGTACTGCTTAGCAGATGAATGTTATCAGCAGGTGCTTCTGCCTGTTTTTCATTTAGTTGTGTTTATTGCAGGAAAAAGGAAGGAGGATGACAAAAATACCCCCACATTTAAAAATCCAGTCCCGACAAATACACTATTTTGGACAGCCTAAACAATGTATTATGTGTAATGTTTGTGGTCTAAAACAATACCCCTTTTGCACTCTTGTTTTTTATATTGCAAAGCATGCTATATGTTTAGAAATAGGCTCTGTCTATGGAACTTTCTGGGTAATATCAAGCAACAAAGAAGTTATATCTGTGGAAGAAGTGTACTTAGGAACTATAATCTATTTGAGATGTTTTGAGAAGTGAAACTGTACAATGTACTTTTAGTTCATACAGACATTTTTACACAAACTTACCAAATCCTTGGAGTAATCGAAACATGAAAAAAATCAGGGCCATAGGAATAAAAAATAAAGTATGATATTGGAAAGTGGGAAAATCTCTGAAGAGATAAAAGGAAGAATAATAAGTCATACACACTGAAAACATTTTCTAGAATGTGGTATTATAAAAAAGGTTTTTTATAAAACCCTTAATATTAAGCTGCATTGCTGATAGAATTTCCTCATTCTCATTTAGGATGTTGTGCTTGCTGTTTTCTTCTCAGTTTATTCTGTCATTGTATGAGCCCAACACACAGTCATTTTTTATTTATTTGGTTTTGTTCTCATTTAGAGATGGTATGGTTAGATTTAGTGATTCCAAAGAATTAACTGCTGAGACCTCTTCTCTTTTTGTGTTTTGAGAGCAGGTCTTAATACAATGATGTAGATTGATAAACTGCAAGCATCATCATTGCATAGTGACAGGGTTTGCTATTTGTTATTAAGGCTGCAAAATCCCCTTCTGAGATACATCAGCTTTATACAGACTGAACATGCACTCACAACTGCTTACCTAGGATACGACAGGTTCTATTAAAAAGTTACAGAAGTTATAATTAATTCATGTTTATTTTTCATTATTAAACTGCTTTTTATGGTAACTACTCTGTAAATAAGGGTGCCATTCATCTTACTAAGAGACAAGCACACTAACTAAAAGATCCTGTCCTAGGATATAGTAGGGATTAGGTTGGAGAAGTGACCTTAGATGGACACTGCTAGTAAAATACTAAAAAGAGTGGAAGGACTCACAAATAACAGGCTGCTTCCTGTGGGTGTCATCTCTGATGTGTTCTTATTTTGCTGGAGCTGAAGCATTAAGATTAACAGGTTATGAAGTTTTAAATTTCATCAGGGTTTTTTTTAGGGAATAAATGTATTTGTCTGTATATCCTTTCTTATTTAAGTCTGTTTTACTGCTGCTATCTCCTAGGATGAATAATAAAAATATATTAATTAAAAATACTTTACACTTGCAGAGAATGCCTTTAATCTAAGCACTCTGTCCTTTTTCCTAACTCTTTCTTGTTCTTTCCCTCTGATGTCTTTACCTGCTTCATATATCACACAAAAAAACACTATCAATATGTCAAGGCCACACTTTAAAAGGAAGTACTCATTGCAAAGATTGCAGTCTCCATTTCATTCTCAAATCACTGCTGTCTAACAGGGTACGTCTCACTTTCATGACTTGCTAAATCCCACAGGATGACACGTCAGCCCTCAAACTGAACAAAAACTACTGTGTTTCATTTTGTTTCCATAGCTGACAGCTGGAATTCCTTCAAATGCTCAAGTTGATTGTGAAATAATTGGTAGTTAATATGTGACAAGGGTGTCTTTCAATGGAGGGTGTTATCTCCTGATTTTTTCACACAAAAACCTGTGAATCATAATAGACTTTATAATTTACCAGCTTTATCCCATGCTTTTAGAATCCAAGTTTGCTGCACAGATATATATTATGTTGCCACAGCAAACTGGGAATGATGGTCAAGGAGGATAAAATTCTGGGTCCTCAGTTACAGGTGTCCCTCTCTTACTTCTTGTAGCCATCTTGAAATGATAACAAGGTATGCTGTTAGCTTCATTTTTTCTTCTGGGTTTTTTTTGTTGTCGCTATTGTTTGGTTGGTTTTGGTTTTTTGTTTGTTTTCTTGTAAATATCAAGAGTGAGTGGAAACATGAAGCAAGGTCATAAAATTATTCTGATATCTTTACTCAATTTAACAGTATAAAACTGACAGTGTGTTAATCTGTCATTTTAGAGATATGTTACACTAATTGGAATTTGATGGAAAAACTGGAATGTTATGCTGTTTCCTGTTATGTACAGCTTACTGCACCACCATTGACCTCTTTTCTCTCAGAGGAAAAAATATTTTTAGTGACTTTTCACTGCAAATTTTTTAGATGCCTAATAAAATGGAAATAATATATTTTTCCAATTTTTTTTATTTTTTTTTTTTACTGCCCTCACTTATAGTTATGACAGGCAGACACCTGCTTCATCTGGTCTTACACCTGTCTGCTCTTACACCTCTTACACCTCTTCAACCATTTATAACAGGCTGCAGAAACAATATTCGTGAGAGAGTATTTATAACAGATTATTTGTGCATAATATACTACAAGTGAAAAGTAAAAAGGAAAGGTTTGGATAAATAAATACATTACCCATGCTAAAATCTTAACAAATCAATATTAAATGCAAGAAAAATTCTTATATCTAGACCCAAGTTTTTCAGCTGTGTTTTGTTTTTAAAAGAAGAGATCAGAAAACACACACAGACTGTCCCATTTAGTCTCAGAAAAACTACACAAAGGAAAACATGCCTTTGTTCACTTCAGATTTTTTCACATTTAGACACAGTAAATTTTAGATCTATTTTTTGTGGTTCCTGATACCCACTGCACCTGAAATTCGGTGGTATATTAATCAAGGAAACAATATAACCTAGTGTGGACCTCAATGGATTCTCAGCACATTTAGTTATATTATTTTCTCCTCTATTGCTTGGACACTTTTAGGTGTTGAGTGCTTTCTAAGAAGTGATTCCCATGTTCAGCATTTAACACAATAGGGCCATTTGGGAATTACATAAATATTTATGCGCATATATATATATATATAAATACAGTAGGACTAATCTATCTTAACTGTTAAACTTATATACAAATATCCATAATTCTTTGAGAATAACAACTCCTGTTTTCAAAACAGTGTGAGCTTCATTACAGCCTTGCACATCCTCAAGTAAGTCTACATTTCTTGGTAGTAATGTTGAGGACAGGTGGTGGCTGATTTCTTGGCAACCTCAACAATTCTGTGCTGATTTTCCAAGTAGCCATGCCCTTCATCAGATTGTGGTTAAAGATCAGGATCAAGCCTGATCAGTGGGACCAGGGTCACACACAGATCCTAAAGAAATTTTGCTGAAAGGAAAGAATTTGTTCTAATTACTCTTGCCCTTGCCTTTATCTGCCTTCTTGGTCTAAGGATTTAGCTGCAATATTCTCCTTATCTTTTCCTGAAATGAAGTATAACACCAGATTATATAGAGTTGTGTATTATCTAGTATAGTTTTTTGGCATATTTTTTCTTCAACATAATTCAAGTCAGATAACCAAAAAAACACTTACTGTGTCTGGACCCCAGCTGCTTTTTTTCAGTCTTTTATTCTGTGATGCAGGGTATCTGCACACATACACATCTAGGTGTATTGTCCTTTTAATTTTTTTAAAAATTATTATTATTCTATATAATCTTAGATATTCAAGCTTCATCTTTTCTAATAAATGGTGATGAAGCTTCAGTGCACCATGTTTATTCATCTAGTGATGTATCACTTTTCACCACTGTTGCACTCAGTATTAGCAGATTGCTTGAGACATCAAAATAATTGTTCCTTTTTTGCAAGTGAGATATTGTGTGGTGTCATTGGTATTCAACTCAGGAAGATGCTGAGCCTCTGCTCATTTCATCAAAGAACTATTTATGGGGCTGTAAAAAAGATGAGTTTCTCCAAATAGTCTCCAAATTAAACTTTTAAAATTTTAATGTTAGTACACAAGAATAATTACAGTTATAAACCATTAAACACTTAGAGGAAATTTATAGTATTGGAGGAGAAAATTTACAGCAGTGATCAAACATAGTAATTTTCCTCTGAAAAGCATTGCCATGGAAGCATTTCTTTCTGAGAATTAAAAAATGCAGTGCCTTATAAACAACTCCAAAATTCACAGGTGATTCTTTAGACAGTGTTTAGATCTTTATAAGATACTGTTAATTAACCCTGCAGAACTGTGTGCATATATACTTACATATATGTAGCTACACACATCTATACTATTTTTAACTTGTATGGATTTTTTTACATCAGCAAGTATGGAGCTCTGTGTTCATTGATTATATCAGGTTGCACATTATGTATGATCCTAGAAGGCAGTCCAACAGCTTGCTCTTTTCTTCCAAGAATTATGGTGTTGCAATTATCACATTCTTGCAGGGCAGTTAACATCTATGAAGTCTAGTCAGTCCTGTATCCAGTCCTTAGACAGTCCCTGTTTTTCTCTTCTACCATATTTGTGATTTGACATTATATAAAATAATCTCCCTTTGATCAACCAAATATTTTCACTCATAGAGCAAAATTTATGGAATCTGCCCCACTTCAGCCTTCATGATGCCTAATAAACCTCTGTTACCTAGGAATAGCCTCAAATATGATGGGTTTATTTGAGGCAAAATCCAAAGATTATGGACGAAAGTAAAAAGATTCTCATTAATTTTTCCAGGCTTTGATTCACACTACTTTTCACTTTAATTATTTCATGCAGCACCTAACTCTCTTTGAAAGAGTTGAATTTTGTATTTTCAAAGAAAATAGGAAGGAAATATATATGTTTTATATATTTTGTGCCTAAGAAGAAGCAGAAGCATTTCATATTCCTTAGCTATCTTTGGATTGCACTGAATTATTACAATCCATTATGCTTGGGAAACAATAATATATTCCTATTTACAATTTAGTGTAAAATAGACAGTAAAGCATACCACTGAAATAGAATAAATTAAAAATATTTAATGGAAAACATAAATTAGACTGTAAATATTTTGGAGCAGAGATTGTAATGTTCATTATTATAAATTTGCACAGCACAATAGAGCATAGCCATGACATACTATTTTGCAAAAAAAAAACAACAACAAAGAAATTGAAATAATTATTCAATTTCTTATGCTTACTTTTTGTGAAACTGTTTTTCACGTTTGCATTGTGACAGGGAACAACATCTATCACAAAAATCTCAAATGTGCTTTAGCACAGCAGTGGAGTCTTTTGCAGCCACTCTTATGGAAGGCCCTGGGATTATTAAAATGTTGTTGATAAAAGCTATTGGTTTTGATAGTTGGAAGTCTTTTAAAATGTGACTGAGAGATCAGGAAATAAACTTGAACAGAGAATCAGATGCTTTGTTGTCTTCCCTAGGTTTAGCTGTGTTTTATTTTTTTTTTCCAGAATCAGGGACTTCTTTCCACAGCAGTCCTTCTATGACACTTCAGGTATCATAGATGTCATCTCAAGGTCTCAAAAGAACTTAAAGATAGACAACAAAACTGTTTGCTCTAAGCTGTGGGACACGATGTCTTACATAGTGGACACTCTCACAGCCAAATTGAACTAATGTAATGCCCCAAAGAGCCACCCAGGTGTACATATATGAGACCAAAACTCAGAGAGGGCAAGGTACAACGGACCTTTGAATCTCCTCTTTTTTTTTTTTTTCCTTTCTTTCTGTCCTGCTTGCCATTATCACTGTCATGCATTTCATACATTTGCAAATTTGTATGATAGTTTCTTAATAAAAATGAAAACTGTCATGTAAAAAAGCAGTGAAAAATGTTTTCAAATTACTTTTCTACTCAAATGTGTTGATTTTGTCTGAGCAAGGATACAAGAGAAAGTGACTTATGTCAAACAAGTTACGCCTCTACCCCAGCTGAGAGAGCAAAGGAACCAGAAATTGCTGCCTGGCAGCTTTTAAAAATGTTCAGATTGATCAAAAGGTCTGGACAGATAAAATAAAGTCATTCTAGCAACTTATTTATAGTTATTGACTGTAGTCAGGACTGCAGGCTTCCTTTTTACCAGGTGTACATGATTCTGACTGCACTTTCCACACACAATGCAGGCCAGACAGACCAGATAAATACTGTTAGAACACGGATATTTTAAGCAATGGGAATTTGTGTCTCATTATCTTTGATTTCCTCACCCAGATAAGCAAGAATTAAACAGCAACAATGATTTCTACCAAGCACTAGTAAGAAAACTCTGTTGTATGCCTTTGGACCTACAGGATCATATACTAAGCATGGCACTGATGTGCCCTTTGTAGAGGACTGAGAAGAAATGAAAAAATGTAGGACAAAGAGCTCAGTGAAAACAATAAGAGAAAGACCTTCAAATACCTTCAATAGTTTAGGCTAAAAAAAACCCACAATAATAATACTGAGATAAGATGACTGGAAAAGGGAATCTCTCTGGTTTTAACACTTACAATGCTAAATCTTGTAAGGTCTGTATGTACAGGATTTATTCAGTAATACAATCAGCTAAAGGAAATGTAGTGATGGGTGACAGAAGATTATAAATTCTGTGTTGCAAAGCTATTTTAAGGCTGAAAGGCTTTCAGAGGTGCCATAGATGCAGCAGATGCCATGATCTCTGAGCAATGATCACCTATTGATTAGTATATTACTAATATGCAGCTCTAAAATCCCTAAGTAGGAAAGCTGCCCACTCATAGCCTGTGAGTATCCAGTCTGCTGAGAACTGTGCCTATTCCATCACATGAAGGCAGCTGCCAGAGACACCTTCAGGCTGATAAAATTGCACACAATAAAATTATTATCTCTTTAAAAACTACTTCCCTACCTCTTCCTCCTTCCTACAATGAAAGCCAAAATGTTCAAGAAAAGAAAGTGAGGTTTTGTTTTCTGTGTACAGCAGACACATGAAACTTCTGACTGATAGATCTAAGACAAATCTAAAGAATGGTGGAAGACCATATTAGGACAACCGGTTTTGTCTCATCCTGAGAGATCTCACTTTAAAAATGTAGGTATTTTGTTATAGCTTTCCCATCTCATGAAAAATGAATTGTCTGGCTAAAGGAGCATCTGTAACTTTCCTTACACACATTATGCAGCACAGTCACTCCTGCAACAAAAATCAACAGCAGCCACAGTCATAGTACACCATGGCACAGAAGAATAGAAATAGGAAAGGAATACATAATCTTTTTTTTTTTTCTTGATTGTCTCTTCACCAGACAAAAAGCCTGATTAAACTTCAAGAAAAAAGACAGAAGCAACTTTAAAATAATGAACTTTTCCATTTCTTATCCTGTATTTGAATAAAAGACATCTTGTAAACAAATATCATTATGTCACCAAGTTTCTTGCATCAGCTTGAAAATCTTTCACAATTTCTTCATAGTGACCATGTAGGCAGAAACTGGAGTGTAGTAGTTTCCTGGCCATAGGCATTCTGCGGCTGCTGCATTAAAGGATAGTATAGCTTCCCAGTAGCAGCAAAGGGCCAATCTTCTCCAATTTTTGTAATTGCATGTTGTGGAAGGCAGACACACACAGTTAAAACCTATCAAAGTCATGGCTACCACCAACCCACATCACTACCATTGAATATAGGAAATAAATTATTTGTTCCAAATCTTGAGTCCCTGTATGTTGGGTATGTCTCCCACATGGAGGGGAAAACTGATTAATCTTCTTTTACCTGCACAGTTAGGGGAGTAGTGAGGAAAATAAGGTCATTGATTTTGCCAGATCCGTTCTGGTTTTGTACGTATCTACCTGTCCTCTTCCTTGAAAGGTGAGGCCAGAGGGCTTCAATGTTTCTGGGCAAAAAAAAACTTCTTCCAGACAAATTTCTTAACTTGGTCAGCTGAAGCTAATGCCAAAAAAAGAAACCTGGGCAGCAGGAACCCCAGATCAAGGGGCAGGGCAAAGGGAGAGAAAATAGAAGATAATGACAAAAAGGAAAAGAAGGTGCAGGAACAACAATAGGAGGTGAATAGTAAATTTTGTATAATTTTATAATAATATTCTCTTTCTGTCCTCTGTGAAAATAAATTCTGGGCCAGACCTTCTGCAGATATTTATGAATTGCAGCAATGCCTTTCCAGACTAGAGAGATTGCACCAGTACTAACTCATGGTTGTTCTTCAGGTCATTGGTCTTCACCTGCACTCATTTATCTGGGTCTGAAAGGCCAACGTTTTTCCTCAAATCATTTAGGAATTAGGTCCACAAGGAGATGCTAGCAAAGGAAAGGTTCAAATTCTCAAATAGAGCATAATCAGCAAACTGTGATGTCCATATGCACTAAATGGTGAAAATGATAAATGGTAAATACAGTTGTTCACCTATTCATTAAGAGAAAGAAATGCCTGTAGTTTTATGACACTGATGTCAGCTAAGCATCAATTGACAGTTAGAAGAACACTCATTGAAATTTAATAGGAAATATCATGTATAATCTTTAATATGTGTAATCAAGTTAAAATTCTAGGACACAAACATAATTAAGTATTCCACACATAAAAATTATAAAGAATATTTAGGCTTTTAATTGGATTTTAAAAAGCTAGCAATATCAAGTTAAAAATTGTGACAACTAACTAAATGTCTGTATTTTTATTAATTGATATTTAATTTTCTGTAGACGGTCTCAGCAAATGTTAATTAAATGCCAGAAAATTCCTTACAAATTCTAATATATTAATAACCTTAAATTATGCCTTTATTGCATACATCATTGTAAGTTAATTGCACAGCTACAGTCTTACTCTCACCCTTTACACAGAGCTCAGGAGGATGAGGTTTCTTATCAGTCAATAAACTCACCTGCTTATTTGCTATACAAGTGAAAAGTGAAGACTGATCCTGTGTAATCATATTCTTTCTATGGTGTAGCACTTATTAATTTATGGTCAATTCCCTGCTCAAATACAAGGATGTTGAACTAGAAGCAGTGTTTTTTGGTGGGTTTTTTTTTCCAGTTTCCCTGATAATAGTAGTATATAATAGTAAAATAATAATAGTAGTAAAAGATCAACAATTGGGGCTAGTAATGATCTGGCATTCAGAAAAACCATAAGAAGTTAGAATACTTACATTTTTGGTAATCAAATCCTTGCAGCTGTTTTTGATGACTAAACATTACCATTAACTCACTTTAGCATTTGTAATTTAAGTCATTTAGAGCAAGAGAAGAGAACTCAGGTCAGAATAACCAAATGCTTTGTCTTTTATCAAAACAATGCACATAGTTATCATTCAGAAAATTAGTGAGCATTTCTGAGCCATTGTTACCTCAGTTCACAAGGCACTTCCAATCTCCTTACAAAACAACAACTTCTTGAGAGAAGCTCACTAGTGATCAAAAATACAATCAAGTACAGGATGCTCCTTTTCCTTTGTTATAGACCTGGATTTCTGTGTCTAAGAGGGAAGTCTATACATGGACTTTTGGTTCTGTTGTATTAATTAGAAATTTTGGGACTGCTCAGGCAATGACTTCTTATCCATTCTAAGTTATCTTACTTGCAAAGGAGAGAGCCTCACAAATGCTTAATTATATTAGGGTCTACTATTTCCTTACATGCAGAGTCATAAGCCACCAGAGAGTCAGATCACTGGTTTTGGAATAATTACTTTTTGTATTTTCAGTGTGTGAAATAGAAATTTCAGTCATACCTCAGTGATTTAAAGGAGCAATTTCAGCACCAGTGCTGTTTTCTACAGCTTCTGTGCAAGATTGATCAGTGGCTATCAGCAGAACCACCACTGAGGAAAATTCAGGTTAGTGAGGAGGTGGACAAGTCAGATCTATAGCGGCAAATCCCCTACTTTTCAGAGGAAGAAGGAAAAAGCTTCTGTATTAATGAAAGAGTGAATGTACTTGCATTGTTTGGGTTTTTTTGAGGGGTTTTTGATTGTGTTTTTTTGGTTGGTTGTGGTTTTTTGTTGGGTTTTGGGGGTTATTTTTGGTTGTTGTAAGGATTTTTGTTTGTTTTGTTTTGCGGGTTTTTTTGAGAGGGATATTATTTCATTTAAACTATGGGAAGATTCTGTAATCAAAGTCTGTTTGTTCATGTTTTGACCAATGGGCCAAGTTTTCTTTGTATGCACATTAGACAATCAAGAGGAAAAGTACATAGTGATGTCTTAGCTTTTCTGGATGTTTTTGGAGGTCATTGTGTAGGACATGTATATTATTCTCATTTAAATGCCTAAAAATATTGAACAAATTTTTTTCAGCTGACTGGAAATTGCCATCTTGTTTTGGAATCAAATTTTCTTAATCATTTAGCACAGGGAGCAGTGTTTGTGTTAAAAAGAGTAAGCTGCCAGAAAAAAATCACTTGAATGCAGTCATTTTAATCCATGCCTCTACTCCTCCTCAGTATGGCTGTTTACTCACTCCTCCAACACTTCTCCTTTGTCTTCTAGACAGAAAAACAATAATGGAGTAAGAATTAATAATAAAACCATCCTTATATGATTTTTTTATGGCATCTTTACCATAGTAATTATATTATTGATTCACTGTGGAAGACTTCAGTGCACCCGGCTTCTTCTTCCTCCCTTTTTTTTCGAATTGGCACTTTGGAATTCAAGTCTGAGCTCTCATAGGTAAGACATTTTGTCAAAAGTTGGAGAGAAGCACTCTCTAGGGTTAGGGGTGCAGCTGAATGTAATTTCAAAAACTCAATTCAATGAAGCACATTAAGTGAAATACATGGGTTTTGCTGTATCTTACAAGCAAGATTTGTCTGGCAACAGCACTGACAACCAGACTGAGTGATTTGTTGTAAGGTATTGAAGGGAATCTTGAAAACAGAGATTTTGACAATAATGTGTAAGGCCTCATGATCCGAGATGATTGTGTATTTTGGCTACTAAGTAAACCGGTTCTTTTTTGAGTGAACATGACACAGCTGCAGTGTGATGTACATACAAATAAGCTTCCACTACAATTCTGAAATTGTTCCCTACTGCAGCCTCTGAAATCCCATTTTCCTTCTCCCAATCCCAATCAACAAAACCTTTAGTATGAGCACACTGCTGCAGGTAAAGTGATATTCAGGTGTGTTTGTCCCCTTAACAATCTATCTGCTCCTCCTTCTTACTCTCCTATTAGTGACAAACTTGCTCCTAAACTATTCTTTGATGTTTTTTTTGTCTGTGCATCAGGCGATCTTCTGAACTTGGCTCTTTGCACGGGATGTCTGGTCTTGTTGTGGAGCATCTCTTCACTTTATCTATTCTATAGTGCATAACAAAATGGTTAATCAGATTCTGTAAGATTTCTGGTTATGTCACATTGCAGATGGACTGCTGTAGATTGCATGTCACATATACAAGGGACTGCAATCCTTGCACAAGTACAGTGCAGTACTCATCTTAAAAAGTCCAGAATCAGGGAGGCTTTCAACATAACTCTTCTTGTCAGTTTGTATTGCCAGTGATTTGGCCCTGCTTTCAAACATATATATATGTATATATATGTGTACATATATATATAAATTACAGTGAAAAAACCCAACCCTTTTGCTTATATACTTAGATTTTTATCAGTCAAAATATTATGTCAGTCATATTGCTTTTCCCATTAAAGAAAAAGCTAGCCTTCTTCATGATATTGTATTTTATTTCACATGGGAGTGATATCAGTAATTTTGCTATAAGAACCTTTTTTCCCTCCTAGCTGCTTTGGTGTTAATTTTATGGGTGTGTAAACTGGTCTTGATTTTTAAAGAAAAAAGTTACTCCAGTGAATCCAGTGGTTTGGTATGCAAGAGTAGATACAAATCACCATGCTCAGCAGCTGTAGATTTTCTTTGCTGTAACACTAAAAAATTATCTTTTTAACATTATAGACATCAAGGACTATCTGCTGCCCTACTCAGTAAGTAAAGATTGCTTGGGATCACCATTACATGTAAGAGTTCTCAGACAGTGAAGTGGTTAGTCCTTCACTTAAGTGGTTACTCCTTCATTTACCTTATGTGACTGAGACAACAGGAAAACTATTGCTGTCAGAGGAGTGTTTTCATCCTGCATGGACTTTTTTTTTTTAAACTGGGTTAAAAAGGAAGTTCAGGACCTCATAATTACAGGCTTAACTTTTGTAGGGATTCTCATTTACACATTTGCAATTTAAACTGATGTGTTTCGTAGTTTTGCTATAAATCCATAATAAAAAGGGAACTTGTTGGAGAAAAACCATGAAAGTAAAAAACGAGTTCAGTGACAAATCACAGTCGTCAAAGATTTAATGTGAGAAGACAAAGGAAAAAACTGAGAATAGCAGTTACAGTCAGAGAGACTTTTAGGTTACATGAAAACAAAAGCATTTATTAGTTCTGCTGAATAATGTGTAAAATGGAAAAAAGTGTGTAAAAGTAGATGTTTATCAAGCAAAAGGAGACAGACAAAGGATCCAGATAAATATTTTACAAAACTATTAGGTAAAATAACAGAAAAATATTTTGTTCTTATCAGAGCAATCGGGAAAAAATATACATTTTTGAAGTGGGGAAAGAAATTGCTGCTGAGAAGGTGGTAAAAAAGTTACATGTATACTGTAGGTTTTTTGTAACTCATTTCTCTACAATGTACAAACTAGGGCAAAATTTGAGCATAAATACATCTAATAAGACAGTCTAAATGTTTTATGAGCAACAGAGGAGTGAATGTATTTTTTCTCCTTGCGGACTTTCCCAAGTTCATCAGCTACCCACTGAGATTGACAGAGAAACATCACTATGTATTTGTGAACTCTGGATCATAAGCCGGGAAAAAGAAAATGTTAAACCCAGCAAAATAGTACTGTACTGCTTATGTAAGCGCCTAGAGTTGTTTTGTAATGACTCATTTAGGCTGTAGGAAGAAGTGGGTTACAAAATGTGCCTTGATCTCACAGAATATATGCAAGTAAATTACCTTACTCACTCTGCCTATTCCTTAGCTTGAGTGAGGATGAGCCAAATATTATCCCATTTTAGAAAATAAGATCCTCACAGCTGTTTATTTAAACAGGTTTACTGTAGCATTGTCAATATCTCCCTCTGCTCTTACCTATACAATGGAAATCGTTTCACACTCATTGCCCTCTTTGATAGGGGTGAACCGAACTTGTTCTCTAAACCATGATGATACCACTTGAATTATAATGAAACACTGGTGGGACATTATTGTATGTCTGCATGCTTTAAACAAGACTCCACAGGGTATTCTTTCTCCTCTCACTTTCCTCTTTGTCTTGACTATGCTGTAATTTTCTCCCCCATCCTCCCTTTTTTGGTGAAGGCTGGATCCTCTTTACTGTTAATTTCATTTTCCTCAACACAATATTAAAATAGTTTTTATTCCCTGGGGTGAATGGAATGATATGGCTGTTAGCTGTCAGAAACCAGGGTCAGCAGTTGACTGTAGCTTTTGCTAGGGATGTAAAGAGCTTAAACAAATTTGGGTGTTATATAGACCTAACCTAAACAAAACAAAACAAAAATGGTATCAGAACTAGGAGAAGAACCAATGATAATCTGTAGAAGTAATTGAAAGTCCTTGTCAACATAAACTGCATGGAAAGGAAGGCAGGCACAACAAATGTGAAAGTCATGGTACTCCAATTTCCCTGGCTTCATGGCAGTTTTAATAAAATCCTGATTGGTAACATTAAAAACAGAAAAGGCTGTGTCTGTGCTTCAGCCTGATGCTTTGTTTCAACAATGGCAAGATCCTTTTAGGTTTTATTTTCATCTGTAAGTCTAATACTATGCCACTTAAATGTACTAAAGAAAGTCAAGGAAAACTCTAACGAAATCCAAACACTGCCTAAGGGAAACTGGAAGCTTAAATTTGGAAACTGGGTCTTCAAGAGTGTCAGTGATTTTGTATTCATAAAGGTGCATCTTCTCTGAAAATGGAGCATCTAGTGGAGAATCAGTGCACAAGCACAAGTTTTATGTGTAGACTTAGCTCTCATCCAAATGCAATTTAGCTGTGTTTCTTTGGAGACTCCCATTTTGGATCATAGAAGACAGAAGCTAGGCACAATAATATTTTAAATGTTTACATATCATGGTGGAAAAATTGTCACTGTAATGAGTACATCGAACGGGAACAGCAAGAATGAGTGGCAGAGGTATAAGACAAAAGTTCGTGTGCTAAGAAAAGGAAGAAAATTCTATGAGTGACTAGTAATCTCAAAAACATGGAATCACAGAGAGATGGTAATAGCATAGTGGCGCAAGCCGGTACCGGGGGGCTACCGGCTGTCAGGATACTTTTGCGACTCCCCCTCTCAATGTGGAGGGGTTTGTGAATGAGCCCGAGGGTCACACGCGGAGCTGCCTCTCACGGAGGAACGGCCACCGCGGGGCCGTATTTCCGGGTGGTAGCTAGAAAGCCCCCCCCCAACCCACCACGCTCAGAGATTGCCTCTAAAGCCAAGATTTACTCCACAAACTAATAGGTTTATTAAGGGTTAACACAAACCGAGGGATGATGTTCGGGGACAATACAGGTGTGAATGGCTACCAGGGATATCAATATGTATGTAATGAGCAAGTGTCCTTTAGGGAGGCAATGCAAAGGTGCTTTTAAGGGAGAGGATTAAGGATCAAAGGGAGGAGGGAGGAGGGAAGGAAACCCGACGCCGGTCCTCCTTAAGAGGTCGCGCTGTGTGTGCAAGTATGAGGAAAGGAATATGTGTGTGTGGGTATGTGTGTGTGTGTGTGTGAGGTGATGTTACCCTCCGGCGGCTTGTCCAGCGTCGGTCGGTGGTCGGAAGGCAGGACGGCAGGTCCGTGGTGTCGGAGGGGCAGCCTCTCGGCAGCGGGTGCAGCGCCCGTTGGTTTCCCCTCCAGCGGCAGCAACACGGGGAGGGGGCTCCGGCCCCGACCCCAGGGCTCGGGACCCTGGCACGCTCGGCGCTGAGGCTCAGGCTGGACCCGGGGCAGGCAGGCAGGCAGGGTCCCAGCACCAGTGTCCGCAGCAGGGGGGTGTCCCAGGCAGGAAGCGTCCGAACGGGCCTCAGGGAGGAGGGAAAAAGCCCACCTGCTGCCCTCGCCACCTTTTGTACCCCCTGACCCACCTGTCCAGTCAGTGTCACTGTCCAGAGCCAATGAGCATCCGTGAGCCCCACTTTAAGGCGGTGACTGCCAGGGGCACAGGATGGCTTGTTGTCCATCCTTTCTGTCCCGGGCCACATCTGTTGTTTTGGGTTCAGTTGTCCTTGAGAAGCAAGTCTGTTTTAGTTCGTTAGCTGGGGATAATCAGGAGAGGCCTTCGCTGGCTTAAAAGACATTTTGTTTAGACTTATGTGGGGAAGAAAAGGACAGTTTCCCACACATAGGAATGAAGACAGGCTGACATGCCCTTGAAATTCAGAAAATGTCAGCAAAATATAATTATTTGCAGCTTCGGTGTCTCATTTCCTTAAATCACTATTTTTTTTAATTGTTTTTTTTTTTTTTTTTTTCCCCCACATCCCTGTGCAATTTTTACTTGTTTCTGCTCTTGTAGATGTCCATTAACTTCAAATGTATGTAAGTGGAAATTGTAATATGATGAGTCACTAGTGAGAAGGTAGGGAATAAAAGAAAAAAAATAATTGGAGTTATCAAACTAAGTGTATGAACACATATTATTCTTACTGACATTCTAAACCAAAGTTTAATGATGAAAATTCTGTGAACTAGTTAAAAAAACCCAAAATGCGATGTTAGAGAAAATGAAAAAGAGAAATGCAAAAAAGTTCAGCTTTAGAAACTATTTTATATTTTCTGTAACCTTAACTGGATTTTATACCTTCTGTGAACCTCAAGTTGCACAGAAAGACCAGCCTTTTCAGGAGTATTACAGTAATAGTGTATAAGACTCTATTATGACTGTTAATTGAAATAATTTGTTGATGGAATTTGAATATGATTAGCTAAGAGAGGAGAAGGGAATACTCTGGACTTAGTAGTAGACAGCAAAAAAAAAAAAAAATCACAGTCAGGCAGCTCACAACAGTGCATATTTGCAGTGATAAACTGGTAACGTGTTTCAAAATGGTCAGCATGTATTGTGTGACTTCATTTTTGTGTCTGACTAGTAAATGACACTGAATCTGTCACACATTAATCCCTAGGAAGAGAAGGACAAATAGCAACGGCACTCTCTCTTGCAAGTCATGCCTAAAAAACATCATTTCTTTCACATGGGATGAGAGAGGAGTATAACACATAGCACTGGAACTCAAGCAGAACACGACAACAGTTTCAAAAGGGAGAGTTTTTTTATCTGGCAATCATTGCTTGACAAATAACCTGTCACAAAAGAAGAGAAAATGCCATTTCCTATTCTAACTCTGCTTTCTGTTAAAAACAGAAGCCACTTCCCTGTGGAGTTTTGTGGCAAGTTTCCTGTGGTATGATCTGTGATTTTCTCTATCCATAACTTTGAAAATAATTGAATACATTTAAAAAATAATATTTAAAACATTTTGCTCACTCATTCTGTGCCTCACTACTCCCAGTTTTGAGTTATTCTTATCACTCTACCATTTAATTACTCACCCATTTTTTTTTTCTAAAATCAAGTTATAAAAGTCCAGGAAGAAGTTTAAGACATAGGGGCTGTCACTGGTACCAGAAAAACAAGGATATTAAATGATAAAAAAGTGATTTAAAATACTGAGTATTCCACAGGGAATAAAGGACATCCTTCCTGATGCTCAGTGTCAAATGCATGGCTTAGAACTGACCAACCATTAAAGGAGGGAGAAAAATGTTTGCAGCTCCAAGCTCTAGAACTGTTCTGCTCTTAGCTATGGCCACAGAGTCAATTTTTCATGTTACAGTAAGAAGCAGCCATAGATGTTCTCTTTTGTGAAGCTCATGCTACACAAGTATCTCCATGTTGTGCAAACTGTACAGTTAGCTGGATGGGTCTATTGGTGTCTAATTGCATTGCCTAAGTTAGCTGGATTAAAACCAGCTTTGTGGTGGCTCTTCGTCTCCTGACTGTGGTTAGGTGTCCACAGCATATCTGCACTCCCATCCTCACGGTTCTGGGATCTTAAATGAAAACTCCAAGGTTGTGGAGTGAACTCTCGGTATGGCTAAACATAGACCTCTTTCAGTATTGTGCATTCAATGAAAATCTGCAATAATAATAATAATAAAAAAAAGCAGTTCCCATTTTCAGGTTTAATATAAGCAGCATCTGAATAGCTTTTAGACTGGAGGAGGGAAGACAACTTTAATCTGCATATTGTCACCAGCCACCACCTCTCACTTGCTTTGTTACTTGGTGGTTACTGAGTGCATATTTATCTAGACAGAAAATTAATTTACCTTCTAACCCTGCTTTGAACTATATGCACTCATCAAAGCCAGGATATTCTCAGTCTTTTTCTCTAAACATAGTGACTCACATGTTCTCACATCTACCCAGTTTTGACCAATGCTGAATGAAATCTCTCTGGCCTTCAAAAAGTATGACTCCAAATTTCTGAATATTTTCTACACACAGGTTATTACTAGATTACTGTATCTGAACTGACATGAAAAAAAATATAAGCAGTGTCTTCTCAGATTTTTCTCCCTCCCCTGTTAATTTGCAGTCCCAGAAGAAAAGAAAGCACTAAGAAGAACACCCTGTTTGAGGTCTGCCACCACACTGTGCATTTATAAAAATAAATATGATTTGACTTACTATATGACTGGATTAAGATTAGGAGGGGGATCTTTGTAGTACTGGATAAAGAGATCAGTGTTTGCCTAACAAGCAAACATCAAGAATACATAGAGAAGCATCCTATTATTGACTTCACAAAAGCAGCATGAATACTTCTTGTCAAAGCATGTTTCTTTTAAGCTGTGCTCTCATCACTAAACAGTCTTTTGAAGTGTGAGGAAGAGTCAGAGACATCATGCTTCTGTATATTTCTTCTCCTTTAAAGCTCTCGCCTTTGTACGTAGAGTCATCTCCCACCCTTCCCTTCAGTTATCATTGGAAATAATTCTTATAATTGGGTTTTCTTGAATGACAACTAATTTGGTAAAGAAACACTTAAGGAACTCAACTGGAGAGAAATTTGTTACTTGGGGTAACCACTACTTTACTCCTCAGATCCAAAGACTTTTTCAAGGCAAGTATTCTATTATGGGAGCTTCAGCTACAAAACATGTCTGATTCATTCACAAATAAAGAACATGCAACTTCAAATAATTTCATTAAGCCCTCAGGGGAAAAAAACAACAACAAAACTAAACAACATGAAACAACAAACAAACAAACAAAAAACACACAAAGGAGAAAAGAGTAAAAAAAAACCAAAAACCTCTTAGGAGTGAAACTCTGATCCTGAGCTGAGAAACTATCTGCTGCTCTACTTTATTAAAATTAGACTATTTTTCTTCTTAGCAGAAGAACAATGGACAGGAAAAACACCCTCATTTTACATACCCAGAGAAACTTTTTTACCCCACTACAACACGTACAGCAGTTATCGTCATGTCCCTGTAGATTTGTGACATAATTCATAGCATTTACCCTAGTTTTCTCAGTTTTAACTTAGGTTATTATCACATTCTTTAGCTATGTTCTGTTTAACCAGTGTCTCCTGAAAGGAAAAAAAAAAAAAAGTTATTTCAGGTTAGATGTATATGTAAAGGCTAGTATTTTTGTTTCTATGGCTGAAATAATTTATGTTCAAGGACATTTAATTTCAGAAAATATTCAGATATTTCAGATGGTAGAAATATCATGAGACCACAGGGAAACTGAAGGTTTCAAATGAAAGTGTTTTTCTGTGAGAAAAAATTGGTGTTGTATAACTGACTAATTTCTTTGTTGAAGCAAAATAATAATATTTTAAAAGAAGTAGTAACAAGTTGGGTTTTGTTCTTCTGTTTGGTTGTGCAATCCAATTTAGCATAGGAAGAACAGCACAGAAGCTTTTATACAGTAACAATAATTGCTGTTAGGTTTGTAGCTAATATTTAGACCTAGGAAATAATCTGTGACAATTGTGTATACTATCTAGTTGTAGTGCAGGATTATTTGATAGTCTGGATATTGTAGCAAAATTAGCATTCAGGAAGCTAAATTGCAAAAGCACAAATCTACCTGGCAATAAGAAACTCTTGTTTTACTTAGTGTCATTTGGAAATCCCCAAAATAAATTCATATGGAGAGGTAACATCCCCAAAAGAAAATAATATGGACAGGTAAAAATGAAGTAAGCAAAAAAGGTAACGTGGAAATGTAACCCTTTAGCTCTTTTTGTAATGCAGCCCAAAGCTTAATCAGTGAAGAAGAAGAAGAAAGCACACTTCAGCTGTTTTATGAGTGAGTAAAATTCTCTGCCATGTAGTGCTTTGATGCAGTCATGTCAGACACAGAACAAACTCTGTCAAGATTCTGTTCGGTTATTTTTTCAATGCTTTAAAATTTAGTTCCTGACTAGATCTGAAAACCTTTAATAATGTAAATCTAATCTACAAGAGTTTTTTTACAGAAGTTAAAAGAATTAAAAGGGGGAATTGCAGCACTGAAGTAACCAAGAAGCCTCCTGCTGTAGCTTTTGCATTCTACCATCTACTTGCTATCTTCTAGGTGCCTTATAATGCTACTTCAACACACAGCCCAATTCATACTGTACACCAGCCTTGGAGCCATGCTTCAGATTATCAACAAGTCTGAGCTTCAGTGAAACTATGGCAGACAGGACATGAAGTACAGTATCATGGCTCTCCAGAGCAGACTTTTAGCACTGTAAGTCTTTGGGTCAGTCGCCACCGGGTCAGCCAAGACAACAATGATCATAGTATGTCCCAGGCCTTCTCTACAGTCTGTTGGCTGCTGGTGGCCCTGGGCTAGTTTCATTGTAGGTTTCTATGATACTCTGATGGAACAAAGCCCAAACTTGCTGAGTTATTAACATGTCCCTCATAACCCTCTTTCCAAAATTGCCAAGAGGAATCAGCAGAGAGGAAGTAGAATGTTGCATTGTGAAAATTTATAGAGGTAATTTTGGCATGAGTTCAATGTTGTGATTTGTAAAAGGAAAATGTTGATAAAATAAAATAATTTAACTACTATGTGTCCATCAGTCCCATTTGCATCAGGTTACTTCTTCCTTTTTCACTTAGCAACAGCTGCCTGCATTTTTGGCTGCCAGCAAATATAAAAACAGAGTTTTAGACTTCAATAAGTGAAGATGTATGCTGTAGGACTGCAGGATCTATTTGCTAATCACAAAGATAATATCAGAAGTACAGAAACACTTCTGTTGCAGTCTGACAGCTTACAGAAGGTGGTGTATATATCTATCAGGCCATGTGGATGACAGTCATACCGTAGCTCTGGCCCTAAACCAGTGTTGCAGTAACTGTATTGTGCTGTAGTTGTTACATCACCTGAGACAAGCACACTACTATTATTATGTATCACCAGCGGAGTCAGAGAAGACACACTAAGCAGTGACCTGACTTTGTAATTGCACCCGTAGTGTGAAAAATGTGAATGTGCACAGTTGTTTATATATTTTCCTCCTTGCTGTTCTCCCTCTGCAGGACAGTGTTCATTACTATGATGCTTACAGGTGAAGCAGCACTGGAATGAAAAAAAAAAAGGTAACTCAAAATTTGCCACGTTGCTGGAATTTGAGGGTGTCCTGATGCTCTTGAGGATCTGGATGGGATTGATTTAATTTCATTCATCATAGCACTTACAGTGTTAAGCTTTGACTTTATGACCAAAATGATGTTGGTAACACCACAATGTTCTAGCTATTGCTGGGAAGCACTTGCACAACATCAAGGCACTTACTCTGACCTTGCAGCAAGAAAGTTTTTTGGGGACACAGTTGGGACAGCTGACCTAATCCAACCAAAAAAGTATTCCCTCCTATATGACAACATGCTCAGCAAGAAGGGGGTTTTTAGGAGAAGTAGGTATTGCTTGGAGACTGATCGTGCATCAGTCTCCTTGTTGAAGGTGATGAGTGTTTATTATTTCATCATTTGTTTGGGGGATGTTGCTTTTAGTTTAAGGAATTTTTTGTGTGTGTTTTTATTATTTCCTTCCTTCCTTCCTTCCTTCCTTCCTTCCTTCCTTCCTTCCTTCCTTCCTTCCTTCCTTCCTTCCTTCCTTCCTTCCTTCCTTCCTTCCTTCCTTCCTTCCTTCCTTCCTTCCTTCCTTCCTTCCTTCCTTCCTTCCTTCCTTCCTTCCTCCCTTCCTCCCTCCCTCCCTCCCTCCCTCCCTCCCTCCCTCCCTCCCTCCCTCCCTCCCTCCCTTCCTTCCTTCCTTCCTTCCTTCCTTCCTTCCTTCCTTCCTTCCTTCCTTCCTTCCTTCCTTCCTTCCTTCCTTCCTTCCTTCCTTCCTTCCTTCCTTCCTTCCTTCCTTCCTTCCTCCCTCCCTCCCTCCCTCCCTCCCTCCCTCCCTCCCTCCCTCCCTCCCTTCCTTCCTTCCTTCCTTCCTTCCTTCCTTCCTTCCTTCCTTCCTTCCTTCCTTCCTTCCTTCCTTCCTTCCTTCCTTCCTTCCTTCCTTCCTTCCTTCCTTCCTTCCTTCCTTCCTTCCTTCCTTCCTTCCCTCCTTCCTTGCCTGCCTGCCTGCCTGCCTGTCTTCCCTCCTGCCTTCTTTCCTTCCTTCCCTCCTTCCCTCCCTCCTTCCTTGCCTGCCTGCCTGCCTGCCTGTCTTCCCTCCTGCCTTCTTTCCTTCCCTCCTTCCTTCCCTCCTTCCTTGCCTGCCTGCCTGCCTGCCTGTCTTCCCTCCTGCCTTCTTTCCTTCCCTCCTTCCCTCCCTCCTTCCTTGCCTGCCTGCCTGCCTGCCTGTCTTCCCTCCTGCCTTCTTTCCTTCCCTCCTTCCCTCCCTCCTTCCTTGCCTGCCTGCCTGCCTGCCTGTCTTCCCTCCTGCCTTCTTTCCTTCCCTCCTTCCCTCCCTCCTTCCCTCCTTCCTTTTTTGTTTTAGTCTTAGAGGGGAATATGAGAGAGAAAACCAGCACTCTATTGCTATCAAATCAAAAGGCAACAACCTACAAAAGATAGAAAACTAATTTTTCCTGGAAGTTACTCTTTCCTCCTTCTGTGATCACTAGTCACAGACAGTAGTAGTTGTAAGCAGAACTGTATTAAATATCAAGATTTTTACTAATGCAGTACCTCTGAGAGAAGTCATTACAGTTTCTATTTTATGTTAGGCTGTCCAGAAATTTCTAAAAATTCTTTAGCACTCATTATAAACTAAGAATCCCATTCAGACCTCACTTTCTACAGTGTCCATAAATATGGTAATTTTAACATTTGCCAGTTTTTTTCCTCCCAGAAATGATCCTCTCAATAAGCCCACCACTTCTGACATTTTCCTTCATTTTATAGAGATGAGTAGCTACCTGGAAGTGCCTTCCCCATGCCTCTTGTGACAAGAATTCATAATATTAATTGCCAAAAATTTCCATCTGCAAGGAGTTTTATCTAACAAAGCTGCTCTGCAGCTTTCTCAAGACAATATAGTATCATTTATGTCCCAAGCAAGCACTTAAGTATGTAAATAGGGAAAAGCCTAAAGCATAAATAATATTTTAAAAGTAAAATGTCAGGCTCAGCTGAACAGTGTTCCAACATCCATAATTATTTACTTTTTCTTAAATCACATAGTCCTCAGAGAAATGTGTTTTGGGACTTAATTGAGCAACTTTCAATTGATCCTAGCTAAGTATTTTACTCCACAGTGCCAAGAACTACACAGCTATGTAAGATTCAGATCTTCAGATCTAGAGTGAGGGAAAAGTATCACTTAACTGTTAACTTTTAAGCATCTGATCATGTAGAATTATGTTTAGCTTCTGCTTCTTTTATTTTTTTTAATTTTTTTTTTTAATGAACATAGAAACAAGGAAAAAACCCCAAAGAAATAAAGAATAAAAACATTATAAGATAAAACTGTGACTAGATGCAGAAAATAAAGAGGGCTGTTAACCAAGTGTAAACAAATTAAAATCTATGTTTTACAATCTTCTGAAGTTCATGGTAAAATCAGAAGTTCTAAAAGTTCTTTCTGCTGCCATATGTCAATAAGAACAGCTTTTATACTCCCAAGTTACCTCACTAAATTTTTAGCTTCATGTTACAGAATAGGAAACTGTGGAGCCGAGATATTAAATGAGGTATCCAGCTTCCTTTAAAAGGGTGGAAGTTCTGTAATACAGTTTGAGGATAAACATAGTTTTAGTATGCAGTCCTAGACTGTAGATACAAAATTAACACTTCTATTAAAAAATGTGGAAAAAACTATCTACTTTGTATAAATAATTCATCTGTTGCATTAACTTGAAAAAATTTCTATTTTGTCCTAGCAGCACTATACTGAAATTATGGTACATGTGAAATAAAAATCTATAGGTGACAGCGCTTCTGAGATTTATTTCTTCCCCTCCAAAAATCCACAAAAAACAGAGAAGCTCTGTGAATGGTAACAAAGTTTTCTGTTCTTTTTTTTAAGCCCATAGTTAAATGTTCAATCTCATTTTAAAACACATATGTAAAATATCCTTCTGAAATCAAATTAAATAGGTGGTTAAAAAATCAATACAACTAAATGACCAGCAAATACAAGCAATGAACTAATACAGCCAGAGACCTAGCAAACTGCCAAACTGTATAATAACGAGTGAAGGAATAGTCTGCTCTCTGGTAATCAGAATCTACTGAAGTTTGAAACACCTGAATTTTTTCCCAGTGCCACCTGATAACTATGTGATTTGAATTAGTCTTTAGCTCTAAGTGTCTCTGTTTGTCAATGATGAATTTAGATATGTTTTTTAACACACATTTTGGGAGCCCCTAAATCAGGTAAGTTTAATTGTGCCATACACTGTACAAACATAAATGTGATAGATCATAGAATAATAGTCACCTCTCAATGTTTACAGTGTACTTTGAGAGTCTGGGAAACATTAAGACAAGTCAAAGCCAATGGTGTTTGCTTGCATATAAAAACACTAAAATTCAGATGAAAGGAGAAAGAGGACTCTTATTGCCAGAGAATTTTATATTGCAGAGCAAAAGACACAAGCACTTTTCTGAGGAATTGGGTCCACCATAAAGACAGACATCAAGTTACTATTGTAAGAGTAAATGTTTCTGCATAGTGACTGCTGGAGGAGCCAGATGCTGCTGGGGGTGAACGTGAGTTTCTCAAGTGAAACTGTGAACCAGTTTTTCAGACTGTGGCCTGTGATGTGCAAACAGCCCCACAGACTAAGAAGGAGAAAGAAAGACACACTGATCATCTGATAAAAGCTGCAGCTTAACAAATTAGCATGCAACATGGTACCTGACATGATAGTTTGGGGTATCTAATATTTTCTCCATTCTTTTATGACTAAGGCAAGTATCTCTCAGGAGATGACACCATGATCGGTAAAGACCTACATCTTCTCTGTAAAGAATTTTTGCCATATCTTTTCTGATTGTTATGCTTAGCAGTATAAAAATAATGGACTAATAAGCGGTTCTCAAACTTTCAAACTTGGTTCTCCTAATCTGAGTCTCTGAGAAGTGTAAGAGTGTGTACTTTGCTGCATTAAACTCATACACATTTACATAAATGAAGAAAAAACCACCTGTGTTCCATATCCCTTAACCAGTCAATTTTCAGCCAAGAACAACTTCATAAAGATGACAGACAAAATTTGAAATGAACATGCACAATCCTTCTCTTTTTTTTGAGGACAAATATTATTGTGAATAATAGATTATTGTTATTATTAGTTAAGAAATTATCTCAGATAAAATTGGAATAATTTCTTCTTTTTGATTTTTGAAAACAGAAGTGTAAAGCTATTGGTTTTGTGGTATTTTGGAAAAGCAGAGAAGGTATGTGAAAGAATGATGCAAGTAAACCAGGAGGTAGAAATAAAGAATCTAAACCAAAACCAAATCCCAGATATTTTCTCTCAGAAAGTGGACTAGTGTTTTTTCAGCTGTTTCTAAACTATTCACCTTTAGGCACAGATGGAATATGGAAAATGTCATTAAAAAGGTGTATGTTTTGAATGACTTTGAAATAAAAGGTTACAATGGAATTTTTTTTTTTTTGCATAGTTTGAAAACATTTTCAAGCTTTAAAAGTTAAAAGACCTAAAATGGCTTTAGACTGTCCTTGTTTGTGATAACAGCTATACCATACAGTACATACCACATGTTTTAATATCATGCAGCCAGAAAAAGTAATTCTGTGCAGAGAAGCTTATTTTATTTGTAAAATGCAATTTATAGCAGCAAAAATGTAACAGAATAACAAAATATCACTATAAAAAAGTCAATAATTTATCACTACAGAGTTACTGTTATTGCCCACCTGATGAACTAAGGTAAGTGTTCCTGCCGTTAAGTACCAGAGCAGAAAAGAACATGGGGTGAGTCATGCATGGTCTTGGCAAAAGCCTAACCACTTCCCTCTTAATTGCTGTTCCCTACAACCCAATAATTAATCATGTGCATATCTCTGTAGATTCTCTAGCCAGATGCTGTAGAAGTAGAGTCAGTTAATATAGTGATTTCTACCTGAGATTTTATGTGTAAACTGTTGAACATGGGTTTCAAGATGAGACTGTTGGAAAATGGAAATTGGGCAGACTTGCTGGTTAATTCCTGGCAGAAATGCCCCTAAAGGTTCCAGCAGCTATTTTTCGCCTTTAGTGTATTTGTAATTACAGTGATGCAGTTATTATAACGGATGTCCAGTTTGTCTGTAGTATTCTCCTGAGGTAGCAAAATAATATAATATACAGCAGTTTTTCTTCTGTTTGCCATACTCTCAGTCATTTCAGCTAACTTGGGAACATTTATTTGTTATGGAGGCAGTTAGTGCTAATAAACAGTTTTTCAGAAGGTTTTACTGCCTTCTTTTATTAGATAAAATTATTTTTCCTGCATATTTACAAACAGTAGACTACTTGCAGAATACAGAGCACATAATCCATAGGATATTATGTGAGTCAAGTTCTTAGCTTATGTTAATGGGCTGTTTTATGCTTATGGAGAGCCTGACTCTACCTCTTAAGTAATAAAATTATGTTTTTATAAATTATAAATATGTTCAGTAGACTTTTTTCATCAACCAATGTCACAGAATAACAGGTATAACTGGTGAGACAGTGTGAAACATATATGCAGAACTCTTAGAAATACATGAACTCTTCTTGACATATAACAAGATACTACATGAAGCCTTTGCTATACAAAGAAGTATCTAAACCACAGTGCCACAGTGACATATTCATATTCAAGCAATAAGTAATGTTCAAAGCAGGGTTATAAATGATTAAGAAACAGGTATAAGCAGACCAGCCATTTCTTACCCAGGTGGCTTATTCCTTACTCATTGAACTGTGAAAAAATAACCCTTTCTTTCAAGGATCGTGATTTTTTGTAAACTGTGGTAGCTACTAAACTGCTGTTCAGAGGTAGCATGTTAAGTGCCCTGAAAGTTCAGTTCCATTCATAAATATGTTGAGATGCACTTACATGTACACACTGACACAAATTCCTGTATCCTGGTATTTGAAAAAAAGTTTATCACTTGTCCTTTTTTTTTTTTTCTTTTTCTTTAACAAAGTTAATGTTTATTTAAAGTGCAATTTAAGCCCAAGGATCTCTCTGCCTTCAGCAATATTAGTCCAGTCATACTGGAGTGTAAGGGCTGGGTGTGACTTTGCTTTACACACTGATTCAGATTTGCTGCATCAGACCGAGAGAAAATGCAGTAGGAAGTAACTGCCTTGAAACTGCGCAAGGACCTCGACAGGCAGCACGGCATTCTACCCCCTAGCCCACCCAGAGAGCAGTAACAGACTAAGATGTTTGCCTGAGACAGTGAGTGGATGTGCCCAATCCCTGGTGCTTGGGGTACGCCTTATGTTTTCTTCTGGGAGTGATGCAGAGAATCCAAGGGAGGGAAGGTGCTACTGGCTTTGGAAGTGATGTGAACAGGAGAAGCCTGCAGGGAACTGCTCTTCGACATGTCCTGTTAGGTTGCTGATATAGAATCTATATTTATTCCCTTAAGCAGCCTTTTGGAGGTGACTGCTGCAGGTGCAGGCACATAAACCTCAGGGCTCTGAGGTATACTAAAGGTATTTCGTGCTTTATAGGGAAAGACAAATATTTTATTAGTTTCTTGATCTTGCAATGTAAATACATGAGACAAATTTACATCAATTTATTCAACATACCTTCTAAAAGGAGAAAAAGAGAGAGATGACATTGGAAATGCTAAGTAATTATTGTCTCTTCAGCAATTATTTCCTTCTGTAACATATTTCATCACATGACTTTTTCACTGCTGAGTCTAGATATATATATTTTTTAAATTGCATAAGTAATTGCCAATAAAGAGTAGTAGTATTTTAGCTCTATAGCTGATTTGGCTCACTAGTAGTCTTCTTGGATGCAATTGTAAGATTTAATTTTATTAGTATAGTTTTTGAGATTCCTTTCTGAAATTCAAGCCACAAAAGCATAGCTAAGTCTTTGATCACCCATCATCTGTTTTTGCAGCCAAGGTTACCCCAAGATTATTTCCAAGGTTATTCCCAGCTCACCCATCAGTATCTATTTCTAACAATTTCAGTTAAAAAATATTCTTAAATGTTTCAAAATACTGGTATGATCAACAGGGAACTGAGATACTATAGTACAAGGCATCTGTGAGGCAATACAAAGCATATAAACCCATTTTCTGGAGTGATATGTTTGTATTCCTTCATATTAGTAAATTATCCTAATTTTTTTAAATAATCTTTTTTAAATAGAAAATCTTCTCCATAACAGAAAATGGAAGTGGGGGAAAAAAATACCTTTATTTGAGAAGCAGTCTACAGAGCCCAACATTTAAGCCTTCTTTTTTAACAAATTATTCAAATCAGATGTTCAGAGAAGGAACTGACTCTGAAGACCAGAATTTCTGGATTTATAATGTTTTATCTGTTGGAAATTTTATCTTAAAGAAGTCACAAGTTATTTTCTTTCCTTTCTGATGTTCAGTACCAACTGAAGTGATGTCATCTAGAGAGACCTTGGCAGGCTTTAGAAGAGGGCCCATGCCATGATCCAGAAGTGCAATAGGGCCAGGTCCTGTACCTGGGTTAGGGCAATTCCAAGCACAGTAATACGCTGGGTAGTGAATAGACTGAGAACAGCCCTGAGTAAAAGAACTTTGGGGTGTTGGTTGATGAGGTGCTCAACATGAGATGGCAATGTGAGCTTGCAACTCAGAAAGTCAACCATGTCCTGGGCTGGTTTGGAACTAGATTATTTTTAAGGTCTCTTCCAATTCAAACCATTCTAAGACTTGGTGATTATATGATTTTGTCTAACGACTGCAATTTCCTGTTTTGGATCTGCCAATGTAGAAGATTATATATGGATTCTCAAATGCAGTCATGCATGTCTATCTTTACCTGTTGGTCTAACTGTAAAGCTCCTCCTTACCACTGTTATGGTATAATAGATAATAACTTTGTATGTACTAAAAAGAGTTTTATGCATGTAGAATGCTTGCTTTTCATTAACAGTATTGTTTGTACAGGATGTTCTGATGCAAAAATAATTTTGCTTTATATTAGTAATTGGAAATATATTTGTTTACTTGAAACATATTTGTTATGTTGATATCAGGACATACAGAAACATCAGGGAGTGGTTTATATACAACTGAAAGGGTGGTACACAAACTGATTCTCAAGTCTTCAACATCTAGGAGTTTGGGGTGATATATCTAAAACACAGCAGTAACATGTTCTTTAAAAGTGTTCTAGGGGGCTGAGCTTTATGTTGTTCCAGGAGCTAACAACATCTTGAATTTCTTCACTTCAGTCCTTTAACTGAACATTTATTATTTTAATATGAAGACTTATTTAAGACTGTAAAACTTGTTGGACTTTCATTTGCCAAATCTGCTCAGGTGATATCTTAAACCATTTTTTTAGAAAGCTTGGACCAGATGTTCCTTGAGGTCCCTTCCAACTTGGCATTCTGTGATTCAATTATTCTATGATTTTTTTATGGTGTCTTTATTAATGTAAAATAGCTAATGCCACCAAGTATTAATATTTATGAAAATAACAGCAGCCATCAGCATTGATTGGCTCTTGTTTGTGGTGCAGTTATCTATTGAGAAATATTATCTAGTTGGCATTGCATATAGTTCATTTTTGTACACTTTTTATTACAGACTATCTTCATTCATATAGTAGATCTGTGCTCAGCTTACAAATTAATATTTTGTTAATTACTATACTTACTAATTTTGAGCTGCTGCTTCAGTTCTTATGAGAGCCAAACCTAAAAAGATTTTGTCCCAAATGTTTTTTTGAACTTATGGAGGAATTGAAGCAATGAACTACTGTATAATCTTTAGACTAAAGTGAATATACAAATGTACAAGAAGAGTATGCCTTCCTGTTTAAATTTTTAAAAAATAAATATCAAAACCAACATATTGAAACAAATAACAAACAGTTGAAATTGTTGAATATTTTCCATGTTTTACCTTTTACTATGATTTTAAAGAAAAGTCCATAATCTGATATAATTAGAACAGAAACAAGCACACATATGCATAAATTTGAAGATTCAGTCTGCGTTATTGTGTCCCTGTGCCCACGTTCTAGAGTTGCCTGGTGGTTATGGAGGCAGGAGGCAAAAGGAAGTAGAGTAGCAGAAGGTGAAAAATATAAAAGCCATTATATTGACATGGAAGCTTAGTGTGGGTGTCCTGAAAATAGCTGGCTCACATTAACCTAGAAAATTTGTGACACATCAGAGAAAAATCCCACTTCAGTTGATAGCAATTTTATGCTTTATCCAGAAGGTTATTTGAAACATTATTTTAAGGCCATGCAGAAATATAAACAAGAAAAACAGCAAGAAAAAGAAGCATCTCAACTAGATTTTTCTAATTCCAAGCCAAGTTCTTAGACTTAGTAGATGATCTGAACTTAAAAAAAAAAAAAAGTAACATTACTTGAACTTAAAACTTGATGAGTC
The DNA here is from genome assembly GCF_020740795.1 of Apus apus. Classification (NCBI taxonomy): domain Eukaryota; kingdom Metazoa; phylum Chordata; class Aves; order Apodiformes; family Apodidae; genus Apus; species Apus apus. The sequence continues at coordinate 56,053,954 of NC_067312.1, read as the reverse complement.
ACAGACATACAAGACTTTACAACCTCAATGTTACAATATTCAAAATTCTTCATCTTTCAGAGAAAGCTGCTCTGTATATTTATGCATACTCTGTATTTTAATCCTCAAGAACTTTAGTAATTTAAAAAGCCCAGCAACAACTCATATAGAATGTCAAAACAGCTGACACAAGCACTGCTTATTTGTCACAATGCTCCAAGACTCCCAGTGCTTGATTTGTAGCCTATGATAATACAAAGCAATGTAATTTCCTATATGACATTTAAAAGCTGCAAGACAATTAAAAAAAAAAAAAAAATTCTATTTGCTAACTGGCAGAAAATATAGTTTAATTAGTGGCAAAATATAATTTAGGAAGCATATAAATGGATGTTTTAATAATTTTCATAAATTTTGAAAGTGTCACTATTAACATGACTCTGGAAAAACATTCTTCTCTTTGGTATTTATTATGTATCATCATTACCTATTTAGTTTAAATGTTTTTGGTTTTCTAATTAAAAATAAAAAAGAAATCCTATTGGCTAAGTTGACAACCCATACAATCCAAATATTTAACAGCAAAGAATAAAAAGTGGTTTTCAAACAAGCTATAGACCGAATATACTCAGTAATAGACAATATTCAGAAGCATGGGGACAGCTTTGTGAAGTATTCAGCAATTATTAAATAAATTTGATATTCAATGACATTCCTCATGTTGGAAAATCATTGCAAGTCTTATGTTTCTTGGAATTTGCAGACTGTTCTTAGTTTTGGAGAACTTTCATTACCCAAGATTATTTTTCCCTTCAAAAAACTATTATTTTCACTCTTCAACACTACAGAAAAAAAATAATGGCAAGTGTAATCTTAGAGTGCAAGTAGAAAGCGAGCCAAAATCACATCATTTATTCTCCATCATTGCAGCAGGCCACAATTTTTTAATAGTAGAAATTGATAATGTTGACCATTTGTAAGGAAAAAAAAAAAAATTATCTTCTGGTTCTGCTTCACTACTGCTCTCTGCCATTCACAGCTGTCTACATTTCAAGCCTTTGGGCCCAAAGCTCAGCTAATGTAAATTGTAGTAGCTGAATTGTCTTCCAAGAGCTTTGCCACTTGCGGAAAAAAATCCCTGCAGTGACACACTGCAATAGACTGCCATAACAGTTAGTTCCTTCTTCTCTTGATTATTGAAATTAAGGACTTTAGTTTATCTGATGACATGTGTATATACATTCATGATCTGGTGAGGAGTGCAATCATCCTTATGTTCATTCATAACTAGTATGGCATAAACAAATATATTTAAGGACATAGAATAAAAAAATTGACAAGGCAATGAATTTTAGTGAAAATTCAGAAGTAAATACTGAAAAAACCTTCTTAGGGATGAAACACTAGTTCTTTACACATAGTTGAGATTATCTAAATTATTTTAATGGATATACTCAGGCCCATTGCACATTCAGAAACAGACTATTGACTTACATATGACAGACTGATAGCAAGAATCTCACCAAGGCTATAGGATATCAAAGTTTCCGTCTGTATTCACATCTCACTGAAACTCAATGTTGAGAGCTTTTTCTGGCATGTACCCACACTGACTGGTTGACAGAATTATGTGATGTTGTTGTTGACACAGCAGCCTTATTTCTTATTGGCATTTCTTATTGGCTGTTTTGTTAGGCATTCTTGCAAAGACAAATTTACATAAATATTGTCTTTCACAAAGTTGTCACTTGCTGTTATAAAAGAGAACAGGATTCTAGAATAATCATAGAATCATAGAATGGATTGAGCTGGAAGGGACATTAAAGATCATCTAGTTCCAATGCCCCTGCATGGACAGGGACACCTCCTACTAGGCCAGATTTCTCAGAGCCCCATTGAACCTGGCCTTAAACACTTCTATGGATGCACCTTCCACTGGTTCCAGATAAACTGTCCTCAACAATTTTTTTTCAGAATAATTCATTTTAATGAATTTTATTTGCCTGAAAGACTTCTCCCCATCTCTGCCTCAGTTCTCATTTGTACATTAAATTAGGCATTATGTATAAATACCGTTACTTTCTTTTCCATGTATTTTTATTACATTGGTGATCCTGCTGTGATATGTTGTGTATGGGCCCAATAAACATCCAAACTCAAGCAGATCTACCTGCTAATTTGAAAGAGCAGACAAGCATAATTTCATATGAATTTACATCTATAAATTATACCAGTGCAATTATCACAAAAAGACTTTATGATTAAAACACAGCACAGGGTGAAAATAGATTACTTTCAAGAGGACAGTAATACCATGGAGGTGCCTTCTTTATCTTTTGTGTTAATAAAACAGCTTGATATATGTCAAAATTTTCTCTAAGCTGATAAAAAGGCATCAAGTGGTAATCTATGCTTTTTGCTGCTGTCTATTATTGCTGCACGGTACTGAGAAACCCTTACACAGCAGTACCCTTCAAAAGTGTCTGTTTCTTATTAAGCCATTCCCAAAAAAAGGCAAATTCTATCTTCTGTTTCAGCCATTTAACGCCCTTATATTCAATGGGTATGTACAGCTGTATGTGTGGTCAGAATACAGATCAAGCTGTGAAGTTTTGCATGCCCAGTTCTTTGTAACCTTCAAAAGAGCAATGCCTTTTTATTTGTATGCATATGAAAGGTTCTAAAATTAGGTCTTGTCCATCTACGAAAACCTTTTTTTATTTATAAGCGTGAAAAATCCATCACTTGATCTGTTCCAATTTTACTTGATTTGGATAATAATTTAAACTTTCCCACTGAAATCTCATGAAAGGCTGAATGAGAAACATCTTATTTGAGCTGTACTCTCAATTTTGCCACCCTACTGAAGTGAACACAAATGAGAAGAACCTGTATGTGATGGTCATGGTTTGGGTCTAACACGACAATAAAGAAACAACCACATGACTGGTCACTCAACTGCCTCCCACACACACACACCCTAGGATGAGGAGGAAAAAGCTCATGGGTTGAGACAAAGGACAAGGAGGGTTCTTCACAGATTAAGGTCTCGGGCAAAACAGACTCAATTGGGGGAAAAAATAATAATTTAATTTCACACTAATCCAGTCCCAAAGGACACAGGCAACACACAGAGCAGTGCTTGCATATGTTACCTCCACTCCTCCCTTCTTCCCAGGCCCAAATCACGTTGCTCCTGGTTTCTCTCCCTCCTTCACCCCAGCGGCACAGGAGGACAGGGGATGGGGTTTAGAGTCAGTTCACAGGCTGGTGGTTCTTTCCCTGCTTCCCCATGGGGTCCTTCCCATGGGAGAGAGTCCTCCATGTACCTCTCCTTCATGAGTCCTTGAGCACAGAAGGTCCAGAGCAAGCTGCTCCAGCATGGACTTCCTGCAGAGTCAGGGGCTGCTTAGGGAACAGTCACCTCCCCTGGCACTGGAGTCTTCCACAGCTGCATAATCAGAGTCCACTGGCAGCAAATCCTCTGGCCACAAAATCCAGTCCACTGGCCAAGTTCACCACTCCTGACGCCTTCAGGGAATGTTCCACCACATTCCTCCACCAGTGCAGAGGCACAGCTGCCATCTCGCCATAGGTTGCAGGGAAATTTCTGCTTGGGCACCTTCTTCCCCTGCTTCTTCACCAACCACCAGCACTGCTCTGCCTCTCCAGCTCAGCTCTTCTTGTTTCTCTTAAGTACTAAGTGCTCCATCTACTCAGCTCTTATCTCAGTTCTTTCATATGTTAATTGCAGAGTCTCATCTATTGTCCTTCTAATGGCTCCTTGGCTGGTTTTGGAGGAAGAGGAGCTCTTCAGCTTCTTAACGAAAAATCCCACCAAACAAGCTTCATTTGGCACTAAGCATTTGTACGGGATTGCAGCCAGACTGCCGAATGCTGGGTGATGACAGAAGTGAACCCCACCAGACTGCTGGCAGCACTGGCCCAGGCAGCAAGTGATGACTCAGTGCTTTGGACAAGTTCCCCTAGTGCATGTGCTTACATGAAGACTGATATTTTTAAAAAATCTTCTTAGGTCTTCCTGCTGTACAAGAAGACATGTAGAAGAGAATACTCTTCAAGGAATGCTGCCAGGCTTTTATCAACAAAAGTTGCATGTCATGCCAAGAGTTAGAGCAGCAGGAACCTCTAGTTTAAGAAAAGTCCATTGACACACAGAGATAAATACATAAACTTTTACTTCTTTTGTATCTAGCATGAAAAATATACAGAGCACAGACAAAATTTTACTACACAAGAGAGAACAAAAGAAAATTATTTTAGAAATGCTGTGACATTTTTTAGTTTTTTTTTTTTTACTGGAACTATTTTTTGTTGGGTTTCGTTTGTTGTTGTTGTTTGTTTGGGTTTTTTCCACTGATTAAAAAAAGTACTCACCATCCATTCCATGCAAAATGCAATGAAGAAGTTAATTCCATCTCTAATATTGAAAGGATCCAAGATCACAAGAGAAAAAAGGTATTTATGTTTCTTTCCTCACATAACTGAAGGATTAATTGGGGTAGGGGATCACAAACTAGCAAATACAAACACAAAATTAAGGATAAAATACAGAATACTACATTCTGCCAGAAAGAAAACAAAAAATGAACATATCAAAAAACAGCCAGATTAAAAATACAGAGAGCATATAAAAAGGGAACTACAGAAAGCAGGCGAAGTTATTACCTGGTGAAAATCTGCCTTAGTTATAGCTGAGTTGTACTGATTAATGTCCAGGTCATAAAGATAATTTTACCAAGGCACAAATACTTGGAACAGCTGACATGGTTTCACTAAGGGCAAATTGTACTTGATAAATTTGTTTGCTTTCTATGACAGGGCTACAGCATTGGTGGATAAGGGAAGAACAAGCAGTATCAGCTACCTGGACTTCTGCAAAGTGTTTGACACATTCCTGCACTAAATCCTTGTCTCTAAATTGGAGAGCCGTGGACTTGGTACAGTTGGGTTTGTTTGGCCTGGAGAAGAGAAGGCTCTGGGGAGACCTTGTAACAGCCTTGCAGTACCTGAAGGAGCTGCAGGAAAGCTGTGGAGGAACTTTTGACAAGGTCATAGGACAAGAGGCAATGCCTTTAAAGTGGAAGAGAACAAATTTAGGTTAGATATTAAGAAGAAATTCTTTAGGATGAGAGTTGTGAGACACTGATTTCACTTTTCCAGAGCAATTGTGGACGCCCTCTCCCTGGAAGTGTTCAGGGCAAGGTCGGATGGCACCTGGAGCCACCTGTTCTAGTGCAAAGTGCTCCTGCCCATACAAGGTGGTTGTAACTAGATGATTTTTAAGGTCCTTTCCAACTCAAACCATCCAATGAACAGTCAGGTATTTCCCTGTTATAGTATGGTTTGTAGCTGACATATAGAGTGGAGAACATAGTGCTAGAATGCTCAAGAAAAATATAATCCAATCTACTGTTATCAAAGCAGTAAGAAAATAAGAAAGAGTAAAGCTGAAGGAAAGAAGTCACAGAGCAGGAGAAAGAAAGCCATATAAAATAATCTTGCCAGAGAAATGGAAAATCAATCACCAAAAAATATCCCAAAGGCAAGGAAAACCAGATGTTTAATTTTCTTTACACTTTATATTCACTACTTGAGATTCTCCATAGAGAATTTTAAAATCAATCATATTTATTTTTCACTTGTGCCTGGATACTCTAAGGCATTCAAGAGCCGAAGTTCTGTTCAGCATTTCAAGAGAAAATGAGCAAAAAAACCTCAAAGAACATAAGACTTGGGGAAAATATTTATGCAGTCCCTTTTTTTTCCAGTTGCATTATAATATTAGTTATAAGGCTTGACAAACTGCTTATAATGTGAAAATAAATAAATCTAAAAATCCCTTCTACAAATCAGTCCTGAGTGCAACTGAGTATCAGGTACCTGAGTATCAGGTACCTGAGCTGCCCAGATGGCTGTGTTTTGTTTGGCCCTTTTAACTCTTTGAAATGTGGAAAATCCCCTCTCTCTCAACCCAGACCACTATATCATTTTGCTTCTTTGCTCCCTCCTCAGCATGAGCATAGATAGTTTTGAATGCCTCACACTAATGCCAAAGTAGATTCAGACAATGCCGTTGTCAGGCATTGCTATGTTGAAAGTAACTGAGAGAAAATGTATTATTTTCAAGTTATGTGGAAACAGTGAGGAAGAAATAATTCGTAAGCATAGAAAAGTGGGGGTGAATTCCATTAATGTTTCAGCATGCACAGCACTGTGATCTTGTTCAGTGACTGAAGAATGCACATATTTTATCTTTACCTGCATTCTTTCAGAAACTAATAAGACTAATTAATAGAAAGGTGACTTCTGTTAGGTATTAGACAGTATTCATAACAGTCTATGCCATTAAAGCCTACTTGGGTCCTATGAAGAAAGAAATTACTTTTAAATGAGGTGGCTTCATTGATCTTAAAACACTTCCAGTAAGTGGAAAGAATCCAATGGAGGGCTACAAGGATGGTTAAGGGACTTGAACATCTGCCTTATGAGGAAAGGCTGAGAGACCTGTTTTAGTCTGGAGAAGACTGAGAGGGTATCTCACTATTACTATGTGCATTCATCTTTGAAAAATGTGTTTGCCATCACATTCCTGTAAACAAGTGAACAAGCATGAAAAAAAAAAAAACAACAAACCAAACAAAAACAGAGAAGCAAAAATGTGGAAAAAAATTATTAGTAGAGAGAGCTGCATAAGCTGAGACATGCTGAGAATTCATTGCTTCTATCTGGTATGTATTGTGACAGTGACAGCTTCACAAAGAGTATGCACAACAGCTTAAATACTTACCTTGACACTGCTCCAACCTCTGCTATAACAGTACTGCAAGAGAGAGTGAGAGAAGGAAGAAAAGCCTATAAAATACAGTAAAATTATAACCATAAATAGATATTTGAAAGGAATTTAAAATATTTAACAAGGCCTTAAATAATTTGTTTAATATGTACTTACAGTGGTTTTAGCATTGTCTTAATTCTGAGTCTTGGTCTTAAATAAACTCATTATTTGAATGCCAAACTCTTCTCTTGTCATCAGACAGAAGGAGAGGACTCAAGAGACAGGGAGGAATGGAGGGAGGTCCATCCTCAGAGAGGGAAACGAAAACCCTCCCAACCCCCTTCACCCTCCCAGTTGCCCTTGAATAATAGGTATGAGGCCTTGCAACTTCAGGGACAGGTAAATGAAGTTGGAGGGGTAGATCTATCTAGTGAATCTCCTAGAGCTTGTCAGTCACCCTGAAGCCTTAAGACTTCTTCAATTAAGAAGAAAAGGAAAGTAATTGTGGTAGGTGACTCCCTTCTGAGGGGAACAGAAGGGCCCATCTGTCGACCGGACCCATCCCACAGGGAGGTCTGCTGCCTCCCTGGGGCTCGGATTAGACATATTAAAAGGAAACTTTCTGATCTTGTAAAGCCCTCTGATTACTACCCACTGCTGGTTTTTCAGGTTGGCAGTGACGAAATTATTACAAGAAGTTCAAAGGCGATGAAGAGTGACTTCAGGGCCCTGGGACAGCTGGTTAGGGGGTCTGGAGCACAAGTAGTTTTTGCCTCCGTACCTCCTGCAAGAATGGGTGAAGAGATCAACAGGAAAAGTTTACTGATCAATGAATGGCTACGTGACTGGTGCCAAAGGCAGGGCTTTGGGTTCTTTGATCATGGGCTGCTATATGAGACACCTGGCCTGATGGTGGTAGGTGGAATACGTTTGTCCCAGAGGGGGAAAAGGCTTTTGGGGCAGGATTTAGCATGGCTCATTGAAAGAGCTTTAAACTAGATGTGAAGGGGGACGGGGAGACAATTGGGTCTCTTAGGGATGAGCCCAAGAGCAACATGCTAGGCCCTGAAGGAAGGTGGTTTAGGGAGGATTTTATCATTGAAGAGAAGGGATAGATGTTTAGGCCCTGGCCACAAGGCCTCCTGCCTCCCAGGGGTCCCACAAGTGTGCTCTGCTTGCTTTCTGAAATGCCTGTACACCAATGCACTCAGCATGGGGAGTAAAGAGGAGTTAGAGGTCTATGTGCAGTCTAAGGGTTATGATCTGGTGGCAATTACAGAGACATGGTGGGACAGCTCACACGACTGGAATGTGGTCATGGATGGCTATGTCCTTTTTAGGAAAGATTGGTCGGTGAAGCGAGGTGCTGGAGTTGCTCTTTATGTGAGAGAGCAACTAGAATGTATCGAGTTTTGTGCAGGGGCTGATGAGGGGCAAATTGAAAGTCTGTGGGTGAGAATTAAAGGGCAGGCTGGCATGGCTGATACAGTTGTGGGGGTTTATTATAGACCTCTTGATCAGGACAAAGGAGTTGATGAGGCTTTCTACAGGCAGCTGAAAGCAGCCTCGCAAATACTGGCCTTGGTCCTCATGAGGGATTTTAACTACTCTGATATCTGCTGGAAGACTTACACAGCCAGCCATTCACAGTCTAGGAGGTTCCTCCAGTGCATTGATGGTAACTTCTTGATGCAAATGGTGGACAAGCCAACTAGGAGAGGAGCTCTGCTGGATCTTGTACTCACCAACGAGAAGGGTCTTGTTGAAGCAGTGATGGTCAATGGCAGCCTTGGCTGCAGTGATCACGAGATGGTGGAGTTCAGGATCCTGTGTGGGAGGAATAGAGTACCTAGCAAGACCAGAACCCTGGACTTCGGCAGGGCCAACTTTGGCCTCCTCAATCAATTGTTAAGAGAAGTCCCATGGGACAGGGCGCTAGATAGTAAAGGGGCTCAAGATAGTTGGTCAATATTCAAGGACCACTTCTTGCAAGCTCAGGATCAGAGCGTTCTGACGAGTATGAAGTCAAGTAAGGGAGCTAGGAGACCAGCACGGTTAAACAAGGAACTGCTGGGCAAACTCAAGTGGAAAAAAAGAATCTATGGATCATGGAAGGAGGGGCTGGTCACTTGGGAGGAATATAGGACAGTTGTCAGAGGATGTAGGGAGGCAATTAGGAAAGCTAAGGCCTCCTTGGAACTTAACCGTGTAAGTCAGGTCAAGGACAATAGAAAGGGCTTTTTCAAATACATAGCAAATAAAACTAACACTAGAGGCAACATAGGACCGCTGTTGAATGAGGTGGGTGCCCTCGTGACAGAGGATACAAAGAAGGCAGAGGTGCTGAATGCCTTCTTTTCCCCTGTCTTTATTCCTGCAGGCTTTCCCCAGGAGCCCCAGATTCCTATAGCCCCAGAAGAAGTCAGGATAAAGGAGGAGTTTGCCTTGGTAGATGAGGATTGGGTTAGGGATCAGTTGAGCAATCTGGACATCCATAAATCGATGGGTCCAGATGGAATGCACCCAAGGGTGCTGAGGGGGCTGGCAGAGGTCATTGCTAGGCCACTCTCCATCATCTTCTGTAAGTTGTGGGCAACAGGAGAGGTGCCTGAGGACTGGAGGATAGCAAATGTCACACCAGTCTACAAGAATGGCAAGAAGGAGGACCTGGGTAACTATAGACCGGTCAGCCTCACCTCCATCCCTGGAAAGGTGATGGAACAACTTATTCTTGGCACTATCTCTAGGCATATCAAGGATCAGGGGGTCATTAAGAGTAGTCAACATGGTTTTACCAAGGGGAAGTCATGTTTGACCAACCTTATAGCCTTTTATGAGGAAATAACTAGGTGAATAGATGATGGCAGTGCGGTAGATGTTGTTTATCTCAATTTCAGTAAAGCATTTGACACTGTCTCCCACAGCATCCTTGTAGATAAGCTGATAAAGTATGGTCTTGGTGATCAAGTAGTGAGGTGGATCATAAACTGGTTGAAGGGAAGAAGTCAGAGTTGTAGTCAATGGGGCAGAATCTAGTTGGAGGTCTGTGACTAGTGGAGTCCCTCAGGGGTTGGTACTGGGACTGGTGTTGTTCAATATCTTCATCAACGACCTGGATGAGGGTACAGAATGTGTCCTCAACAAGTTTGCTGATAACACTAAACTGGGAGGTGTGGCTGACACAGCAGAAGGCTGTGCTGCCATTCAGTGAGACCTGGGCAGGCTGGAGAGTTGGGCCAGGAGAAACTTGGTGAAGTTCAACAAGGGAAAGTGTAGAGTTTTGCATTTGGGGAAGAACAACACTATGTATCAGTGCAGCTTCTTAGTAGCTTTAACTGACTGTACTCTTCCTTGAGCAAATGTCAGTGCAATGGCAAATGTGATATCAAAAAAATGTCCAAAAAAGGTAACAGCAAAGTTTTAAAGCTAAGGAAAAAGAGACCCAAACTACTGCCCTTTTGAAAAACCCAAATAGCATCTTCCATTCAGAAACTCTTCACTGTTCTTCTCCATGCAGGTTTCAGTGCTGAGTGTTTACTGTTTTTAAGGAGACAGGTTAATACAGAAGTCTTTTCCATTGGGTTTTCATTTATCCCTTATGCCAAATTACTGCATCTTAGGAATTTCTGTAAATAATTTTAACTTTATATATAACTGTGGTTAGGTTTTTTTAGACAGTTGGTCTTCTAGATGAAGCCTGAACATACTGTTCATTAGCATTAGCATTGAAATGTCTTTTCAAATTCCTGAAGGTTAGGTAAACCTGAATAGAAATCTCATTAACAGGGTTTTATCATAGAATTATAGAATCATAGAATCATCCTGGTTGGAAGGGACCTTGAAGATCAACAAGTCCACCCATAACCTAAATCCCCCTACCATAACCTAATCTACCTGTTCAGTGCTTAAATCATGTTGCTAAGCACTATATATATACTTCTTTTAAATACTTCCAGGCATGGTGACTCCACCACCTCCCTGGGCAGCTTGTTCCACTGTCCGACCACTCTTTCTGTAAGAAATTCTTTCTAATATCCATTATAAGCCTCCCTTGATGCAGCTTCAGGCCTTTTCCTCTTGTCCTGTCATTATTCACCTGAGAGAAGAGGCCAATGCCCACTTCCCTACAACCTCCTTTCAGGTAGTTGTAGAGAGCAATGAGGTCTCCCCTCAGCCTCCTCTTCTTCAAACTAAACAATCCCAGCTCCTTCAGCCTCTCCTCATAGGGCTTACTCTCCAGACCTTTCATCAGCCTTGTTGCTCTCCTCTGGACCTGCTTTAACACCCCAATATCTTTCTTGAACTGAGGGGCCCAGAACTGCACACAGTACTCAAGGTATGGCCTCACCAGTACAGTACAGTGGTATGATCACCTCTGTACTCCTGCTGGCCACACTATTCCTGTTGCAGGCCAGGACACCATTGGCCTTCTTGGCTACCTGGGCACACTGCTGGCTCATGTTAAGTTGGCTGTCAACCGGCACCCTCAAGTCTTTCTCCACCATGCATCTTTCCAACCACTCATCCCCGATCTTGTAGCTTTGCATGGGGTTGTTATGACCAACGTGCAGGACCCAACACCTGACCTTGTTAAACCTCATACAATTGGCCTTGGCCCATTGATCCAGTCTGTCCAGGTCTCTCTGCAGAGCCTTCCTATCCTCAAGCAAATGGACACTTCCTCCCAGCTTAGTGTCATCTGCAAACTTACTTAGGAAGCACTCAATCCCCTTATCTAGGTCATTAATAAAGATACTGAACAAGACTGGACCCAAAACTGAGCCCTGGGGGGCACCACTTATGACTGGCTGCCAACTTGATTCAACCTCATTCACTACAACTCTCTGGGCTCAGCCAGCCAGCCAGTTTTTTACAAAAACATCTGCAACTCTTCTCTTATCCACCAGGAGGGTCTCCTGATCATAGAAGGAGATCAGGTTAGTCAAGCAGGACCTGCTGCTCCTGAAGCTATGCTGGCTGGGCCTGATCCCATAGCTATCCTGCACTTGCTATGTGAGCACAATCAAGATGAGCATCTCCATGATTTTCCCTGGTACTGAGGTCAGGTTGACAGGCTCATAGTTCCTAGGATCATTCTTCAGGCCTTTCTTCAAGGTAGGCATCACATTGGCAAGCCTCCAGTCATCTGTGACCTCCCCTGTTATCCAGGACTGTTGGTAGATGATAGAGAGAGACCTGGCGATCTCCTCTGCCAGCTCTCCCAGTACCCTTGGGCAAATCCCATCTGGCGTCATAGACTTGTGAGTGTCTAGTTGATGCAGCAGGTCTCTGACTGCATCCTCATATATTGGGGGGGGGTTATTCTGCTCACCGTCCTTATATTCCATCTCAGGAGGTTGAATGCCCTGAGGGCAAGTCGTCTGACTGTTAAAGATGGAGATGAAGAAGGCATTAAGTATCTCAGCGTTTTCTTCATCCCTGGTTGTCATGTTCTCCTCCTCATCCAATAAGGATGGAAATTCTCTCTGGTTCTCTTTTTGCTGTTAATGTATTTGTAAAACCTTTTTTTCTTGTCCTTAATGGTGTAGTGGCCAGATTTAGTTCCAGCTGGGCTTTTGCCTTTCTAATTTTCTCTCTATATGTCCTCACGAGCTCCCTGTACTCATCTTGAGTTGCCCACCCTTCCTTCAAAAGGTGGTAGACTCTTTTTCTCCCTGAGTCCCAGCGAAAGCTCCCTGTTCAGCCAGGCTGGTCATCTTCCCCGACAGTCTGTTTTACGACACAGGGGAACAGATGCTCCTGCACTTTTAAGACTTCCTTCTTGAAGACCATCCAGCCTTCCTGAACGCCTTTGCCCCTCGGAACTGACTCCCAAGGGACTCTCTTAACCGGTGTTCTAAACAGGTCAAAGACTGCCCTCTGGAAGTCCATAGTGGAGGTTTTGGTGACCCATCTCCTTATTTCACTGAGTATTGAGAATTTAACTATTTCATGGTTGCTATGCATCTCTCTCCCACAAAGTCTTGCAAATCTCCCCTAGGAAAAAAACCTACCCTTTTCACAGGGGGCTTAGGTATTTCACACATCTTTCTCAGACTTTAAATTATGGAAATTAATTTTAATGGCAAAGATATTTTAGGGAAAGTTAACTTAGTACTCTCTTCACTTCATATATGTAATTTAAATCTGCTTTCTTAGATTCCATTAATGTTGTTCCTCTCAGAATTTGGTCTGAGTTTGGCTCTTAAAATACCTGAACTTAACTGAAAGAAGGATATACCAGAATTCACTCATGGTAGGACTTGAAAATGCGACTAAATGGAGTAGGTCACTGTCCTGAAATTTAAAAAATGAATTTCTTATGGATCAATTCAGTTGGACTTGATCTTAAAGGTATTTTCCAACCAAACTAATTCTGTGATTCTAAGTTGGTCCAATAGGAGCATGTGTGTCTACAAATTGAAATATTACTTACATATCTTTATTGCAAATTGTTATTGAGAACAAAGCACTAATCCTAATGTGAGATGTTTCTGGTGACTTGATGTCTGGGTGTATCTAGTATATTATGCCACAAAACTTTTTGTATTCACAGTGAAAATGATAGCTTAATTAAACTGCTTCCAGTTTCCTTGCTGACACAAACTTTCAAGTGCTAGAGGGTACAAGTAATTTTTCTCCTTACCAGACTGTAAATTTAATTTTCACTTTTCCGTCCAGTGTTTTACTTCCTGCCTGAGGTTAAATTGAATGAACACTGGCAACAATTCTGTTCTCCCTATGGATGTTCTGCCTCCACAACAGCTGTAATATCAGAAGGTCTGATGTCTGCAGCAGAGAGTAAACAACTTCACCCTAAATTAAGAGAAAGTGTACCAATAAATAATAAATGGATTAGTGTACCTTACTGCTTCAGTACTTGTAGCAGCAGCATGTAGACTCCAAGTCTAATATTATACATATGCCATAGGGGAGTTGGGACCTGGGCCCTGCACAGCTAGGCTGAGAAACAGAGCAAGGTCAGAGTTATTTCCAATTCCCACATTTTCTGCATGTATTCAGACACATAGCATATAAATGAAATTAATGCTGGTATGCATTACATATATTCAGAAAATATTACCCTTCTGCAGACCATTTCTTAGTACCTAAGCAGGCCAAGAAATACCGTCCTATGGCAGGTAAGTTTCAAGATATTTTATCTGGTGTCTTAGGAGTCACCACTAGAGCTGCACAACCAAATAATGATGTCATGCATATTTTAATTGAAGACTATTAATTAGGTGCTAAAATGCATATATGCAACAAGTTTGAAAGTACCAAAGTTGTGACATTCAGGATGTATAGTGCTTATCTTGAACAATCCAAGAGATAAGTGATGGGCTTTGGCACTCAAGATATCTGTTGTGTCTTGTGGCATCTGAGAGTTGAACAGCATTTCCTGATGGACTAAAGAGATGTCTCAGCAACCCACCCAACCGTTTTGCTTCCCCTCCTGTAACGAGTACCTGAGAACTGGGGAGTTTAGTGTGGGACATGCTGAGATTGGAGACAAAGGAGTTCTACAGCTGGCGCTGGGAGCAGAATATCCAGTGATAACCAGGCCCTGATATCTCATGAAAACCACTGACTTCCTGGTCTCCCTTGTCTTGGGCTGCTTCCCAATGTACTCTTTGAATCAGTGTCTGAATAGACCAGTGTCAGCCCTCTGGAAGTCCAAGGTTGAGGTTTTGCTGATGACCCTCCTAACTTCACCGAATATTGAAAATTCTGTCATATCATGGTCTCCGTGGCCAAGATGACCTCTAGCCACTATATCTTCCACCAGCCCTTCCCTGTTTGTAAACAGTAGGCCCAACATGGCACTACCCCTGGTAGGCTCACTTACCAGCTGTAGCGGGACATTGTCTTCCATACATTCCAGAAACCTCCTGGATTGCCCCCTTTCTGCTGTGTTGTACTTCCAGCAGACATCTGCTGAGTTGAAGTCCCCCATGAGGAAAAGGGCTAGTGAATGGGAGACATCTCATGTTGATTTATTGAAACGATGTCTTGTCAGTGTCTTTATCCTGGTTGGGTGGTCTGTAGCAGACTCCCATTAGGATATCAGCCTCCTTGGCCTTCCCTTTTATCCTTACCCATTTACATTCTCCCTTGGTGTGTCTAACATTGCATTCTAGGCAGTCAAAGCACTCCTTAAGATACAACACCACCATACCACCTCTCTTACCTTGCTTGTACCTTCTAAAGACGGAGCCATCCATTGCAGCACTCCAACCATGTAAGTCATCCCACCACATTTCCTTGATGGCAATTATATCATGGTGTCCCTGGTGCACAATAGCTTCTAACCCTTCCTGTTTATTGCCCATGCTTTGGGCATTGGCATATATAAACTTCAGGTGCGGTAGAGATACCCTGACCACTTGGGTGGTTACTAACCCATTACTGAGCCCTGTGCTTTTGTTGCTGCACTTATACCCATTTCCCACCTCAAGTGGGTTGACAGACTGATGGCAATCCTTAGACTTACCTCTGGTGAGCCTGGTTTCATCTCCATCCCCTTTCAAACCTAGTTTAAAGCTCTTTTGATGAGCCCTGCTAACTTGTGCCCCAGAATTCTTCTCCCATTTTGGATTAGGCTTTCCCCACCTGTTGCTATGCCTGGTGTTCTGTAGGTCCATCCATGATTGAAAAAGCCAGTGGAGTGGTTCACAGAGATAAGCAGATGAACATGTCTCTCAAAGATATTTATTTTTAATTGTATATTAGCAAAAATGAAGTAAGCTCAGTTTTCACTAAATGCAGCCTCAGACTCACATTAGAGGGCAAGAGGGAAAGGATATTATTCTCTGATGCCTAAATTCCCTCTTTGGCTGCCTTTGAGCACTTAACAGACTCACAACTTCTGCCTTACAAAAGACTTTTTCTCTTTCTATCCAAAAATCAGTTATGTATTACTGGTAATAAGCAGGATGGCTTGTTTTTTCCTGGCTGGACTGATGACTGGTTACTTTCTAAGTACATTTTCTTCACCACCTAAGAGTCACCAGTGTTGGGAATATAATTTACATTTTACACTACAGTAAAGTGATCTAAAGTGATTGGCTAAAAATGTTATTTTATATCTTGCACAATAGCCTTCCCAAAACAGCCTTACTTAATACAAAAATTTATTACGTATTTGGAATAATTGTTGGGGGTTTATCAGTCTGAATTTTGTTGCATGTTTTACTATTTCATCTTTTAGTCTTGCTATATATGGTAATGATGTGGGAACAGATGTATACATAAACCCACAGACCTCAGAAAAATCCATAAACCCTGGTGATAACAAGATAAACCCAATACTATCAGTGTCTTGGTAACACATTTTTAAGATGGGGAGATGCAGTTATTTATTCAAAACAAATGCTTGTGTCTAAAATAACCCCATCATGAGATTTTCTCCAGTGAATTCTACTCTTTCTTTGAGCTGAAAAAAATACACAGCTAACTCAATAAAATCTTCTGCAGAGCTCAGCTGAACATAACCCACTCTAATGCAATTATCCATGTTTCATTTAGAAGAGTGATCCTCTTGATGGCTCATAGTATTTCTCCTTTAATAAGTCAGAGAATTTGCATTTAATTAACATGCAAAGAGCTTCCTCGGAGTACTTTGTGAGGCTGAAAAAAAACAAACCCGAGCCCAAAGAACCCAAACCAAATCCTTTCTTTGTGCTATCTCAGCAGCACAAATAAGACAGCAAGTTAAAATGTTACACTGGAAGCAATTTTATTTATTTTATTTTTTTTTTTAACTTTAGCTATTAAATCTGTTCTTTGCTTAAGTATATGCAAGAGAAAGTTGTTAATATGTCTGAAAAATGTCTGGAAACTTAAAAAGAATGAAAGTTTGAAGAGACATACTGAAACCTTCCTAAAAATTATTTATTTTAAACTGTGGAGGTAGCCAGAGTTATGTGCAGGGTCTAGTAATAACATTCAGGCTCCTTCTGTGAGGGCACAGAGTTCCTACATCCAGAGAAGGGCCGTGTAGGTGATCAGAAGACTGGAGCACCTCTCCTATGAGGACAGGCTGAGACAGTTGGGGTTGTTCAGCCTGGAGAAGAGAAGGCTATGGGAAAGCATTATGACAGACTTCAAGAGCCAATGGATCAAAACTGGAAGAGGGGAGGTTTAGGTTACATGTTAAGAAGAAATTCTTTAGCATTAGGGTGGTGAGGCACTGGAACAAGTTGCCCAGGGAAGTCATCAGATGTCCTCTCCCTGAAAGTGCTCAAGGGCAGGTTAGACAGGGCTTGGAGCAACCTGGTCTAAAGGGAGGTCTCCCTGCCCATGATAAGGGGGTTAGAATTAGATGATCTCTAAGGTGTCTTCCAATACAAACCATTCTATGATTCATTGATTCTGTGTGTAATGTGGGTCCTTGAGTATATACAATTCTACTAACAAAAATCTCCCAGTTCCCAGCCCCAAATAAACTGAAAGGGGTCCTTGCAAGAGTCAACATAATGCAGGACAAAGTGCTGGTGGCGGTATGAATAGCTAAGCAACAGTTCTCAGTGTTACTGCTGTGTGGATACATGATTCCCAGGACTTGACAAGCACCATGTTGGAGATAGTTTCAAGGGTGTGGGTGTGGCAGATTGTATAAATACCGGCTGCTTTGTTCTCACCACATTGAAGTAAAGTATTGAGGACAGGTCTTATTCTGTTGCAGATGCATCAGTAAGAATGAATAGAGGAAGTACAAAACTGCATCCACGGAAGAGCAGTGTAGAGATTTTTCTTCAATGAAAATATCAGAAATAGAACTTTATCATGTGCATAAGTGTATTTTGAGGGATGGGAAACATTTGTGATTTGTATGGAAATTAAGGATGGGAAGTTAGATGTAGTAGATACTTTTCTGGTTTCTTCTGGACTCTTTACTGATGTTATCACTTTACATTCTGCAATTGCAACTTTTGTTTTTTCTGACACAGCTTGCTTGCACATGACTTGTAGCACTTACGATTTTTACACTGCACAAAATTCTTGCCTCTGGAAGGAAAATATTTTACATAAAATGAGTGTCTGAATGCATTGATTCAAAGGCATTCTGCCTCCTAACACTAACAGAGCAAGGAGGAGAACAAAATGGGATTCATTGAGATAAACAGTGATATTTACCGTCACTATTATTTGACATGCAATGTCCTTCATGTTTCGTCTTCTCTTGCTGTCTCTTAACTTTCACGATTGAAAATGGCAGTTGGACTCGGAGATAATGTGTCAACATGGCATTAAAAAAAATGGTTACTGAACAATAGCACTTTTTAGCTACTTTTCCTTGATCGTGATCAAGGATTTGCTAGTGCAAATTAGTCTACTTGTGAAGGTTTTTCTGGTTTTCCAAATTGAGCAATTCAGATTTGAGAGAAACAGTGAAGAGACCATGCATTCTTAACAATTGCGTATTTCTTCTGCAAGGATATAAAACCTGGAGTTTAAAGTTTCATTTGCACAGGTTGAATCTTTAAAAAATATATTTACATAAATTATATAAACTGAGAGAAGTTACATATTATAGAAGAACAAAAGAGGGAGAAAAGAAAGACCCGTTTATTGCAGAAAACTTTGATACAAAGTCTTATCAATCAGCACAAGGGTGAAACAGAACACAGAAGAAAGTATCTAAAAATTGATGAAAAATTTGAATTTACTCTTTGCTTTGCAAGAAGTAATATGTGCATGAGCAACAATAAAAATACTTTGTCACCTGGAAAAGCTGCTGTCTCTGGAACATCAAACCTTGTGGTTATGTCATTTGCAAATTACTAGGCCTGGCAGATTCCAGAGTGACTCTGCTGTCATACCATGAGAACACAACATGGATGATTAGATAGAATTAAATGTGTACTGTACACAGCTTACCATGAATAAAAATAGCATTCTGAACTTTACTATTTGCTGATATTGTATATTTTTATGTATGGCTTTCAAGAAAAAAGTTTAATGTATGAATGCCTTGTAGACCTTAGTCTAATTACTGTAGTCTTTGAGAGCAACAGGCACATAATACTTAACCTGTTTACTAAACGTATCCCAACAGCTACCCTTAAATAACAAGAGAGGTGGAATGGAAATCAACAAATATTTTACTAGTTAGCAAACTCTGAGCCAGTTCTGACAATGTTCTCCCAATGTATTGAGGAGTCAATATAAAATCCTGACAGTTTTAACTTTGGAGTATGAGGTTTTATTATATTTCTGCTAACACCTTTATTGTCATTCAAGCATTATCTTCTATGTTGCTCTTGAAAAATGAAACATTACTATGTACATTTAATAGTTGTATTTTCCTGGAAATTCTGTCTTCTATAAGTGTCAATATTGGCTTCTTGCAGCCAATGTTTTACATGCATAGTAAACTCTCCCTAAATTAATTGCAATTTAGTAACCTAGTGAATTGTTACTGGATTGTAGTCTTGAAAGTTATACTGAGATCTTAGACATTTTGTTGTCTTTAGGAGGCGAAAGCTATGTTACTTGTGTGTATTTGTCACATAAAATAAAAGGCAATCATGAAACAGACTGGTTAGATTTAATACAGGTGCAGGCATGAAGAGAAACTGCTCACCTATGCAGTTCCATAAAAGCATAATTAAGCTATGTTCACTTCTTAAAACATTTGCAAACCACTGCTTTCTCTCTTGCCTTATGATGAGTTAATGGCGTACAAAACCAGATCATTAAAACACTCTTTCTAATGCTGCTGCTAAATTCAATATCAGTTTTCTTCTTCACCCTCAGGGCTTTTTTCTTTTTTTTCCTTTTTTTTTTTTTTTCTTTCTTCTTTTCCACATGAAAAAGCATCTTTAGATTTCAGAACTATATAATGAATAACATATGCAATGGCAGGATGACCATACATGGGTTGGTACAATAATAATGTTTCCTGAATGTTTCAGGAATTTCTTTTTTCACCTCAAACTAGTCTAAGTACCTCTGTCAATATTTAATCTGTATTGACTCATGGCTAGAGTACAATGCATAATGCTGACCTCATCAATCTTCCCGTAAAGCCTGGCTTTTCCTTCTGACAAAACTCTATTGATACATGTCACTGTTTGACTCAGGTCCGACAACAATGCTCTCGATTCCCCCCCCCTCCCACCCAGGTAGGGAATGAGAGAGAGAAAAAGAGAGAGACTTGGCTGGATTGAAAACTAAACTACACAGCTTTAATTAAACACTAATGATATAAGAAAATACATATATTATATACAGATTTGTTCAGGTATGTGCAAGAGCCTCTCACCTCCCCCCACCCCCAGCAACTCCCACCACACTCCCCTGAGCTGGAACAGTCCTGAGAAATTCCGGAGCTGCTGCTGGTTGAAAGCAGAGAGTGATGAGGGTCAGCAGAGCTTGAGCCTGGGGGCTGACAGTGCTGGATGGACGGAGTCCTCCCTGGACGCTGGCCATGAACAGAAGAGAAAGGAAGAAGAAGCAGGAAGGATGTTGTCTTCTGTGATCTCTGACCTTCCTCTGAGCTTATGTAGATATATGGAACGGAATACCTCTGGCCAGTTTTTCTGTCTGTCTAACTCAGCCTCCTACGGGGGGGGTCACAGATCTCCCCGTAGTGTCTGAGCCGGCAGAGTGAAGGTGCGACCTTGAAGTCCCAGCAGTTAGAAAAACATTCCAATGTCTTATCAGCCTAGCTAGAACAGAATGTTGCTAGTTAAAAGAAAGCTCACTGAAGAAAAAAAAAATCTGTAAAAAGGGAAATTGGCTTCATCCTGGCTCTAACCATAACAATACATTTGTTTCATCCTGACATTGCAAAGCTGAAAAACTGCTGAGACTTCCACTGGCTATAAATTTGTGTATATTTTTACCCCAGAAGGACACACGGCACCATCATGCTAGGTTAACTGTTGATTCTGTTTGTTGTTTTTGTTCCAAGTGCAAAAATGAAACAAAGCAGCAGGAAACATACAAAATCATGTAGGGCTCTAGAAACAGGCTTTCAGCTGTATCTTCTTTTGTGAATGACTTCTTCTTCCTCACAAAAACCCAAAGTAAACCCATAAACCTTCAAAGCCTTTTATTAGTTATTCTGGCATTAAAAAGTTTTACCCAGCAAAACATCTTGGCATGTGATTAGCTTTGTAATATTACAAAATCCTTTGTTGAAAAATTATGTGTTTAGGTGCTAAAAGCTTTTATTGAGCTGTGCCCAAGATTACTTGCTGGTTTATAGTCTAAAGTATTATAAATTGGTATATTAGTTTGCCATCTTGTTTTTCAAAAGAAATACAAATTCCCAATAATAGAAATGCATTTGCAAATTTTATCCATGTATTATTTTCCTTTTAGTAGTCTGAATTCTATATCCAGTTAATTTGTATGAAAAATAACATTCACATGAATACTGAATTACGCAGTTAATCAGAATATCTCTGCTATAGTTTGGATCAGATAGTAGATGGGAGTGTAGATGGGTATAGACTGAAAAATATTAAAATCTATTGCATGCAAGTATTAACAAATGCAGAACTGATTTGTTGGAAGACAAATTCAAAAGACAACGGGTTAAAAGAAATAATAGGAAATGAATTTACTGCTACAAGACATATTTGAAACAAATCTCCAACAGTTAAAACAGAAGGTTTAGGTGTGTCTTATTTACTTATGCTTATAGAAACAATATTAAGGTATAAGGCAATGTCTACTTAAGAGAGCAGTAGATTAAACAAAATGCATCTCCATAAGTGACCACATCCATGCTTTTGCTGTAGGACATAGATGCAGAAACTCTGGCAGAACAAGGAAGAGCTGGCATACATATCGCTGCTGAGCAGTCATAATAAGACAAGCATCTGCTTTGTTACTTTCTATACATCTTTGCTTAGAAAGTGAAAGAGCAGGTTAGAGTCACAAATATGCTTCCTATTCATTACAGTATAATTTTGTGGTAGGTTCTAGGAACTTACTGCAACATACAAAAACTAATAGTTAGAAATAACTCTAAAGTACTAAATATTAGATCTTTAAAAATTAATCTGGAGTACAATTGTTGTTAATTATTAAATATGTACTGATGGATATTCATTTAAAGTAGTGTCTTTCTAGGAGTCAGTTTTCCTGTGGGTGACATCTCATGCAACTTCAGTGACTCAGATGTAATTCCATACACACATCAACTCAAAGTTGAAGACTCTATTTTACCCAAAAAGTCTGTGAAGCAGATCACCAAATAGTGTGTATCAACCTAGACTGACCTGCTTTGGCTTACATTAGCTAAGAGATTGTTGGTATTTTTTGCATTTCTTTTAATTTTTGACTCACCTGAGAGTAGTGATTGCACTTGCCTCAGCAGATTTCTAGTCAGCCATGAGTATTTGATTGAGGGTCTGAAATTAGCAGTATATAAGAATGACTCTTCATTATTGCATTGTCTGCAATATTTTTTTTTTCTCCAGTAAACAGAAACGATAGTTAAAAATCATGATTGTACAATCGATATTATTATTATAAAGATGCTTTCTTGTCTAGAGGCTTGATTTCTAGTTTAGGCATCAATAGGTAACACTTTGTAGTGTCACAGAAAACAATTACTGTAAGAGCACTTTAATGGATTAATATGTTTTACTGTCACAGTCTGCTATAGGAATGGTCATAGACTGTCAATATAAAAATTCATTGTGTGTCCTTCTATCTACCTGATTAATTTTCTGAATTTTTAATAAACCTGTTTCTTTACATTGTTTGTACTTTGCTGCTTTTAAACTTGTGAATAGTTGTGCCTGACTCTATACATCACTAAAGATAAAGATGTCTTTAAAACAAGCACAGTATTACAAAGAGAAAACAAGGTCAGTACACCAAAACTGTGGCTATAACAGCAAAAAGTTCAGATGTAATCCAAAGAAATAAATAATTGCATATTGTTAACTGTCTTTCACAATACTGGGTAACAGTTTATTGCCAATGAGTCCCAACTTCCCCTTGGGAAGCTCAGTACATCTGAGGCATGGCTGTGACTAAACAGTATAACCCTCAGCAGCAGGCTGCCTAGTCATTTTCATGTGACTTTTTCCAGCTGTAATCTGTTAGCTGGTCTCTTTTTAGTGTTGTGAAGAAAGTTCTACATAGAAAGAAAAATCTCCCTGTAGAAGTTGGGTGAAAAATTATTTATAATTTGTTATGTCACTTGCCCTGGAATCACGTTTTGGGATGTTGAGTGCAAAACAAACTTCTTCTCCATCAGTAGCGTGAAATATGGGTCCACTTTTGTGTTTTTGCAAATCTCCACTTCTTTTCTTATCAGGATGACTAATGATCCCAGGCTGTGTCTGAAGCTGGTAGCAAAATACACAGCATTAAAAGTCCATGCTGAAATACATGAGCACCAGAATATGACTTACCTATTTGGTGTTTAAGGAAGAGTGACACCCCAGCACCTCAGCCTACAAAACTCTTGCTCCGTACAGAGGGATCCTCTGATTTATGGTGAAATTACCTTAACAAATACACAGTAGTATAGCAGAAATGTCATGCTCAGGAAAAACTGAGCAAACTGCCGGTCTGTCTTATTTTGAAAATAACCTACAGTAAACCTATGAAGAAATAACACTAATTTTCAAAGTGACAGACTTCATGCATAACAACTATTACAGTAAACAGATATTTTTTTCCACAGTAGGACATGAATCATGTAAATGAGCATAAAGAGTTTATGCATTTAATGGTCTATTGTGTCACTAACTTTGGGTAAAAGATCAAAGAGTGTAAAAATTTTTCCTCCTAGTGAGAGACTTCTGAAAAGACCAGCACACGGTGGACTGCACCAGGGGAAAAGCTATGTCTGGTCATTATGAAAACTTTAATTAGGACTTACTTCTCTGAGGGAAGATACTTTTTTATTAGAATATGTTGATCCTGTTCTAGAGTAGCTGAAGTCTCAGCAGAAAACAAGAAGGTTGGTTTAAAAGGCAGTGAAGAAAGGCAGGAATTTTAAAGGAGAATTTCCATATTATTTGAAATTGAAAATTGACATTTGATATTGAAATTGAAAAATGTTACTATTATAATCAAGGGTTAATATGGCAGGTAAAATAGATTGGAATCCTTTTCCTGCTTCAGTTAATGGCAAAGTTACTTGTCATCCACAGAGTAACATTGTATTTCAAAATTTAATGTCTCATGTTCCCTGAATGGACCATGTACTATGCATTTCAGAAAGATGACTATATTTCATTATAAAAGTAATTCATGATGATTACAGTATGCAAATCCCACATAGGAAGCCAACTAACTACATGTTTTAAAGTGTCTTTATAAGGTTAATTCTGAAAATTCACTGCAGCTCTCACACAGGAATACATGGCATTTACAGATTTCCCTGGAGCTTGATCTTATACTTCAGGAACACAGTGATAAGAACAGTGAAAATGGGAAAGCATCTTTATGGAGCTTTTTTCTACCTTCTCCTCACAAAGTTACAATTCTTTGAACCTCAGAAATACAACTATATGGCAGTATTCATCGATGAAATAAAAAAAAATCTCATATTCCAGGCAGGAGAGTGAAATTTTGAAGTTCTAGCTACTTGGGAGTATACAGAAAAATTGCAAGGAACATAATTCAGCTTAACACAATTATTTGCTTTACAAATAAATGAATGCGGCATAAATATATTTGACAATATTATATTTTAATTTACACAATCAGTACTGTAATTGTGAAATACTATTTTTAAAATAAAACATGATGTCTAAAATAAGAGTTTCTGTTTATCAGTGCATTGCAGTATCATTTGCATATAAGGAGCTATTTATGCCAATATAATCTTGATTGCTGGCTATTTACTTTTCTTCTTATAAATTATCAATTTAAACAATTTAAATATACATCACTTCACTGTAACATTCTTAACTTTTATTTCAATGTCATAAATGCAGTTGGCAAACTGTTCTCTGAGGATTGCATATTTCTTTTCAGCCAGTAAGAACAGCTGCATACACAGAGTGGGCTAGTGCAACATACAATTGTTTGGGAAAGTCCAGGTTTTAGGGACAGACAAGTATATAACCTAGACCTGAAAAAGTATGAGAAGTTGTTGAGAGGACATCCTTTCTACTGATATCTGCTGAGGTGGAGATAAAAAAGCCAAGAATATCCAGTTTCAATATAGACAGTACTGGCTAGACTACTAAAAGTGGGGGCTGAAGTTCAGGCTGATATTGTGTTGGTGAATGTACAAGCAGTTGCAGCATAACACACACTTGAACTTATTGATATTTGCTTGGGTTTACAAGGTACTGGCATTTTAAAAAATTAAGGAACTATTCAAAACCTACTGGCACCAAATGGGATATTTTTTGAGGAATAGGATGAGAAATTAATCGTATATCTTCCACACAGATGAGTCTGATGCTGCACCAGTTGAATAGAATAGAATAGAATAGAATAGAATAGAATAGAATAGAATAGAATAGTATTTGGAAGTGATCTATCAATCATCACCTGCTCCAACTGTTTAATCACTTCAGGGCTGACCTAAAGTTAAAACATGTTATAAAGGGTATTGTCCAAATGCCTCTTGAATGTTGAGAGACACCTATCTAGGAAGCCCGTTCCAGTGTTTGACCACCTTCATGCTAATTAAGTGCTTCCTGATATCAAATCTGAACCACCCCTGATGAAGCTTTGAGCCATTCTTCCACGTCCTATCACAGGATCCCAGGGAGAAGAGCTCAGCATCTCCCTCTCCACCTCCTCAGAAAGCTGCAGAGAGCAATGTGATCACTCCACAGCCTCCTTTTCTCCAAACTAGACAAGCCCAGAGTACCTGGCCACTCCTTCTAAGACATGCATTAGATTTTGGGGCTGACTACTGAGGAGAAAGAGTCAGGTCTCATTCTTTTGTCCCAAGTGTTTATGTTGAACAAGTGCAAAGCAAGTATCTGAGATGAGAGACCAGTGCTGAGGGGACATCCTTCTTGGAGGGTTTCATGTTCCACAGATGGAGGAACACTGCCATAGCCAGTGTATAGCTAAACATGATGAGCTTTGTTTGATTCAAACCAGGAGACTAGCAAGTGTACCCACCAAAGCATCTAAACTATGCTTTAAAGATACCTGCATGTGGGAAAGCAGATGAAATTACTGGTTTAATTCAGCAACATAAAAAGAGATGAATGAAGGAAAAAGGATTAACTGATAAAATATCCAATATACCAGGAGGCAGAATTAGTCTTCTTGATTTTCCTCTGAAAAAGTCAGTTCCTGAAGAGAAAATGGAAGATTGTAAAGCTGAAAAATCAGACAAATGTGACCATTTTTTTTTAAGGATACAGGTGTCTTGCTTTGATTGTAATAGACATGAGAAAAGCGGTAGTGATTTCCACACTGCAGCCCAAAGACACCTTCATTTCCAGGACAACATATACTGTAGATTCTGAAAAAATGCATAGTTTGTTTAAACAGGTCAAGCATAAAATATTTGCTATGTTCTGTTATGTACTTGCTGGCATTGTTCTTATTTATTTTTAAATCAATGCAAAATATAAGGTAAATAGAATAGTTGTATGCATTTATAAACAGAAGGGTAATAAAAACATTGGGGCAAAAAAAAGGTAGATTTTGGACCAATAAAATATTTTATGTAATTATTTTCAACAGTTTTTGTCTGTTTATGAAAATTCTATATTGATCTTTAGAAACACTCATGTTAATGTCCTGAAATCCCTTGAATTTGAACTTTTAAAAATACAAATGTATACTCATCACAGGAATACACTGCCTACTTAGAACTTTAAATACTATTCTGAGGTTACAAAAAAACCCCATTTATCTATGCAAGCAATCACTGTTGTTTCATTAAAGTTTCCATAAGCTTTTTACCTAATTTAATAAACCAAGCAGTCTACAATAAAAATTAAATTGAACTCTCATCACTTTGTTTCATTGATTGGATTTTATTTAATAGGTTTGATATTTAATTTTTTTTATTTTCAGTAGTTTAATGTTATATTTGTCTGCAACTTCTACTATTTGAAAATCTGATTTCAGGAATAACTTGATCTTATTTGCCAAATAGTTACGATATTTTACTTTTTTTACCCACGTCTTGGGAAATAGTAATTTGAAGGATTACACAAATTTGATTTCCCAGGAAGAAAAGACCTAATTTAGAGAAGTGTTAGCTGTTCAGAAAAACGTGTTAAATTCTCAAGCACTTTTCTCCAATCATCCTGTACTTCTCATTTAAGGTGTACCCAGACTGGTAGTTCTAAGGCTTCAGCTTAGAATCTTTGTTAAGATACAGAGAACGGGTTTCAGCTCCTTCAGCCCCAATGTATGTAACCTGTATATAAAATCATTGGGAGAAACTGTACCCTATCTTAAAGCTTTCTAGGACTGCTACTTGAATCTCTTTTTTTTTTTTTCCTCCACATCCCCTGGAAAAAAATTTGTGTGTTTCTGGAGATCCCTGGTCAGCATACATGGAAGCTGAAATTTTGTGACATATATCAGACTTGATATGCCAATATCCTGCAATATTACTAGATTAGAGACACACAAAAAGAATACTTATAACTTTTTTCTTTTTTTAAATGGTGATGGCCAAGACACAGAAGAATCACTGGCAATCAAGCATATCTGACACTGGGGTACATTAGAGCTACTAACAGTCAGAGGAGAGCAAGATTTTATCATAGATGAACAAGAAACAATGTAAAGAGAGAAATTATGAGAGTCAGCAAAGGTAGCAGTAAGGATTAGAGGGGAACACACTGGAGCCAACCTGTAAGCTGAAGTAGGTACCTGAACTCTGAGACCTGATCATGTCAGGCTTTCTAAATCTTTGGCTGAAATGATGAATAGTGATTATTGTCAGAGGATGAACATTTGACTAAACGCAACCAATCCACCTTGACAACTTCTATCTTAATACTGTCAGTTTCTCTGACTGCAGGTATTTAGTCTTTTGAGTTTTGAGACACAATACTGATTTTTAAATTTACTGCATTATTTGTTTGTTTCATTTTTTATAAGTTATTCTCCTCCCAGAGTCACAGTGGCATAAATTTTCTCTTAGTTATAATAGATCACATTGATCTTTTTCCCAATCAGGTGAAAAAAAAGGATACATATATATTTGTCTATCTACTTGCAGTTCACTCTTCTTTATAGTCCCTTAATCCAAAATCATATGTCAAACAAGCTATTGCAGTCCTTGCACTGCTTGTTTGCTAATCTCCAGATATTTTCAACATAATTTTTGCTTAGTTCAAGATTTAGAATCTCAGAACTTTTAAAACACCCTGATTATCACATTCTCCAGGAAAGTATAAGCATAAAAAAAACCATTCCATTGTTTGAAACAGATGTGCTCCAATCAGTGGAAACCCACTCAGATGCTGCAATTGGATGTTCTTAAATTAAATGGCATGATGATAAAAGGATACTCATGGTTCTTGGGTAGCTTGGTGACAGTATGTTGTGGGTTTTGGGTTTTTTTACATTATTTTTTTTCAAAAAGGAAGGCAGAAAAGGAAAAGTTAACATCAGATTCAGTCACCCATCCTCAAGCTCCATTCCAGAGTACATTAATCACATAATGTTCCCCAGGTGGGTATGACAGTAAAAGAAAATTAACTCTTGTCATTTAGTATCCTTACTTTAACTCACATTTGAGGCTAGATTGAACAACTAGAGCAACAGATGCTGTTTCTGCTGCTATTGAAAATAAAGTGCTATGTTAAAATTAAAGTGAGAGGAAAACTATAAGGTAATGAGATTATGCTCCCAATTTCCCACGTGCATAAAAACTACATGGAATTAACCTAGTTGTGGACATTTATATCTTCTTGCTAGAAGCTAACATACAGCATTAATGCAGAAGACTCAGGTCAATCCAGGTTTCACAACAGCAGGAACAGTGGTGAAGAAAATATTTCCAGAGGACTCACATCCTTATACTTCATCCTTCTTACAGAAAAAGAGAGAAGAGACGCATGGACACTCAGAAATCCTACTTTTGCCTCTACTCACAGGAAAAGTAGTCAATTAACAAGAACAAGGAAGGCAAAGAAATAGTCACATAATATTAATGGATTTTTTATTTTTTTTAAAGGAGGGAAAAAATAAATACATTTTAAAAAACCCAACAAAACCCAGGGTGCCCAGAGTTCTGTACACTGAAATTTGCTCCTACATACAACCCTCTACACATATCAAAATATCTATAAAATTCAAATACTGTCTCATGAATAGGACATGAATTGCTTGTGTACTGACCATTTTGATCAGTTAGTGGGGTGTGGGAACACAAGAGGGTGATGAAAGGAAAACTCATTTAATATCAAGATAGTTAGATACTGTGAACTTTAGTCAGCTCTGATTTTTGTGAATTGTATCAAGAAGACAGACTGAGATTACATTAGTATTTTTAAAATGGGGAAGGAATTTTACAAATATTTGGTTATATTTTCAGTCTGAGTTAATATAAACCTATCTTAGGTTCTGATAGATTTTTCCAATTTATGTTTCTTGCTGTCAGTGACCTCCATCTGATCTACAAGCATGCATCACATGCATTCACATAAAGACACCCTAGCTTACCTAAAATTGTTGCAAAAAGTACCAGAAAAGTAAGAATATACATACTATCCATTTCTTGCATGAATTATACATCCTTCTTGATGAAAAAGTCTGAAAAATAGGAAAACATGGTCATTCAAAAGAAGATTAACAGAGAGATCATGGTCTCCTCAAACTGCGTTTTTGGTCCTCTTTCAGACAGTGAGCAGAAAAGAGACCACAAGAAACTCTAGGAAGTAAAATGGACTTCTGAAACTAGTAACAAAAACAAGCTACTTTTGAATAGTCTACTAGTCTGTTGACAGAGGATCTGTTGACATTTATCACAATGATGTTGAGGAAAATTTCGCTGTGGATATTGTGTACTGGGATAGAATTCACTGCAAACACAGTTTACATCACCAGACAACAAATCTGGCCACAGGATGGCTGATATGCCCTATTGCAAAAGTCTTTGCTTGGTGGGTGGATTACAGATTAGTGGACGTAGAAGAAGAGATATTAGCTATTATAATTAAGAATATAGTTACAAATGTATAAGTATCTTGATCTATATATATTACAATATGGTGAAATCTTTGCATTTTCTGCCCTTAGTAAGAACATTTACTAAAGGACAACTATGCCTCCTTAGAGAAAATTAAAAATACCCTAATTTTGAGAATGGCTTAATCCACCTGTTGCTGTTTTGTGTTTTTTTCCCTCAGAAAGATAACTTCATCAACATGTTGATAGAATGCAATTTCATTCCCCCAGTGGAACAGAAAATTCTACATTTCTTTGAAACTAATACAATTATTTCATTATTGAATAACCATAATTCAATCCCAGAAAGACTATTAAATCTCTTAATCTACCATTGATACATGGTTGTTGACTCAGTAATTTGGGCTTCTGTATTTTTTAGGAAAAATTTATCCTAGGATATGACTGCATATCATTGTAGGTTAACAAGATTGTGTTTCTGTGCAATTATTGCAGACGTGAAAGATGAGTTAATTATAAAAATATCTTAATATCTATAATTCAGTATAAGAAAAGGTCTATGCAAGCTTGAAAGAGAAATCTAGATTTAATTATGTTTCTGATATTTTTGAGCAGATTGTGGAAAAGTTTGTCAAAATTAATGACAACTAGTCCAGTCTCTTGCTCAAGGAGGAAATTCTGCTGACACTAGCATTTTGAGTCTCATCAAGCAAATTCTTCATAATCATTGTGACAGGGAGATAAATAATAAGCTGTCATTTTAAGTGTGCACTGACTCCCTGTTTGATCCACAAATGAGAACGTAACTTAATGGAGTCTAGTTGACAAACCCACCACCAAATCTTCACTGTGCATCGTTATTTAGAAGAGGTTTTTCTGTAGATAAGATAATTTACGACACTTAGGTCTTTAGTGACCCCTGGAGTAATGCTTCAACTTACATATAGAAATAATGAGATGCCAGTGTTTTACACTGAGCTGTCACATAAAACACTTGGACCTACCTGTGTTTTCAAACTCAAAATAATTTTCATAGCCAATGGAATATTGCAATGAGGAAAGACGGAATTTGAGAGAGCACAGTTTTTCCCCTTGTATGATATTCCTCTTTTTTAATTGATGTTTTCCTTCAGCATATGTAGCAAAGCAGTTAGAGAATATTTTTTTTTGACATGATGACACTAGTTTACATATGAAATAACTTTGTTACATTCATGGAGATCCAAGCCTGCAAACACATTCAGTCTCCTTAACTGTGTATATATATGAGTAGTTCTTGTTTACTTTATATTTTCACCTCAATTATCACACATTCAAAAAGTTTTCACACTGCCTAGACACATCAGCAACTGAGAATTCAAAAGCAGATTTGTTGGAAATTTTTTTCACTTCCAACAGAACTGAATCCATTGTAATGTAACTCTTCATGAAATTGCTTTGTATTTCAAAAAGTTTGTCCAAGACATGTTTCCAAGTTTTTTTTCTGGACAAAAGCCAAATATCTAGGTAAATTTCAAGCTCTTTTCCTGATAAATATTTGCTTGATTTTAATAGGCATTGCCACACGGCTGGAATCAGGAGGTATTTTCTCTATCTCTGGATTATCATTTTCTTAAAGGAAAAGGAAGAGCAAGAAATGCTTAGCCTTTATCTTTCAGAGCTATTAGGCTATGATTTTTCCACGTTTTGTAACTTTCAAAAAAAAAAAAAAAATCTTGCCTAGTCTCTTAATTGCATTTTACATGTCTGCAGGCTCTATATCTTGTAAGTGCTTTACAAACCACATTTATCTAGTGCCAGTGAACCCGTATGAAAATAGATTATGTTTTTCAGAGATCATGACCTTGTTCCCTGATAACTGGCAGTTGCAACTATGCTCACTAAAATTCTTCTTCTAAAGATATCAAAAAATCCAACTTGAAAATAATGGGGTTACTTTCAGTAATAATGTTCAATTAATGTCAGGTGATATGAGAGAATAATACATATTAAAATTGACCATAATATTTGAGGTTTATTTTTAAGTGATGTCAGGATGGTTTTTCAAAGCTATTTCTGACATGTCTAAATTAATGTATATAAATAGTCAATTTACCAGAAGTTTATGAAAAAACAGTTTATTGGGATCAAATGCTATGAAGCGTGTTTTATCCTGAACTCAAATAATTTTTATATTGCAACATATTCACTCTGGCTGCACTTAATAAAAGCTGACTACATGAAATATTGTGTAAACTTAGCTCAAAAATATGGTGTAGGTGTACTGCTTCACTTTCACTAGATAACTTTTCACTTGGTCATCCTAACTTAAAAGACTTTTGTTTTCTCTGCCTCAAGTAGTTAAAAAAAGTTTTGCTTGCCTTTTCAATCAGCATGTGTTTTACTGGCTTTACAGTGGTGACTAGGAACAGATAATTATGTTCTGCTTCTATTTTTGTTGCTATTATTTGGAAGAGTTTTCAGTTGCTTGACAGGATATGCCGCAATAAGCTTTGCATCCTATTCATTGACATCTTCTCGATTTGTCATAGTTTCTTTTTTAAGTTTTGTTGTCACTGTAATGGGAAAATTATTGGAGTAGTAATACTAATTCTTTAATGAGAGTTATAGTTATGCCAGTTCTTCATCTATGGTGTTGATACCTAAAGGCACTTCTGTTGTGTAAGTTAATTTTTGTCCTGCACCCTCCTCTCATCTATCTCAGGTTGTAGATACTACAGGATCCTGTTGCACATCTGGAAACTTCATTATTCCATTATCCTGTGTCTCATGTACCAGTGTGTGTCTACAGGCTGATGTAAGTACACTACAACTGGCAGTTTTTGCACTGGTATGATTCACTGGCAAAAAAATCTTGTTGGCAAGAGAATGGAGCTTGAAGCTGTCTCCCAGTGTGAAACACTTAGTTCAGAGAAATTGGTTTGGTTTTAATGTCTAGACACTGCTTTTTGGCTTAGTAGATTTTTCCATGTGACATCTTAAAGAAATAGTTTACATAAGGAATAATTCCTCCTGAGCCAAGGCACTACCTGTGGATCAAAGTGTGATGCAACTGGAGGTATGTCACATGTTAGTCCAGAAGAAATAAAATGTATATATAATAAAACTTCAGTGGTTGTATCGAATATTCCCAACACACTGATGGAGAGCTCAAAAACAGTTAAATATGGTCCTAAGGTCCATAAACAGGTTTCTTGCTGGAAAATCTTTGATTTTTGTTGAGTAGTAGTAAGTGAAAATTTCTCAGAATTGCAACATACACCTCTCTGAATTGGGAATATTTGGTATAACCACTGAAGTGTTATTATATATGCATATATTTTATTTCTTATGTGGCAACATATGACATCCTTCCACTGGACAGGTGAGGAAATAGTGTAAGGGTAAGAGCTCAGACACAGCCCCTTCCTCTCCTTTTGCAGTAAATGACAAATACAGGACGGTATTTAAAAACAATTATTCTTTTCTTGTTAAAGACAATACTTTTAACTTAAAACTATCAAATGCACCAGTTTGTTCTTCATGGTCCTCAGACTCATTAGCTTCCTCCATTTTCCACCCCTCCGACCTGACTGATAGGAATGAAAAGGGATTATTATTAATTCCAGAGCTATTATTAAAGCAATCACAGGGAGTATAAGAGATGTTTAATAGCTTTCTAAAGAGTTTCATATTAACCTCTTTGTGAAGAATGCTTGGTGAATGAATAAAAAATATTTTTAGTCTCAAATTACCCAACAGCTATTCCAAAATGCACTAAGAGTGTTTTAACAATCTTGTTTTGCCTTTACCTAGGAATACTTTTGATAAGATTTTAATTGTCATATTTATGGAAGCAACTTGAGTAAATAAGGATGGCTTATGATGACTTTATTTACAAGCAATTTATCACATAGATTGAAGTGTCCTATTTTCAGACATCTCACTCTAGAAAAAACCCATTTCTCCATGCCTGCTAAATTGTGTAACAGCTCACAGACTCTCATCATGTAGTTATCTTTAGGAGAGAGAATTTGCTGTGGCAGGTATCTAAAAAACACTGCCAGCCAATAAACCTTTAAAAGTCACATTTTCCTCTGGAGAAATTCACTGAGTCATCATAATAAGACAAGTGCGCAATTTCTTCATAAAACCTGGTAGCTTTTGTAAAACACTAAAATTATAGATTTAATTTAAATAAGTCTGAGTGAGACTGAGGGCTTTGAGAAACAGAAAAGTTTAGATGCAAACATAGGCAAGAATTAGAGAGGAGAAAGTCAGGGAAAAAAATCCAGAAACAAGAAAACAAAAGAAAGTAAAACCAAAACCAATCCCAAACACACAAAACAAACAAACAAAAAACCTGCCTAACTTGAAAGCAAAATGTGAAAGGAGACAGAAATTATGTATTTGCAATACTCTGGAGTGGAAAAAACATTATTTTAAAATTTAGAAATAATTCTGTCACTTCTGTAAATACAAAAATTGTTATAACTACAAAATAACAAGCATTACCTTAGGAAGAAAAGACCTAGAGGATGACAGTTTAAATCTATTACTCTGTTAAATAGCATTAGCATGTTATGGCATTTTTATCATCTGCTCACTATAACTACCAAAACTTTTTATGAACTTACAAAGCACCACACACCATAAAATGTATTTGGATCTTATAATAAGTGCTATTGGATCTTTTAATTTCTGTTCCAGTTGTTTTTAATGGAGAAATCAAGTAGTACTACACACATTTAGCAAATGAGAGCATTTCTCTATTCTCTTAAACTTTTTCCTTCCAATGAACTTTTCTTAAGTAGGAAATTATTGGCTTATAAAATCTAGACCTCTGATGCCTATGCAGCATTTCATTACTCTCATTTATTCAAATGGCTAAGAAGAAAAATTTGCTTTATCAAAAAGGTCACACAAACCTTACTTCAAGGACTGGAGCTTTTCTTTTAATACAGAATAAGAATTGGTAGTTTCCCCATTTTATTTAGCTATGCAAAGACTATTTCTCCCAGGTGACTTGACACAGACCCAGTCTACATCATCCATAATGAAAATCAATGGCACCAAGTCACTAAACAATTACTCCATCTTCTTTAAAAATGCACAAGCCTTCAAAAAAACCAAGATTCAGAGACTGATTAATTTGCCATTTGCCTGGGAGATTACACAAGTTGCATTATTTAAGAAGTTGTCTTGCCTTTATGTCCTCAAAGGATGAACCAAGATCAAAGTCTTAAAGATTGTCGTGTCCCCTGAAAAAAGAATTGGTTACTACATGATGGGAAATAAAGATGTGAGTGATGGTTATGGAAGTTTTGTAAACACCTGTTTGTATAGGTTCTTAATGAACATTTTTATTCTGCATTCAAAACCCATATTGATCAGGTTTTGCAAACTGCCAAATTTCAGCTGGTATTGAAGAAGACACCATATATACAACAATTTAAGTGTAAACACAGAAAAATACCAATTAGAAAAATATTTAGAATCTACAACCAATTCAGACTAGGACTAAAATCTACAGGACTATTTCAAGGATGCAATTTTTTTAAAGAAGTATTTTTAAACATTGGGCATCCACAAGGCTTCTGCCTTTTTCAGGCTCCTAAAACCCCCTAAAATCCAAACCAATTAATTATTTCACATTTTCATTACACTCTTCTAAATTAGTTTACTACATAATCTTTCATTTCACGAAAGATCATCTGAAGTCTCAGCTGTGGTGTACAACAGATATTTGGAGGA
The DNA here is from genome assembly GCF_020740795.1 of Apus apus. NCBI lineage: Eukaryota > Metazoa > Chordata > Aves > Apodiformes > Apodidae > Apus > Apus apus. The sequence goes on along the minus strand of NC_067312.1, from coordinate 56,018,388 downwards.
AACTGTGTACATAAGATAATCAGAGTACTGGATGAAAAAAAAAAATATGGCAGTTTCTTATGCCTAGATACAAACCTTATTCAAAAAATTATTGTTCAGAATTAATGTACTTTATTCAGAAGGGACCTACCCTCTTTTCAGCAAAATTACTTCACAAGATGAAGCAGTTTTGAGACAGAGTCTCAAGATGCAGGGAGACTTTTTAAGAGTGCCTATACTGGCAGATCAAGGACAATGCTTTTAAACTTCAAGAAGATAGATCTGGATTGGATATAAGGAAGAAATTTTTTATGTTGAGGATTGTGGGACACTGGAACAAGCTGCCTAGAGAAGTTGTGGATCTCCCTGTTGACTTCTCTGCCCATGGCAGGAGGGCTGGAAAGATGAACTTTAAATAACCCTTCCAAGCAAAACTATTCCCTAACATTATAATTTCATGATTTTTCAAGCTATTTTGACTTACGCTTGGCATTTGTATAAAGAGGTCCACTAGCAATTTTCAGTAGTAGTTCTGCAAGCAGTTCAAGTTACAGAAATATTTTCAGTCTTAATAAGTAAAAGATATCGGATACGGCTCTTTAATGGAAAGAGTTCAACACATAGCAGAAAAACTTGCTTTTATTTTGCAGTGTACTGAGCCTGTACAGCAATGACAGAAAAATGTGAATATGATGAGCCTAAGTAGACAGGAAGAAAGTAATGAAAGAGGAGTAGCGTTTTCCTTGACAGAGGAACTCTTTCCTTGACTGCTCAATTCTGCAAGCAGAAATATAGCACATCTGTGAGTGTGCTAATGGTACAGCTTCACCCTAGCTGCAATGGATGATCCCACCAGGGAATGAGGAAGACTCTCAGTCTCACACAAAGTCTTGGCTGTTCACTTCCTCTACTGCTAACTTCTCTTCTTTAAAGCATTATCCAAACCTAATCTTCAGACTAAGCATGTAATTTATGAAAGATTAGAAATCTTTTCTACTATTCTCTCATAACAGATCTCATTCCTATGTTGGTTTTTCATTTTTAGCCCAAATACTAGCCACTGTCAGCACAGAAATATGTAGGCAGATGAACTTCTGATTTTGTTTTTGAGATTATTATTTCTGCCTTTCAATGCATGTACAGTTCAGTTGTCAGTGACCTTTTCTGTTGGAGTTTTTGTAACAATTACAAAAGTATAATCCATGTAATCTGATTTCTATGATGTCTAACTAGTTTACTTCAGGTTAGTTCTTGTGGAAATAGGGACTGGTCTTGCACTATTGTTGGCTGTAGTTGAAATCAAAGGATTAGGCCACACACTGATGTATGATAACACTGAAATCTCACTTACTCTGTGTAGTTAAAATAACTGTTCACCATGACACAGCACTACCAGAGCCACTAGAGCCCTGATACTGGAAGAATGTAGGCAACTAAGGGTATTGATCTCGCACTGTTCAAGTCCATTATGAAATCAATGGAACTGCTTGACTTTCAAGGCTTTTGTAAAACCAAGCTGTCAATACAGGGACATAAATATAGATTTAGAAATCAAACTTTAGACACTTGTTTGTTTTGTTGTTTTGTGTTTTTTTTTAAATCTTGGTGCTGGAAGATTAGCACAGCAGTATTAAAGGTCATGTGCAAATCAAAGAACATTGACAACAATGTTGTTTTGGGCATAGATTTTAAAGATTTACTCCAAAGTGGTAGGAAATTACAAGTTGTATTGTAGTTTCTCTTATAAATAAATTTGCTTGTGGTTTGCATTATTAGTACAATCACTTGATATGACACTGAGTGTAACTTCCAAAGCAACAACATTTCTTCTTATTTTTTCAAGATGTCATAGTAACTGATTTATTTATTTATTTATTCATTTATTCTTGCGTCAGTTTGAGTGCTCTTAGTATTTTATTCCTTTAAAATTAACACTGCTAAAAATAAAGGAATTTTGTTTCTTTGAAAATGTATTTAATAATTAATGCAGCAAAAGAAACAGTTTTCTCAGAATAAAAAAAAAAATAAAGAAAATCCTTAGATAGCTGCATTTTGTGTAGTTGATTCCAGATTGCTGTCTAAATCAAGCAAGGGCTGTACAGAAACTGTGGTGACATATCACTTTGTAGGGTGAGCATAATAGCCTTAAGTACAGTGATACTGCAGGACTAACCATGTAAAACTGATGGATCCCAGATTTAAAGCCACGTGTCTTATGAGGAGCAACTGAGGGAACTGGGGTTGTTTAGTCTGGAGAAGAAGAGCCTGAGGAGAGGCCTGATTGCTGTCTAGAACTACATGAAAGTAGGTTGGAGAAAGGTGGGGGTTGGTCTCTTCTCCCAGGTAACAAGAAATAGGACAAACGGAAATGGCTTCAAGTGCCAAGGAGGGTTCAGAATAGATTTAGGAAAAAATGCTTCACTGAAAGGACTGTCAGATGCTGAAACAGGCTGTCCAGCAAATTGGCTGATTCGCCATCCCTGGAGGTATTTAAAAGATGTGTGGATGTAGAGTTAGGTTTATGGCGGTCTTTTCCAACATAAATGTGATACTGTGATTGTATCATTCTATTCACTGTACACACAGATGAGTGGGGTTTTTCCTTTAACGCTACTTACAAACACGTATGTTCTGGAGAAGTGCCTGTGACTGCATGATTTTTTTACAGCAAAGCTTAGTAATTAGTTTTGCTTACACAGAAATTAATCTCCGAGTCAATGAAAAAGAAATCAGTAGGTTGATCCTAATGTTAGAGGTGGACAAACATAACAACAAATTTCTGTATAGATTCTTCCAGATTTCAGAACCTCCTCTCACCTGAGGAAGAAAATACTGAGTCCAGTCTAAGTTAGATGGACTGAGGAGAGAGAAAGTAGTCTTGTCTTTAAGACACATGGTTGGGGTTCATGTAGTGGGGAGTCTGCAGCTGTCTTTAACTTTTTATTCCCTGTGCATGATTCTGTCTTCTTTGGCTGAGATCTCACTTGCACTGTGCCTCTCCAGTAATTTATTTTATCTATACAGGTCATAAGGCTGAAAGAAACCAAAAGGTGCATATTCAGCTTTGGAAGCTGAGTTGTCCCATGGGATTACTCTCAGATTTTGACACAGAAATTAATTAAAAATGTCTGTGGCTCTTTGAAAAGTCCTGGTGCAATTCCAGGCAAGTAGGCACTGTGGTCTCAGCACTGGCTCCCAGGTGCTCCTCCTGGGCTCCATAGGGAAACTCATCCATGCATAGATCCCACAACCCTGACACCAGCCCTTCCCACCCAATGACTCCTGTCCACACCCTCCCAAGTGTGTGGAGGAATGGGACATGCTGGATGTGGGCCAGGGAGCTGGCAAGGAGTGCATACCGGAAAACACACACTGCACACTTGCAAGCTTTTTGTTGTCAGGTCTTCATGCAGTGCTCAAAACAACATCAGTTGAATTATTTACAGAATACCCTCCGCTACTCATATTCTGCTTTATATTTAGCAGTTTGCAGCATTTTATCTTTATTTTTTTTACTCTGAAGCACTAATAAAATAAATACTACTGAGGCTATTCGCATAAATGATGATGAGTATCTATATTGTGACATTTTAATGTAACTGAGTAAAATAATTTACATTACATTTAAACACTACTATAAAGTAAAACTTAAATTGTTTTGCCCCTATGGCACACAGCAATATCACTGTGAAATTATGCAGTCCCCTTAGCTATAAATGCCTGGGAAAGAAGAACTAATTTAAACCAAAATTATTAATTAAATATTCCAAACCTATCAATAAAAATACAGAATCAATGCAGTTTGAAATATCAGCAAAAGAGTATAAGTATTGTAGATCCTACAGAAGTTCTACTTTAATTGCAGATGGATTAAAAAATAAAAAGCTTTAAAAGTAATTGCCATTTCTAAGGGATCTATACATTTAAATGTATATACACTTTTATATCAAGAATTTCCCAGCATTCTTTCTGTTTACCTAATTCCAGTAATGTAAAGAACTAGTCATGAAAGAACAATAACTTCACAGTCCTGTGTTTCAACAATTCAGAATTCTGTATTTATTTTCCCTTAGCAGGCCATGATTTTGAAATTCCTTTTATTGAGGGAAAACATCTAAAAAATAAGTATCTCATTCTTTTCTTCATCTGCATATTTTTTTTTTAAATGTTATGGGCAGGAGAATAAAATAGAAGACTAAGCTTCATAAGGAAATGCATCATTTTTGGAGTTATGATCCAAAATCTGACCAATTGAGAGCTCTAAAAATATGGACCAGTATTTGTGCCTTAAAGGTGCCTTAAAATTCCCACGTCGTCCTCTTTTTTTTTTTCTTTTTTTCTTTTTTCTTTTTTTTCCCCCATATTGGATGAGACATATACAGAAAGAGATCTTTTTGCCTAATGAAGGCATGTAAATGTAACTCAGACTTCAAAAACTAGCCGTGGTCTTCCTGAGTGCTGTGCAAATTTACTAGGCTGTAACAAAGGAAATTCCTGTTATAATGCTAGGTTGAACTGGGCTGATATGATTACAGACTCCAAGCTGCAGATCTTTGCCCTACCTCTTTATGAATCTCATTTTGATGATATTATTTTACTGAATTACAATCTGTGACTCGGTATCCTGAAAGAACAGTGTCTGTACTTGCTCATTTCACATATATGGTGGCCATAATATTGGCCATAACCTCTTTGCTTAAGAAAGGGTTTCCTTGCAACTATAATGTTTCGCAACCACAAATATATTGGCAGTTCACAAAGAATACCTAGTAACAGACACAGCAGGCCATAACACTATGACCTAGTAATTTTTAAGTTACTAACTTTCCTCAAATATGAATAGACAAAAATTAGTATTCTTTTAAGAAATCTTTACATTGCATTTCCTTTTATTTAAAACATGTTAACATGCTTCTTAACACTACCCCTCTATGGTTTCCTAAAATAAAAGTAAAAAAGTAATATTGTGACAGAAATTACAATTAAAATGGATTTTAAACTTCCATAGCAATTCACTACATAGCACAGTTTTCTTCTGCTTTGTAAGAGAGAAAGGCTGGCAGGAGCTAACAGTAGTTAGGTCACATGCTCAAAGGAGACTTTACAGCCCAGACTGCATTTAATAGCTGGATCCTACTCATATAAGACTGTCAAAATAAATTTATTTAATTGTATTTTCTCATAGTGCCATCAATGCTACAAGTGATACAGTAATCTAGGATCAGCATAATCACTGTAGGTATTCCCTGGCTTTTCCATTTTTAATTCCCTTGAAGTTGCTCCTCATGAGCTGCGGTGCAGGCTGACATGTTTCCCTGGGAGGTTGGAAAGGAAATAGTTGCCCTGTGCACGCCTTTGCTCATGCTACCTGAGTGCTTCAAAAGTGTAGGCAGAGAACTGGCTCCACTGCAGCCCTTTAATCTTTCTCTAGAATACTGCATGACCCCTGAATGCTCAGAACGAAGTGGGACCAGAGGCAGCAGTGATGTCTGCCACCTTTACAAGCTGTATCTCACAAACCCACTGAAGAAGGAGGCTGCTGCAAGAGAATTTTTATATATTTCGGATAAACAATGTCTTCCTGGGTTACTCAAGAGTTTATTAAGCTTTTATCAGCCCTTTGTCCTAGGCTGTGCCTGCAGTTTCAATCTGGCTCACAAGGAATACCTTAACAGCTATTACAGTATGCCATTGCAGTCACATCTCAGGATAATTCTGCAAATAAATGAGATGCTTCAAAGGTGTGACTCTGTATCAAAGAGACTAATTCTAATAGAGTAGCAATAAAAGTCTGGTTCCTTATGTGCAAAGTTTCCGAAACCGGTTTTATTTTATGATCCAGCTTTTCATCCCTATTATATCAATCCTTAGGTGTGAAAAAAACAAATCCAAAATGTCTCCAAAAATGACAGCCTGCCAGCCCCTGACCATAGCACTTCTGAAATCATGCTGAGCATCTCATTAAAGTTGTCTCAATTATGGTTGGCTTTCTGCCTGAAATTTGCATGTGAAGGGTGGTTGCTAGCCTCAAGGAACTACTTTTTTCTTTTACCCTGAAAAATTACAGCTTCTGAAGAGAGAACTTTGCAAACTGTTCATGCTTATAGCAGGCCAAAGTCTTTTCTTCTCTTCATTGTTCAAGTCTGGCACCTAGAGGAGTACCTTCAGCCAGAGGATGAAGAGAAGGGAACGTAGGAAAAAGACATTCCAAAGCACAGGGAACTGAAAATAAATCATTGCAATCACTGTTACTAACTTGGCCCTGGCTTCTTCTCCAGCAAAGAGCAAAATTCAACAGAACCTTTCTAAAATTTAAAAAATAAAATAAATTAAGAAAATGAGCTATCTCACAGAAAAACATTGCAATTTCTTCAGCTTAAAACTCTGAAACTGTACTTGCCCTTCTCACAGAAAGCAGCTGGCTTCTGCTGAACACAGAACAGGATTTGTCAGTTTTGGTTGGTGAACACAGGTGGGGTGAAGGGTTCTGCAGCACTCAAGTCAGTGCACTGGCTGATTTCACTGGCATCTTCTTCAGGAGGAAGGTAAACACTGACTCACGTTGCAATTTTCCCTGTGTTTTTCACATTGTACTTTGCAGAATAAAAGTAAAGTTTCTTAACTTCAACATTTTCTTCAACTTTTTTGTTCATTATGTTATTGTAATATATCTTGGTATGAGCATGATCTCATGTGAAGGGACAAATCACACCAAACTATGGTTACTATTCTTCTTAGTAAAAAGAGGAATTGTTGCACTAGTGCATCTGTCAGGAGAAAATGCAGAGAATGTTAACAGATGCAGTTTTTTCCCTCTGCTCATACACAAGAACAGTATTAATCAATTGTAAAATGGAAAAAGGATAATAGTATTGAAAATTAACAGTGACACAAGGGAAAATAAATGGAGTGACAATTGTTTAATATTAGTACAACATTAATGTTGTATCAGCGCTGAATTATAAAAGTTATACCACATCAAGAAAGAAGTAAGGAATTGCATTTTTTAATTTGCTTTTGTCAGGACCCTTTCCACTGTAAATACTAAAATGTAAATCACATGCATGAATTGATTTGCAGATACTACAGCTGCATTGAGCATTAAAATACAGCTGGTTTGTTAGAAGTAACATTTTTAATACTGAAAACAATTTTAATTTCAAAATTACTTCTACTTTAAAGTTCAGAGAATTAAGGCTGAGACATATACATGAAAACCGAATTATGTTTCACATATATTGAACTTAAATACACTATATTTGTTCCAGAAATATGTATAATGTTGTAGGAATGCTAAATATTTATTAGATATATTATTATTTTTTCCAATATAGACTGTGTCCCATTTGTCTGTAGCAACGTATATGTAAAAATAATATCTCTCTTCAGGACTTTTAAACTGAGCTGTTTTGGTTCAAAACAAGTATTTAAGAGGATATATTTAACAGTTTTCAGACACTACAGGTACTTCAAAATAAATTTATGAGGGGATTCTGGTACCAGGCTTTTGGAATTTTTTTTGGTCTGTTTGTTTTGTTTCCACTCTGCAGTAGTTTGAAACATAGTATATTTGAATGTTAAAATGGTTTCAAGGAAGATTAATGACACAGAAAAGATATTCCTTACTCCAATTTGTAGGAAAATTCATTCCATAGAATCTGATTGCTTTTATTTTCAAATGTTCTTGATTCTTTTAATTTTTATTTTTTTTAATGGCTTCTGATGTGGAAATCTTTCCTTCCAATAAATCCACACTATTTTCAAAGTGGTAATTCTTACTTTGTATTCCAGGCTGTATTTCAGCTCAATAAATTTAGGAACAGAAAAAAAAGCAGAAAAACACTCCAAAACTCAAGGTCTATTAAAAAACAAACCAAAACACCATCAACCAACCAAACCAAGACCAAAACATTCCAGAATATGAACTTTATTTAAAAAAAAAGAAAAAAGAAAAAAAAAAAGTTGTATATATTCTCTATGCTACTTAAGAATGATGAGTTTTGTTCTTTGATGAAACTGGTCAGAATGAAATAAAAATCACAGAAACCCCTCTTTCTGCTGAGTTCAGCCCAGCCAGCAAGCAGTCTGTGCCTCTAACAGACATTTCTACTTTAAACTTAAGACAGCTAAAATTTTAGATAATTGTTTTTTCTGTTGCCCTGTGCACAAATGGTACCAGGGAATAGCTTAGAAATTTGCCACCTGGTGCTCACAACAAACTAGCAGCTTATATATGGCTATATAGCATGACGCTAATGTCTGACCATTGCAAAAAGAGGGGTGTCCAATCAGGTCAACCTTGAGTGCTGCCACATACCTTTGATCCATGTGCTATACCACGAGCAGGGCATTCCCCAGGCTGATTGCTTGAGCAACCTCGGTATTTACATGGACACAGCATCATGGTTCAGGACAGTCTGCACTTCTTTCTTGCCGTCTACCGCTGACTGCTCTGGTCTTCTTCAGCAGTTAAGTTTATTCCACATGTTGAGCACCCTTAGGAGTTTGGGATCAGCAGCTATCACATGGAGTTGTGTAGCTAAATGCCACTGAGGATCTGAAGCTTCATATCCCTTTACCTATGTCATTCCACCTGGGAAATGAGGAAAATAATTCTGGAGGTAAACCAGTTGCTGTTTTCTAAGAGCCACGTGGTTAGAACGGCGAACCACCACTGAATGGTCAAATTTAAACAGCTGATTTTGGCTTTCTTGTCAAGAACAGAAGCTCTTCCCTCTTCTTTCTCATAAAGCTCATAATGCCAGAAGCCTCCTTGCACTTTATTTAAGATACATTTATCTTGGTTTACCCAGTAAAATAAATATGTATGTACCCTTTGCCCTGTTTAGCTCAGAAACATAACAAGACAACACTTGGTAATTTTTTATTAGAAATAAATCATTGTTCTATTTAATTCTAGTATCTCTGAGGGCATAGAGGAATTTTCATCTGCTGTTACATATAAGGAGCAAAGATTTGTGTCTAGTGATTTCACTGAGAAAGAAAGAAAAGGAAAGAAGTAAGATTTCTGTTTGACAAAGACTTGTTAATTTCAGCATGTTTGTTTAAAAAAAAAATCATTATAATTTCTCTGGATTTGGTCTACATTTGACTTTTCAGGAAGTGAAAGAAAACAGGATCCAATGGGCACAGCACACAGTATAGAAGATACTGGGTTAAATGTCTAAAGAGACAAACCCTTCAGTATTCTTAGTCCTCAGTTCTAGCCTGTCTTAAAAAGCTAATCTTCTCCCTCTCATTTTATTAGATTACTCTCTTCTTTTCCTCATTTCCAAATCCCAGATAAGTTTTTCTTTAGAGGTATTTCCACCTGAAATTCTTTTTTTAACTGTCAATCTCATCAGCTGTCATTTGCTATCTCAATCCAAGGCACATATCTCCTGTACCCACACAGCCAGGTATTTCTTTCATTTAGTTATTAGCTTTAATCTCAAATTTAACATACATTAGCATTATCAATCTGTTGTTTGAATGGTGCCATTAATTTAGTTTAGCAGAAAAATATATGATTTGTACAATGGAAAAAATTTGCTTTGAGAAGACTGGAATAGTGAATGCAACTCTAAAACACAGGCAGTTTATTGTGCAATACATTAATTTGCTAACATAAGGTGTTAGAATGTTTTATTTGAATATTGATATGGAATTTTTTTATATGCCATTTTTCCCAGAATCATGGTTGCATAGGAACATTTTGGTTGGAAAAGATCTTTGAAATAATCCAGTCCAACCATTAACCTATCTCTACCTAGTTCAATGTTAAACCGTGTCCCTGAGCACCATATCTATATGACTTCTAAACACCTGCATGGATGATGATTAAACCACTTCTCTGAGCAGCCTGTTCCAGTGCGTGACAACCCGTTTAGAATTTTTTCCCAATATCCAGTCTAAGCATCCCCTAGTGACACTTCAAGTAAACTCTTATTTGCTTGTTCTATCACTTATAACTTTGTAGAAGAGAACGACCCCCACCTCCCCACAACCTCCTTTCATGCCGTTATAAAGAGTGGTAAGGTCTCTCCTCAGCTTCCTTTTTCCATGCTAAACATCCCCAGTTCCCTCAGCTGCTCCTCATAAGACTTGTTCTCCAGACCTGTCATCAGCCTTGTTGCCTTCTCTGGCATCTCTCCAGCACTGCAGTGTCCTTCTTGTCATGAGGGGCCCCAAACTGAACACAGCATTTGAGGTGTGGCCTTTTGATATACCTTTAGCATACACGAAGATTTACTTTGTTTGTAGTGCAGAAACTGTAACTAGAAACACTCAAAGGTGGTATCCCTTTGATCCCCCCACTCAAAGAGGGATTAGAGGAATGAACTGGGGAAGCCTGCACCCTGAGGTTCTCTGCCCTGCCAGCGATGCCTCTACTCAGTGGGAGATAGATTCTTATGGCTACAGAAGCCACTGGAGCTGGACCAATTTATGTGAGCTGAAGTTGCAGCCCAGAAAAACAATGGGCTAATAAAGACAGAAATAATGGAAAACAAAATTAGCATATCTTTAAATAAAAATTGCCTTTTACTGTTTATACTCTTCTTGCACTGAAATGAAGTAGTCATGGCAAACAGCCAGCTTGAAAAGACAAAAGGAAATTTGAACTAGCAGGAAAAGGGTTCTGCATCATGGACCCAGACTAAAAATACAGCCTGACTGTGCTGCTGAAGGAGGCCTGTTCTTTTCCATTCATGAGAACATAGATCACGAATAATAATAATGACCAGGATACATCTTCTATAACAGAAACAGGTACACTGGATCAAGATACAGCAGTAGCAGATACACTTCAGTGTGTTTTTAATCTGGCTGGTACTGTAAATTATTAAATGGAACATAAGAAGATCAGGTAATGCTTCCACTGATTTTTGGTACTTCCTGGGGAAATCTACATCTGCAAAAGCCCTGCTAGACTGTTCTGCCATTAATTCTTCTGATACATTGTTGTCATCATACTGAACATAATAGCAATAACTTCTGTGGCTGTGCTGCTCATTCAGTTTTCAAACTCATTATAAAAAATTGACTGAGAAAAACTCTGTATCTGACTATTATTTGGTAATTTTGTCTGAATTCTATGACATTAAATATATTTAAAATATATGCATGATCAGTATTTTGAAAGAAATTACACTAATCTCTCAAATAAGGAAGTTTATCCAATCTCCATCTGCTTCATTCTGGGAAATCGGTTTTGGGAGTTTAGCAGCATTAAAAAACAGGTACTTTGATATGTGCCTGTTTATAAATGGTGGCTTCTGACTATTTGTTACCTCTGTTATTGAGTTATTGAGATGTAGTAATCCAAACTCACTGGCAATATAGATTTCTTCAAGATTATATGGGGTTTTTTGCCACTCTATTATAACATCTTTTGATGTCTCCTCTTTGCTATCTATTAATTTCCAGGGCAAAAAAATGGCCTCAGATGATGTTTAAAGCCAGATTTTGTTCACAAATTCTACCAAGTTGCCACAAAATGCAATAGACTGGGATAATTTCCTCAACCAGACAGTGAACCACAGTTACTGCTGCTGTTGCCACTACCTTTCTACTTCTTTATCTTCCTGATTTTAACTATAATAGTTATCCTCCACTGTTCAAGTCTTTGGTTAAAACTCTATCTCAATGCTAGCATAGCAACTGGAAATGTCTGTTTCCTGCATTTCAATGTCATCTTCACATTATTTAAGTCAGTATACTGCATTGTACTGTCAATCCATTCCATTATTAATTTAATTCATTTTCATACTATTTCAAAGTGAGTGTATCAGTTAATAGCCTTCTGGATAGATCTGAGTTATGAAGAGATTTATTTTACAGCACCCTTCTAAGGAAAGTACACTCAAATAAACTCAGTTGTAGCATCAGAATTACCAGTTCCACACTCAAAAGCCACTTTCACAGAAGATGAAAACTACCTTGATGAAAAAATAATTTAAAACTGATGTTAACATAGCTTATTACTTTATTTATCATAAACAGGCAATTGTATGGGTGCTGCTTGAAAAAAAATTATTTACTTTGAGGAGTATCATGCAAAGTAGAAGGTATAGTTGATCTCTGTTCACCAAACGTAGCTGCAAACAATGTGCAGCATTCATTTTTGTACCTTTGTCTATCATGTCTTTGTGAATAGATGTATATACCTCTAAACATACATAGAGGTATATATTTGGCTCCCCACCTGTCTCCAAAAATCTGCTTTGTCCAGCATAATTACAACTTTCATGCTGGATTCATATATTGTCAGCATTGAGCTTGCAATTATGTCTTTAAGGACAAGCAATGTTCAAATTGCTCTTTAAATTAAGGATAGTCTTTTCCTAAACTGTGAAAACATTGTCAATGCTGTTATTCACAAAATCTGTATTCTGTGTCAAATCTGAAGTATACCAGACCAAAAATATTAAAAAAATAAAACACTAGTTTACCCCAAGACACATTGGAATGGATACAGAACATCACTTGCTTTTTCTCTGTGCTTCCTATTCAATGCTACTAGCTCAGTTTTACAAGCACTTGCAGTTTGACATTACTAAATTCTAGTGCTTGGAAATGGAATTATTCACTGGAAAACAATCACACTGCTGTCAGTTTTAAAACATACTTTTCTGTTCTTCCTTACTCTTTCATGGTAATTTTGCAGTCTCTTTCGGATATATGTGCTGAACAATTGAAAGTCATGCTGCTAAATATTGTTTTGTCCCCATACACCTTGTATTGCTGAGTAAAGCTCTTTTTTTTTAAGATTCAGGATTTGTTCTTGTAGTTAATTTGTTACCTTTACTGTAGTCAAGCCATTGCCAAGCTTCTGTCACCTTTTTTTCTTTAGAAAGCTCTTTATGGTGTTTTCAGCTCTTACACCTTTTCCTATGACTGCAATTCACAAATAAAAAGTAAAACTAATTACCATCAAGCCCTCTTTCAGCCAGGCTTCCAAAATCTAACTGGTGTTAAAATCAAGAATATTCCCCTATTTTAATTTCAAAATCCCACTCAGTGGTATGCACATATTTTTGAATCTGTTCCTAGCTCCTCATTGAGTAGCCCTCTCTCAAACCATGATTGTCAGCACTGCTAATGGAAAAGAAGATCCTGGTGCTCTGTATGGTTGGTATTATATATAATTATATTTATCAGATTATAAATACAAAATATTATATTATAAATATGATGTATCAACTATATAAAATATATCATATATATTACAGATAACATATACTGCTACTTCCCTTGCTGATCTAACATTGTAATACTCTGTGAGAAAACACAGCACTAAAGCAAAAGTACACTCTCAAAGACTACATTTCAAGTGTGCTTTGAAAAGGTATAAAATTGAACTAAATTGAATTAACATTTTATTAAGATAAGCATATCAAGCTTTGTTTCCCAGACAAGTAAGAACACAGATGTACTTGTATTTACACACACATAGGCTGTGTCATGCCACTGATTCAACACAATAACTCCAAACGTACAAGGTAAAAGAGGTAGGAAACTCTTCTGCCATCACAAAAGCCTACATCCTAGCAAGCAGATATTTACTGGTTTTCACTGAGCTAAATAAATGAGCTTTACTGGAAAACGCTACTAACTTTTCTGAAATGGTATTTCTTATTTACCCATGTGTATATGCATTCTGAAGAAGAATCTATATGGCAAAAGGTTTACACAATAGTATAACCTGGCTGAAACAAGAGTTTCTGCATTCAGCTAGTTTCACAACTGACTTCAAATACTACAAACTGTTACTCAAAAAGTCAGCAATTATTTTTGGTAGCAAATAAGCCCATCAAAATGACTGAATAGAGTCTATAGCCAAATGCTGGCTCCAAAAGTTCGACTTAGCTTGCCTGATCAAGGGACCAGATATTTTTCTTCTTAATAATGTAATTGTATGCTGCAGAGAAATGAAGGTGCCTGTCTTTGTTCACCAATCAGTGAAATTCTAGAATACAGCATAAGAGCTTGGCACACCTCCAAATATAATCACATGGCATTATTTCTTTCAATATGTACTTTCAACTAACTTTCTCTGTCTGATGACACTTTCATTCACTTTTATCTACATCTTTCTTCTCTCTCTTTGTTAAAAGGTGAAATGTCCTTTTGAAAACCAGTCTTCTGTATTGAGTACAAAGTAATTGGTTTCTTTTATGTCAACCTTTTAACTAAAAAAAAAAAAAAAAAAAAGGAGGGGGGGGACATGTAGAGGGCACTGTGAAATTATCAAGGCAATTGAACCTTCCTCTTTCACATAGAGAATTAACGTTTTAAGTGAAGCTGTGAAGATAAAATCTCAAGCCCTGAGAAATTTTTATTGTGAAATGGTTTTCTTATCAGTGAGGTTAATGAAGATGTCAGCAAACGTGATGAGGTTTTACCAAATGGAATTGTGTTCACATCCAATCCAACTTGGAAAAGGTGTTAATCAGTACATTGATCATATCAGCAGCTGAGAAGATGGTTTTGAAACTGGCCATTTCTGTTTTTCATTAGGAAAAGCTGAAAAGATAATTATTCTTCAAATCCATGTTACCAGTATTATTCTTCCTTCTTTCTCTATTTCAAGTGCATACTTCTGCAAACATAGAACACGAATGGATGTGTGGGCAGTGGAAGGGTAGGTAAAAGAATTACTTGCAAATAGAGCCAAACTTGCTCTGGAGTTCTCAAGACACGGTTAAACAGCCTTTTTCATTAACAGTTACAGAAATTCTTGGGAAGTCTTTGCATATATAGCCATCCTTAAAACAGAAATATGTCTTCCAGTAAAATGTTATATAGTATAACTTTTTAAAATTGTAATGATAGTGTGACATGAGAGAATATTTACGGGATCACACATGCCAACCAGTATATTTATTGATCAGCAAGGACAATGAGATTAATCTTAATTGATCCTATGATTACATAATTCTGTTATTCCTATGAAAGGCCTTCATCATGCTAAGTGCTTATTTCTAAGTATACAGGAGAAACTTTGTAGAGATCACTGGAATGTATTGTGCTGGGATTATGTGATCCTTTCAGATAACCTTGCTACAGAAATCACAGAATCACAAAATTGCTGGAGTTTGAAGGGACCTCTAGAGATCATCTAGTCCAACTCTCTTACTGAAGTAGGATAACCTAGATCACTTTACACAGGATTGCATCCAGGCAGGTTTTTAATATCTCCAGAGCTGGACAATCCACAACCTCTCTGGGCAACAAAATATTGCTGTTTACATCTGTGCATGTCTAATTCTGTGCTATTTATATTCTTTGAAAGGGAGATGATGTGAATTCACTGGTGTTAATCAAATTCCGCTGCAGCCGGAGGAGGCATTAAAACCATTTGAGTTATAAAATACAAAAGCATGATGGTATATTTATTTTGATTGTTTTTGTAAATACAGGGTCTTTGTTTTAAAATTAAGATTTTAATCAAGTGCTACTTTTATAAGGTTTGCTTGTTTTCTTTTGTTTTAAATAAAATACAGGGAGAAAAAAAATATAACTGTTCAAATGTCTTAGCATGAGGGTCAATAAATCAGGGTCAAACCTCTAGCTATCAGTAGTTTTTTGGCCCTCAACAAGAGAGAAAATGTTTTTAAAGTCTTTGAAAGTACTTGGAAATGAGTGGGAAAAGGTTGTTCTAAGGCTTCTGCTTGAAAGAGTCTTTTGCACAAGTCCTGGTTTCACTAGGATAGAATTACAGGCCAGCTATGGTAGGCAGGCCATTAACTGGTTTCAAGTAAGCTGGGAGTTTAAGTCAGGGCAGCTGACCTAAGCTGATTAATAGGTTTATCCCATACCGTAAATGTCACATGCATTACAAAGAGCAGGGATTCCTTTCCTTGGACTCCTTCTCCTTTAGCTCTCAAGAACTTGTCCAAGTACCATTGAGCATACTTTATTTTGGCACTAGTATTAGTTTTGATATTTCATTTAACCTGGTTTTTATTTTGACCCACAGGTCTCCTTGTGTTTTCCTGATTCCCTTTCTTGACTGGGGAGAGGTCAGCAGGTGAGAGAGCAACTGCTAAAGTTTAGCCCTAGATATGAGCTAAATGTAGACATCATGTAAAAGAAAACTCGGTAGGAAAGAAACTCTCAACTAATGCAGTTTGAACATTTTACCTTAATCTCCATCTCATTTCCTTACAGGAGTAATAAAAATAACCTGATCCAGACAGGAATCCTTCACAATCAAGTTCATGCCCTAATGTAAAGTAATAGACATATTGATCTAAGTGAAAAGAGAGAATGTTCTATCTCAGAGGAAATATTAAATTCAGACTTTTCTGAATTATTTGAGATTTCTAGAATGAGCTAAATTCCTTTTACTTAAGGGCCAAATTGAGCCGTTACACATGGAGGTTCTTTCTTGTGCTTTCAAATTAAAATAAATAAATAAATAAATAAAATCTTCATGGTTCTTGGTATAAGACAATGGTTTTGGCAAGCAACAAAGACATGTTTTGTCTCATTTGAACTACCAGAACTCCCAATTACCAAGATTATTCTGAAGATGGGGAAAAGAAACAACATTCAGAAAAAGGAAGAGAGTATTATTAATTACTAATGGCTCCTCAGTGGAAAAGGAGACAATTTAGTCTCATTTCTTCTTGCACAGCATAGGCATTGCTGTAACTAGAGTGTCTGCTTTTGTCCTGTACAGAATTGATTCTAAATTACCAGCAAGGTGACATTTGGTTTTGGTGATTCATGCAGAAAGGGACTCCAAATCCTTAAAGCAGTGTTCAACTTTATTAGGGATTTTAGATCTCTGAGCCTTTAATCATAGTCTACAGTATCAAAGTGGTGGGTTAACTCTGGCTGGATATCAGATGCCAATCAAGGCACTCCCCTCCTCAGCTGTACAGGTGAGAGAAAATATAAAGAAAGTCTCATAGGTTGAGATAAGAAAGGGAAATCACTCATCAATCACTGTCATGATCAAAGCATCCTCAGCTTGGGGAAAGTAGTTTAATTTATTAACAATCAAATCAGAGAAGGGCAATTAGAAAATAAAAACAAATCTTAAAACATGTACCCCTTGCCCCTGCCTTCTTCCTGGCCACAGTTGCACTCCCAATTTCTCTACCTCCTCCTCCCAGCTGCAGAGGGAGATGGGGTACAGTCAGTTCCACACATGTCGTCTCTGTTGCTCCTTTCTCCCCACACTCTTTGGATCCAGATTGCATCCTCCACAGGTGGCAGGCGGATACCTGCTCCACCATTAACCTCCATGGACAGCAAGGGACAATCTGCCTCACAAGTGATCTTCACCACATGCAGGCTGCAGGCATATATTCTCTGGTGCCTGTAGCACTTCCTGCCCTTCTCACCTTCACTGACCTTGTTGTCTGAGAAGTTCTTTCACATATTCAGTTCTTTCTCCAGTAGCTGTTGAGCAGAACTTTTTCCTCTCCTTCTTAAATATGTTATCCTAGAAGTGCTGTCGCCATCACTGGTGGGCTTGAACTTGCACAGCTGTGGGTCTGACTTGGAGCCAACTGGCATTGGGTCTATTTGACATGGAGAAAACTTCTAGAAGCTTCTCATAGAAACCACCTGTGTAGCCCCTCCAATACCAAAACCTTGCCATGCAAACCTAATTCAATCAGTTACTACTATGGTCTTCTTCAGTTTGTGAAATATTGCTCACAGTATGTCAATGCAGCCACCAGGGTCAGAAGATTCTTGACAGTAAATTAATGTTTATGGCTTTTAAGTTTTAAGTCTCTGAAGGGTCTTGTTGGGGAAATGTCATGTGAAATTCTGACAACCACTGTGCCTCTTAGATTACATATATCCTCATTATACTGTTCCTATTATGCTTAGAATCTCTATGCTCTCTCTATGTATAGAATCTCTATACCATGTGAGTGGTACTCAGAATCAGTACTTGGATCAGTCTGAAGAAAATTTTTAGATACCAAAAAGTGCCCATAAAATATTTACATCAAAATTACCAGATGATAAAGTGTCCCTATTACTTTTCTTTCTCACTCATCTTCTGATACGAGTTAATTAAAAATGCAGAATCATTATTTTTTCATTGTTCCCATAGCAAAAGGCACTTTGTGCCTTCTTTGATTGGTCACGCTGAAAAGCAAGAAATCTCATTGTATTCTGATGCAGGTGTTTTAAAGCCTAGGTGTATATGAGACATAATAAAATTGTAGGACAGAATAAGTTCTGTCACAAGTCACAAATAAACAATGCAAGACTTTGCATGGCCAAGGCTTTACTGCAGTAAGACCTAGTGGGAGAAAAACAATCAAGATAGAATTTTGGCAGAGGAGAGAAAGAATAAGATTATTAGTAACAGATCATTCTAAATATTGATACTTTTGTCTTATTGCTGATTCAAGTAAGCAATCTCTTGTGTGTACCTTAAAAAATGTGCTTCAGAGTCAATTGCAGGACCAAGGGGTGGTGCTTTTTAAATCTGGTATTGGTTTCAGTTTTTGTCCTTCTTGCCTCTCTTGTCTCCAAAGTATTACAGGATATGTGACACAGTGGAGGTAGTGGAATGGAGGAAGTGTACAGAAGTATTCAAGTACAGAAACCCACCAAAGCCTTTCTGAAATCTTTCCATAATTATCACAACTTAGTTGCAGCTGGAAATGCTGAAAATGCTGCATACATGCTCTCCAAGGTTTTTCAAGTCAAGCTGATCGGCCAGCAGGCATTTTTCTCCATGATATCTATCATGAAAAGTTTGCTTTGTGTATTACAGCGCCTATTTCATTATGTTCAATTCGGTTATGATTTTAGTGTCAGCTCATTGTACCTTTCATCAAAACCATGAAATAGCACCCCAATAAGAACCAGCAGTTTAACATAATGCTGTCAGTCTGGTCTTGGCCAGATTTCTGTAAGACTAATTTCATGCCAAACATTTTGCAATCCTAAGCATATCCCTTCACTCTAAAGTTAATATGGTTGCTTATGACTTTAAATGTACATTCATATTTCTATATTTTGACCTTTCTGAAATAAAGTAAGGTCAGTCCCCATTCTCATTGTGTCTTTTTCTGGCCTTCATCAACCACTCTCCTTTCTTCTTCTCTTTGAAAATATAGGTGCACTGAACATTCAGTTAGTGCATACTGTTCTTTATGGCCTTTGAGTAGAATCTTTGCTCTCACTTTTATATAATTGAAAGAATTCAGAGATGAAAGAACATAAATTATACCCAATATAAAACAAGCATTGTCTTCCTACCTGAAAATTAAACTATCGAGTTATACTAGGTCCAGTATTGTGTCTCTGCTGATAGTCACATACTAGCTACCTACACAGCAGGGAAAAGACCTGATTTTTTTATGTTTAGCCTTTGTGATTAGGACTCTGACTCAGAGTGTATGACTGTATTTAATAGCTCGTGATGCATTTTTCTTCCTTGAGTTTCTTCATCAGCTTTTGAAAAAACTGTAAAACTTTTGCAACCACCATATATTGCCACTAAGAATTTTACAGCTTATCTACTCAGAATGTGAATGTCATGATTTTAGCCAATAACTGGGTGACAGAAGCTCTCTGCTATCCTTCCACTACCCTCCCAGGGGAAGACAGAAAAGGCAATAAAGCCTTAGGTTGAAAAAAACACCCCACAACTAGAATAGGTTTGGTGAGGTAATAATAATAATATTAATAATTATGATAATGATTTCAAAATATATACAAATATGTAAATATGGAACCCACATTCCTCAGTTGGCAATTAATTCCTCACCAGAAAAATCCCAAACTGGACTCAGGAGAAGATGGGGGTGCCTGAGTCAGGGTGCCAGTGGTAGTCTGAAACAGCCTTGTTGCAGTCAAGCTGATCCTATTCAGGGAGGCAGGAAACTGCAAGCTGTCTCACTGAATGATGTTCTGAAGCAAAAAAATAAGATGCAGGAACAGCAGCACAGGGAGAGATGACAAACTTACAGATAAATTCCAATCCAATCAGCACACCAGCCACAGAAACCAGAAGAGTATGCTCTTGGGAGCTATTTTATACTGAGCACCATGTGCAGGAACACTTTGATTGGTCTATTTTGGTCACCTGATCCACCCTCTCCTCCCCACTGGCACAGCTGCTCCCCCCATTGTAGCTGCCACGTCAACGGTCTGCTGGTGGGGTCCCAGAAGTTTTCAGGTTAGTATGGCTACAGGAAATTTTTATGCAGGTTCTCTCAAACCAGAACAGTGAAGAAATACAATCTTTTGTGGATTGAACCTGTCTGATGGTTACATTTTATATACAATATTTCTTATATTAAAGGAAGAGGTAGAGAATGTCTCTGTTTATTCTCCATGGTGTTAACAATTTTAAAGACCTTTACACTGTCTTTCTTACTGCACCTGCATCCTTTGTCTTTTCTCTTTATGTGCTTTTGAAAAGATACCAGAACTGACATGATCTTAGAGATGTAGGTGCTGTATATAGTATTATGGCTGGATTGTTTTTCTAAAAGTACTTAGTATTGATTTTTCTTTAAGTGTATGTCATCACTAAAAGATTTCAGTCCTATGTTTAATAGTCATTCTTTAATCCATCACCATTCAAGAAAGGTAGGGCTGTGCTTTTCATAGATGTGAGTGACATCACTCTGCATTGAATCTCATCACCTATTTTGTTAAGCAATTTGGTAACAACCTTCTGTGACTTTTCACGGCCCATACGGTCACCTCCCCAAATGCCTCAGCATACTTTGTCCACTTATTGTTTATTTTTCTTTCATTCTTGATTTGAAGATCTTAAGTGTATCTTAATTCTGGAAAATATTTAATTCATTCCTTTCATTTTCCAGTATCCATCTTTTGCTAAGTGTAGCAAAGCACTTTAAATTAGAACAGCTCAACAGAAGTGAACTGCCTAGTAACACAGGCATTACTCTGTTTCTGCCAGTGATTTCTGTTGCCAGCTGAGTTAATTCACCTTAATCTTGGAAGTGATGGCTTCTTACTCTGTTTGAAAATCAGAGCCTAACTAATTTCAATTTCAAAACTTAGAACTGAATATTAAACCATGCAGAATTAAATTAATTTAGAATTGTTGCATGATTATGTGCCTGAGATATCAAAACAAATCAGTAACAAAGTCAAGAACAAAGCATGGGCCTCCTGTATTCAGGAGGATAGAACGCGTGAACAGAAGCTGTTAACCAATGGGAAGGAAGCGTAAGGCAAGTGGACAGGAGAAAAAGGTATAAGAATGCTATGTAACCTAATAATAGAGGCTGATACTGGTGACCATCGTGGTGTGTCAGTCCCAGGCTCCGCCGAACTGTGTTTCTGTGAAGGAAAGGAATGGAAAGGCAGCACTTATCAGCCTGCCTGAGAAAAGAATGGCAGAGGACGTGTGTGGTCTTTGAGCCCAGACTCTTTTCCAGACTAGAGGGTGGAAAAACAGGCATTATGGACCTCATGGGCTGAGAATGCCTGTAGGTCCTGCTTGCAATCTTACTAACATTCAGACAAAAGTAAAACTTTTCTGGCTTCACTGGACCATGGAGCAGCTTGCAAAAGTAGAGAAAGATACAAGCAAATTTCTAGTCCTGTAGATGCGTTATGAAAAATTACCGAAAAGGAGTATTAAATTTATTGAGAAAAAATTACAGTTAAACATTTTTACAGAAATTAATGCAGCTTTTTTTTCCATTGATATCATTTTGAATTGAGCGGAGTGGAACAGTGAAAATGGAATGCTGTAGGGGCCATCAGTTACACAATTATATAGAGGACACTTTGCAGAAAATTTAGAGAATTGGAACTGTTCTAGCACTGCAATTATTTTATTCTTAACATCTTTGGACCTTCTATGTCCAAAATCTTTCAGGTTTTTGACACTCTCGTCAAAATTCTACCATAATTTTTTGTAGCACTGATGCCAAACAAGTAATCCTGGTGTAATCTGGGCCAGAATCAGACCCTGTTGCCTTACTATTGCATTCTCATCAGATAAATGCTTTGGCTTTCCATTTTATCCTGTGTTGTTGAACAAGGACTAACAGTGTAACAGCATATTTTTTAAAAAATTAAAGCCTTTTGATGATGCATACAACTCAAGCAAATAAATGTTTGTGGAGATATTCTTTCTCAGTTTCAACAGGGACTTCAAAATTTGTGAATATAAGATGCTTGTTCAGAATTAGAATTAGAATTTTTAAGGTATTGGCCCATAAATACAATTGTCTTGAGATGGTGACATTATTGATGCTTTTTTTTTTTTTTTTGCCTGGTGTACTCTTCAGAATAATCAATTGTAGGGAACAGAAGGCCTTCACAATGTCTAATTCCTATGGTCAACTTAGGAACTGTGTTTTTCAAGTTCAAAAGTGTTCTGTCAGGTTCCCTGCACCACTTTCTAATGAAAGCATCAAGTGCTTAATGCTTTTTTCTTCAATAATTAAAACATATCTTATAAAATCAATCAAGGAAGACCTTACACTGTAATGGTCATTGCAGGGTCACTTTGGTCATTATGTTGTTTTCTGAACAATTGAGTTATTTCATTTAATACTAATCTTTCAAGCGTGTTCAATATATTTTATTTTGTTGCAATAGAGAAGCTGTGATCTATTAAGGCAATGATCTGCCAAATGAAAAACTCAGTAGTTCAGGCTTGGTATGATAAGCCATAATGTGCATTAGAAGAACCGTTATATTTCACCATGACAAAGGAACTGACATTGATCTGACAGTCTATTACACTTTGGAATAAGCTGGCAAAGTTGAGGAATATTATATGTATTTTTTTAAATATGAAAAAAAGACAACATATTAAATATTTATATTGTGGTCAAAACAGCTGTCTAACCACCAGTATATCTCAGAATTCACTAGTTCCACACATAGAAAAAAAAATAATAATTAAAAAATAATAATAAGATACTGAAGGAATTCTTCAACATAATTACTGTACTTATATAACAGGTTTTATATTTCAATAGGGAGAATTTCTTCCAGTTTTTAATAAAGAAAATGTGCATTGAAGTGTTGTATTCATCTACTAGAATTTATAGTCATCAATAGTTTCAAGAGAAAGTGTGACTACAAATCATAACCCCAGAGTCATAGAAATATCCAGGATGGAAGGGACCTCTTGTGCAGCCTCCTGCTCAATGAAGGGTGCATTTGGACTAGGGTGCTCAGGTCTTCTTCCAACCACATCTTGAAGATGTCCAAAGATGGACATTCTACAAGCTCTCTAGGAAATCTGCTCAGTTGCTTAATTTTCCTAATTTTCCCTCCCCCTGGACTTCTGTCCAGAACGAACCTCTCTCACTCCGGACTCTGACCAGTGCCTGTTGTGGTCACACAGTGCACCTCAGTAAAGAGCCTGCCTTTGTTCTCTTGGCAAGATCTTCACATGTAAGGTTAGGCTGCTGCTAAGTTGTTCTCTTCATACGTACAAACACCAAAGCCCTCTGCTCCAAGCTGATTCAGCCCCTGCCCCTCAGTTTTTCTTCACAGGGACTGTGCTTCAGCCCCCAGCCATTTTGGTGACTGCTGCTGGGTTTGATCTTGTTTAGCAACACTTTTCTTACACAGAGTGCACTATTCTAGATGCCAGTTGCTTGAGTAATAGAGAATAATCATCTCCAATGGCTCCTGGACTATGGCCTGCCCACTCTACCTTGGATGTTGCTGGCCTTCACCACTGACTGGGTGTAAAACTGGCCTTGGCTCAATTTACTGTCTGTTGGACTCCAAAATCTTCTCCCCAGAGCCGATCCTAGTCCTGCTAGCATTTCTGCTGGGGTCTGCCTGCCATGGGCAGGGCTGCATTTTGTTCCTATCCTTATCGCATGTGTCTCCTGTGAGTTGCTTCCTTTCAATAGACACAGATCCTCTAAGGGGAGACCCTTCTTTTGCACACATTGACTGGTTCACCCACACTTGATATCATCTCCAACTCTACTCCAGAGCATTGATAAAGAGATCAAGCATGAAAAGTCCCATGGCATGTGATGAGAATGTTTATTTGTAACTAGCCTTCAAGCAGAATATGAACAATTAACCACTATTCTTGAGCCGATGATCCAAACAGTTTTTGTAGCCATACAGCAGTGACTGTAAGGATGCTGAGGAAAATCATACCAAAAGACTTGCCAAAGTTGAAGTAGGTGATGTCTTCTTACCTCCATGGATCTAGAAATTTCATCATGGAATTAAATCAGGTTGGTCAGACTGCATTCACAAACACATTCTACTTAATGTGCCCAGAAATTACTTCAAAAGGGGCTTGCATAATGATGCTCTCAGTAAGTGAAGGAATGGTGACTACTGCAGAGTTCCCCAATTGTTCATCCTGATATTCTTGAAGGTCATGCAATATTTGTCTCTCGGGTGACTGAAGACCTCCTCCAGTTTCTATGAGCTCTCAAAAAGATTTTTTACAAGCTCTTTCAGCACCCTGGATGCATCTCATCTGGTCTCATGGACTTGTAAGTTTTGAGATTTCACAAGACATCCATGATTGAACCCTTTCTACTCTGACTGACTTCTGTCCTGCTTAAAACCCCTCCAGGCACAAAGGCCTGAGAGTCTCATAAAGACTCAAAGAAGCAAAACTTTTGTAATGTCACCTTTATCTACATTTGCTGTTACTACATCACCTACCTATTTAGCAATGTACATGCACTTTTATTTTTATTTTTTGACTGTTAAGTAATAAGATGCCCTTCTTGTTGCTCTGATGTGTGTTGCCGGTTTTTTAGTATAGATTATAATTCTAATGTTTTGTACCATACTCATTGCAGAATTTGCCTCTCTTCCACACTCTTGCTTTGTTTCTATCTGTAGTATGACCCCTTGCATTGTTCTAATTAAATGCCTTAGGGTACCGCTTCTTAAAATATGCCTCTATCAAGATCTTTCTACTATTTTAGAACATGAGTATTTCCTGTGCAGGAGAAAAAGTGGTATAAACAGGTGCTAGATATTTTTACTTATGGCTAAGATCTCTTTCAAACATGTAATTAGTTACCTGACAATGAAGCTGCTGTGAAAGTCTGTCTAAACACACCTCATAAACTGGATGTTTAGTGTCCTAAGCAGCATAACACCAACAAGGGAAATGGGGTAACACTGTAATTGTGTTGTAATTTTTCACCTTCATGAAGAAGTCTGGCAATTTAACAAAAAAATTCAGGTAAGGGCAAATAGAAACTGTGTTTCATATTTTTTTTTCCTATTCACCTCTGTGTTCACATTCTTAACAATTCTTTACTTTCAGTTGTGCTCTAAGAGTAAGTATTACTTACAAGACAAACTAAGGATCAGTGAAAGTACATCTTCCAAGTTTCTCAGTCTATTTGATTTCTAGTAATTGGCTACAGAATGTCGTAAGAATTGCTAATAGTGTTGCATTCCTAGGAGTTGCCTCTTGAATGTTCTTCTTAATGAACTGGATCTTGAACAATACTGAAGGTCAGCCGTAATCTTCTGTGTAAAGTTCCACCTCATTTCAATAGGGAAATGAAGTCTACACAGATGGAACTGATGGACAGTAGTGCCTGTGGAGTATCAGACAAAATTAAAATTTCACCAAATGAACTGCCACTAGAGAACTGTGAGAGAAAATGGTAAGTGTGGAACTGAGGTGCTTTAGGTAAGCATTTAAACTAAGATGTCAGCACGTGTCTTTCATGTAAAATTCTCTTTATAGCTGTCATGTAAGTATATGTTTCCCATGAAAGCAAAGTAGGAGAGATCCACGTTTCTTTGGGCTGATTAACTCATAACTCTCTCATCCTCAAGATATTGCTATATCCAAAGCCCTTGTCTTAATTAGATTCTGTCGCCCAGGAATAACAATGTGTTGTTATGAGTGGCAAATACTGTCTTATTGAAAAGCCATTTTTCTCCTCCTCGTTGATAAGTCCTATGTTCGGATGTCCTTCTTACATTGGCAGTAAAGGTGGTCTTGCTGCTGGTGTCATAGCCATGCAACTCTGTTTGGGAGAACTATTCCGGGTGTTTTGGGATCTGCTTAAGTTCCTTGCATCCAATGGAAGAATAAATAAACTTCTCCTGGAGAACTGTTGTGGGTTATTTGCTTGAAGGAATTGCTATATTTCTAGTGCTAGATACACATCTTCTCTGTTTACCAATGTTTGCTGCAGGATGTGAGGCTCATAAACATGCTTTAACCATCATTCCAGATTCTACTTTTTATTACCAGGCAGTGCAGTTCAATGAAACAAATTTACAGCTTTTAAATAATCCTTCTACATGGATGCTAATAAGGCATGTGTTCTGCTCCCTCTTTTTTAATTTTTTTTTTTTTCTCCAGTCTTTAATGCCTGATGCAGGACTCAGAATGAGAAGTTGCACGTGAACAAAATTCCTTAGCTCCTAGACAACTCTGGCTAAATTAAATTATATAGAGGAAGTTGTGTTAATATCCCCTTGGTAACTGTTGGCATCACAAGCTTCTAATACCTCCACTGTTTTATACCTAGATGAGTGTGGCTCTGTGAAGATATAAATTGGGACACATTCTCTTCTTCAGATACCAAATATACTTGCATTTTGCCACCTCTATTCCTTTAGAAATCAGCTGCAATACCAACCAGCACTTAAATGCAACCATTGTCAATACAAGCCCCTAACTCACTGGACAAAGCTTTTTTAATTTTAGTTTTTAGAGGTATGTCAGTACTTCACATTCTTAACTACATACATTTATAGCATGATAAATTAGCCAAAGCAAGGCTTTTGTACTGCCAGACCTAATGTAATTTTAGCAGTTGCTGTAACTGACTCAGAACTCCAGTATCACTGATTCACATAATGGTCTACAGTCAGCAAACCCACACGTTCTCTGGTGGAAATTGAACCCCTAGCCTCTAATACAGCATTGCCACTGCTATAACAGGCCATGAAGTTTGTAGCAAACTTGGAAGACTTCAGGAAGGAGGCTTTTTAGGCCTCCTTTTTAGTGTCTGAAATTTTCTTGACCTGCTTTCAGCTTTGTTTTCATTTGATTAACTGTGACCAGGTGTCTGTGGCTGAATGGTTTTAGTTTTGTGTATCTTTGTGTGGTACAACCATATTTCTGCACAAAGCAGGAACAGGCAAGGAATCTGTGAAGAATGAGGCGTTTGTGGGCCTAAGTCTAACCGCTTGGTGTAGATAAAGGCCTGGTATGACAGCAGAATGGTATGGCACAGGTATGACACAGGATGGGTTATAGAAGAGCACAGGCAAATGAAAGAGATGGGGCACAGGCTTGATGCTGGTGACCTCCCAGCTGTAAACAACTAACCCATGGTCAGTTAAAGAAATATAGACCTAGAGCTGTGCAAAACTTGTTTTAAGGGCAACAAAGAGAAAAAAGAAATTGTTCTATGTCTATGGTTAGCATAAACAAAAGCCACCTTGCATTGCATGTTCACATGTAACTTGGAGCTGTGACAGCAAAGAAAGAGGTATATGTAAAAGTGTGTCAGTAAACATAAAAAAATAACTTTGCATGGATCCTAGAGTGAGGAAGAAGAAACCAGCAAGACAGACATCATATTCTTCACAGCAAAGGACTCCAGAAAGCCACTCCCACTGCCAACATTAGTAGCAAACGGTCAACCTTAG
Source organism: Apus apus (assembly GCF_020740795.1). Classification (NCBI taxonomy): domain Eukaryota; kingdom Metazoa; phylum Chordata; class Aves; order Apodiformes; family Apodidae; genus Apus; species Apus apus. Next base: position 55,990,803 of record NC_067312.1, on the reverse strand, counting down.
GACACAGAGGACCAGTAGGTGGGTTATGATAACCCAAAGAAAAAGGGTATATTAAATTTAACTGCATTGTTATTCTTTATTTTTTTCATAAATATTACAAGTAGACTAACAATGATTCTTGAATTAGACTGTTAAGATTTTAATAATAGTATCGATTAATTCTTTATTACAGGCATAAAAATGTACAGATTATATATGGCATGCTTCCACTCATCTTTGAACATAATGGAACAATAGTTGAAGCAAATTCAGAAAGTCTACAGGACATATTACTTTTCAGCCTGTGGGGTTAATTTATTTTTCAGACCATGTTTGTCATTACTTAGCAGAAGGGATCCTCATTCAGATAATAAAACATTTTCACTTACAGCAGTTGGAAAAAAAGTGATAGGAAAAAATGTAACTATGATAGATTATTCTAAATGGAGTAATATTTTATTCTGGAGCAGTTCAAAGATCAACTGCTATGCAATGGCATTACATTACAGATTTGTCTGAGTCTTTATGACAGTTATTCAAAATAAATAGCTTCATCTCAAAACCTGAGCCCCAGCTGTAACAAAATTAGGCTGGAAGACAGCTTGCCAGTGTCTCAAGTTATATATTATTCCCAGCTTATTACCAGAATTGCCTTTACCGTTTTAATCCATATAGCATTTTCTACTATTTATCAAGCAAATTATTATTAATTGGTGTGACGTGTAATTTTAAGTCATTTGCTGAGAACTTGTCTTCCTTCTTCTCTTAATATGAAGCTCACATTTTTTAATGAAAAAACAGGAAAAAAATCTCTAGCTAAATACACTGTAATCTTTCTCAGGTTGCCAAAGCAAGACTTGATTCTCTCAGTACAAAGTAAATTTTATCTCCTTAACTGTACGCCAGTCCAAAATTTCCTAACACTGCCATAGTTCATGAGAAGATTCTATTTTTAAAAAACTGGAAACGTAGTCACACTTTAATTATTCAAATAACCGACTTGTTTCATATGCAGGAAAAAAGCTCAAATTATTAAAGGACCACAGATTTCTCACTTCATTGCAGAACAATTAATCTGGCAAGATTTGTAACACAGTTTACCTTTCACTGAAATGTAGTGGTGAGAATCCAAACATCTTTTAAAAAAACAAATTTTCTCTTCTACACTTCCCCCTTCTCTCTGAAAAGTTAACTTTGAAACCAGTAATTATGAAGGGAGCCCTGTACCCTACAGAAAACAGCAGGGAAGCTCTTTGATTATTTATTGAAGGCACTTTAAAAGAATATAGTACTTTGATCATGAATACCCATTTTCAAAGTATCTCCAATCCTGTGCAAGGAGAACTGAGCACCGTATTCTGAGACTAAACAACAGCTTTTTTTCCCTGATGGTAGTGGGATATTTAATATCTGTTTATTAAGTGGACAACGGTAGATATTGTTGTAGCTCCTTCAGTTCCTCCATGTCACTTTTAATAGACATTTGCCTGGTAGCTTTGATATGAACCATTTACATTTAAACATCTGAAGAGAAAACATTTCTCTTATTTAAGCATATCAGGCATTATGATTTTCGGGAAACTCCCACATAACATACTAGAGGTGTTTGTGTTTTGTGCAGTATCACAACATACACATGTTTATGAAATTTCTTTATGAAAGTTAATTTGGTGCTATGGAAAGTATTTTCTCAGTAGAAAACTGCTTAATTTAAGAGCTATGGAGAAAACTGGTAAGAAAAAATCTCTTTATAAGGTGGGTTTTCTTTCTTCAGATATATAGGAAGGGCAGTGATGGTAAACAACTATATTTTATATTTGTCCCATTCATTTGTGGTATATCACATTCCCTAAGATGACTGCTTCTTATTACTAGATCTGTAAAATATTTCTTCTAAGATGCAGCAGCTGCTTCTGCACCTTATACAATATCTGATAATTGAACAGCAACCTCAAATGGGTTGCAGTTAACTTGAATAGCAGCTTCCTCCTGAGACCTTTGTAACTTCTCTGAAGCAGCTTGTATGTTCGTGTGTGTCTGGGGGTGGGTGTATATTCTTTAATGCTGTAAGTTTTAACATTTTTGCTGGTGCTAAGAGGAGGGCTCAGTGGATGTGAAAAAAACCTCCTGTCTTTGTCTGAGGACTCTAGAATTAGTCCTTTTTAATCTCTAATCTGTTTAAAAATTCAGACAAATTATGCCAAAGGAAATCAAGGGGTCTGGAAGGACAGTTTAGATTATATTCAAAAAGACTTCCAGAGGTGTAAAATTACAATGAGTTTTGAAATATTCCTTAGGCAAGTTTGTTCAAAATCACCTTGTTCAAAAATTACCTTGTCAGATAGACATCCTGCTTAATATCTGTCCTGTTTTGCATTTTTTTCTTGTTCTGGTTTGGTTTGCTGGGTTTTTTGCTAGTGGGGGAAGGGCCCCAGGGGTGACTCCTGTAAGAAGCTGAGAAGCTGCCCCTGCTCCAAACCCAGCCAAGGAGACATTAGAGGGACAATAGATGCACCTCAGCAATTAATATACGAAGGAACTGAGAAGAGTGCTGCTGGTGGATCAGACAGTGCTGGTGGTTGATGAGGAAGAAGGGGATTAAGGTGCCCGAGCAGAAGATTCCCTGCAGCCCATGGCGAGATGGCAGCTGTCCCCCTGCACTCATGGAGGAATGTGGTGGAACATTCTCTGAAGGCGCCAGGAGTGGTGAACTTGGCTAGTGGACTTGGATTTTGTGGCCAGTGGATTTGCTGCCAGTGGACTCTGATTATGCAGCTGTGGAACACCCTGGTGCCACGGGAGGTGGCTGTTCCCAAAGCAGCCCGTGACTCTGTGGGAAGCCCAGGCTGGAGCAGCTCCGGACCTCGTGGGAAGGACTCATGAAGGAGAGGTTCATGGAGGACTCTCTCCCATGGGAGGGACCCCCTGGGGAAGCAGGGAAGGACTGTAAGGAATCCTTCTTCCTGAGGAGGAAGGAGCAGCAAGAACCACCAGCCTGGGAACAGACTCTAAACCCCATCCCCTGTCCCCCTGTGCCGCTGGGGGGAAGAAGGGAGACAAACCGGGAACAAAGTGATTTGGGCCCGGGAAGAAGGGAGGGGTGGGGTAACACGCAAGCCCTGCTCTGTGTGTTGTCTGTGTCCTGTGTGTGTTTGAATAGTGTGAAATTAAATTATTATTTTTCCCTAAGTTGAGCTTGTTTTGCTCTAAGTTGAGCTTTGTTCTCCTCATCCCAGTGTATGTGTGTGGCAGGGGGGTGACGAGGGGGGGCAGTAGTGGAACTGAGTGAGCAAGCCTGTGGGGCCATTCCTTTGTTTTCGTGTTGGGCCCAAACCATGACATCTCTTAAAATGAAACTCCTTACAGACACACTTGTTTATGAGTCTAGAATGGTAGGATCTAATCTCCACTGACATTAACTTTATGCCAACAAATAAATATTTTTAGTAAAAGCAATAATTAAATTATTTCGACCAAATATCTAAGTGCACAGAAAGATTAATCTCAAAATCAGAGTGAAGGATAAGCCATATGGTACAAACTATTCACCACAAATCTCCTCTACCATTTAAAAATCTCCTTGTTCTTTCTCTTCCTAGCTATATTCATCCCTATTTTCTGGTTATTTTAAAATATTTATAAGCTTAAGTGAGCTATGAAATTTTATTTGCAACAAATTCAGTTTAAATCCTTGTCTCTGCTGTTGTATGTCTCACTGCATAACTCTAAATCACTGTTTACAAATTCCAGAAAGCAGAGTTAAGAGCATGCCAGCAAAGACAGTTTTTCTTAAATATTGAAGTGGTGTTATGATGGAGCCTGAGCATGTTTGTTTACTTATGAAACACTAAAAAGCAGAAAAGGACTAAAAATGAACAGGTATTGTTAAAATTATTGAAAATGACAGGGGTTTATTATATTCAATAATTTTTCTTTTTTTCCCTCTCTCTCAAACTATGAAACTGAATAGGTAAAAAGAATGGCTCTAAGACAGAGATTAAGAAAATTAAATTAACAGGAACATCTGGTAGCCACTTTACCTAATAGTAGTCTAGTCCTGCCAGTTAATAAATAAGGTCTCCCAAGGTACTAAACTACCTCTCCTGACACTGTATTTAGGAATTAATATGTTATTTGTATGCCTAAGTATGTTTAATAGAATAGAAAAATTGTGGATGTTAAATAAATTAATGTAACCTGTTACATGCCTAACTGTGATTACATAAAAACTCATGCAACTTCTGTTCATCCTGTTAAAGAAGTACAATTTTACTTTTAAATATGAACACTTAAAGATACAAATTAAAAAATGTGTATTTCTGGTAGACCTAAAGTGTTGTGGTACAGAAGGCTTAAGTATGGTATTAGAGGGCTCCAACTTAAAAACTGGACTCGTACAAACCAGTAACTGATATCATCACTACAAGCCAGCTTCGGTTAAGTTCGTATTTGTAACTGGTGAAGTCAAAGTTGCTAACTCTGAAATATTTTTACTTCAGTGATTTGGCTGCTCAGATAGAAAAGTAAATCTCAACTATAATTTAATAATTGATGAAGAGGAGGAAAAGTATCTCAATGTGTTGCCGTATTAAATATGTCAAAACTTTATGAATACATAACAGAAAGACCAGATTTTGTAGACAAAGTTTTATCTGTCAGTTAACAGTCTTGAAAAACCATTAGCTGTACTAAGCTGTTACAGTTTAGTGAAAAAAAAAACACAACAAAAAACATGTTGGTAGAATAAAAAATATATGCCATGTTAAAACTGGTGAGGTAGTGTGAGTTTTTGACAACAACTTGTAGGAAGAAATGTGATTATCTCACTAGAAAGTCAAATGAATTCTTTTTAAACCTACAAGAGGACAATTCAGGAGCTCAATTCTGAATAAACTTAACTTCTTAGTAAAGGTGACCTAAAAAAACAAACACAAAAAAAAAGGCACGGGTTGGGGGCTAACCATAGTTCATTCTAGGTTTGGCACAGAAATAACTGCAATGTAGATTTCCATGCACTAAATTTCTTAAACGCAGTCCCACATTTGGAGCAGAGGCAATTCCTACAGCAGATCAGACTCTTCAGTTACTAAATATTGCTTATGAAGTATCATTCCGTATTGTAAATGTCTTCAGTCCTGCCTAGGTTGTCAGTCTGATCCTTTAATATAAATGAGAGCAAGACTAAGGAGTATTCATTAGAAATGTTGATGAAGAACAAAGTTGAAGAATCATAGAATCATTAAGATTAGAAGGGATCTTAAAGATCATCAAGTTCCAATCCCCCTGCCATGAGCAGGGAACCCTGCCACTAGACCGGGTTGCACAAAATCTCATCCAACCTGGCCTTAAAAACCTCCAGGGATGGGACATCAACAACCTCCCTGGGCAACCCATTCCAGTTTCCACACTCATAGGGAAGAATTTCTTCCTAATATCTAACCTAAATCTCCTCTCTCTCAGTTTAAAACCATTACCCCTTGTCCTATCACTACCTTCTCTGATGAAAAGCTCTTCCCCAGCTTTCCTGTAGCCCCTTTCAAGTACTGGAAGGCCACTATAAGGTCTCCCTGAAGTCTTCTCTTCTCTAGGCATCCTGAATAATAATTTGGCTGAAGAGTGTTAGTAGTTTATCAGTGAAATTAAAAAGTTCACACTGATAGTGAGGCACTGTCCTGGTTTGAACCAGGATTAAGCCAATTTTTCTTTTCACTGATTTTTTTTTCCTTCAGTAAGCTTTCTTGTAACTAGCAACTGTGTGTTCTGCTAGGCTGATAAGACAGTGGAATGTTTTTCTAACTACTGAAGTTTCAAGGTTACACCTTCACTCCGCCGGCTCAGACACTATGGGGAGATCTCTAACCCCCCCGTGGGAGGCTGAGTTAGACAGACAGCAAAATTGGCCAAAGATATTCCATTCCATATATCTATGTAAGCTCAAAGGAAGGACAGAGATCTTAGAAGACAACTTCCTTCCTTCTTTTTCTCACCTTCTCTTCCGTCCATGGCCAGCGTCCGGGGAGGACTCTGTTCATCCATCACCGCCGACCCTTAGGCTCGAGCTCTCCTGACCCTCATAACTCTCTGCTTTCTCCAGCAGCGGCTCCGGGATTTCTCGGGACTCTTCCCAGTTCAGGGGAGTGCTGTGGGAGTTGCTGGGGGTGGGGGGAGGCGAGAGGCTTTTGCCCATATCTGAATATATCTGTATATAATTGTATATATATATTTTCTTGTATGATTCATTAGTGTTTTAATTAAAGCTGTGTAGTTTAGTTTTCAATCCAGCCAAGTCTCTCTCTTTTTCTCTCTCTCCTTCCCTACCTGGGTGGGGGGGGGGAGGGGATCGAGAGCATTGTTGTCGGATCTGAGTCAAACGGTGACAGGCACACTGCTGGTTTTACAGGCATCCAGTGTGGCTTTAAATTACCTTAAACTGAACAGAATACTATAAACTTTTAAGACCAACTGTTACCTGATAGGTTTATTTTTCTCTTCTGTTAAGATCCTTTACCTACAAGAATTCTTTCTTTCTTCAACAGTGCCAAAAAATTGATGAAGGAAGGGACTACAGCTTTGAAAATAAAATCAAATAAACTCAAAATTAAACAGATCCTTGTGTTAGTAATTGCATTTAAACTGAAATTTAAATAAAAGTTTCCTAAAAACTAAGATACTGTACTACAAATACATCTAGCATAACAACATGTTAACTAAAAGCATTAAAGCACTTGCAATAAATTCCTAAATTACTGAAATCCCCTTTTGCTACATGCCACTTTTATTCTTACTTTTTAGTTTTATTTAAATTTCTCCCTGTAAGAAACTTTGTGACTCTGTTGATTTCAGTATTGTGCAAAAATTTAATTTTACTGTTATAAATGGAAAAAATATATTCTGAGATCTTCAAATGATCTTTAGTCTGTTGTAGTAAATTCTTGACCTTGCTTTTTAATCCGTGCATTTCCTGTTCCTCCATTACATACCCTTGGCACAGCATGATGTTTTTTTCAAGCTTCTGTCTAACAATGGTGAGCTATTGTTTATCTTTGCACATGAAGTGTTTTGGGGTTTTTTTGTTGTTTGTTTGGGTTTTTTAACCTTTAATAAGAAAACCTCCTCTCCAAAACTTGATCAGCAACTTTGGTCTGCTAGGCATTTTCTAGGCTATGATACTGCAACAGCAATGAATATCTATTTTTTTTCCAGTTTTCTACATTAAAATTTTATAAAATATCCTACCTTTTGCAATGGAAGTTTTAAATCAAAGAAGAATTATTATTCTTTTGAATAATAAAGAAGTATTTTTTTATGCCAGCCATTGTTTTAGTCCTGTCAGAGCTAAGCTAAGCTGGATGTGGTTCAATGAAATGTCACATCAAGTGATTACTCTCAAACATGTTGCCATGTTGTGGCATTCAGGATGTACAGTGCTTGTCTCAAACAATCCAAGAGATAAGTGTTGGAATTTGGCACTCAGGATATCTGTTGTGTCTCCTGGCATCTGAGAGTTAAACAGCATTTGCTGATGGACTAAGGTGTCTCAGCAACCCACCCAACCGTTTTGCTTCCCCTCCTGTGATGTGTACATGAGAACTGGGGAGTTTAGTGTGGGACATGCTGAGATTGGAGACAAAGGAGTTCTACAGCTGGCGCTGGGAGCAGAATATCCAGTGATAACCAGGCCCTGATATCTCATGAAAACCACTGACTTAGCAGGACAAGACAGCGTGCCAGTCTCAAGCCACTTCCTAGGACCAAAACTCCACTGCAATAAACTAATCCTGTGGTGCCAGTTGTCTCAATCTCCTATTTGAAGTAGCTGGTCTTAACACTTAGCCAAACAAAGACTATCTGCAGGACATAGCCCTGGAGCCATACCTACCCCCCTCCTATCTCAGAGGAGCACGGAGAAGACAGAAGGATTCTTTTTTCCTTATTCAGGGACAAAAGTGGGGGTGCAGTGGGCAAGAACTGTATAAAAATCTGGGACACTATGGGTGCATTTGAAGCACTTCCCCACCAGGAACCACTTCTCCACCGACGACATCTCTGGACCGTGGTGGTAACTATGCTCTCGCTTGCTGTCCTCTGTAACTCTGCTTTCTCCTTTCTTTTCTGTCTCTGTTCTCCTCCTTGTCCTATCCTCTCTAGGGACTTTGCTGTGTTACTCTGATAAAAGTTTGTTGTGCGCGTGACATCTGACCTCGTTTGCATCTTAATTCCACCATTTGGGATCACCTTTAAACTTCTTACCAGGTCCTGTCAGGCAACTAAGGGAGCAGCTGCCTTGCGGCTTATACCAGGAGAGGGAAGGCAGAATCCAGCCGCCCCGGCCTCCCACTGTGGTGAGGAGGGTGGAAAGCAAGGGAGGTTCTGCTCGATCTCTTATAAGACCACACACCAGCCCCAGTGCCTCTTTGTGCACCCGGTGTTGTGTTATCTTTGTTTTGTCCTGGTGAGATTGTAAAAAATTGCCACGTATCCGAATACCGGATCGTGACACATGTTCTGCCAGAAACAATCTGTTCAAAGTGACAGCAACTAGTGTACACTTCCCTATCCTGTCTGTGTCACTGTGAGAAGTGCATCACCATTTGTTGCATTGCTGCTGGCAGAAGTGAAGATGTTTATTAGGAGAAAGTGTACTGGTGTGAACCAAGATGTGGTAAGAGTTCTGTGTGCGTACTTAAGATAAATTATATGCAGACAAAATCAGTCAAATTACTATTTAATGTCTATTCTTTGAGGAAGATAAGTCTTCAGCCAACACTGCAACCATACTGATTCATCTTCTATTCCCAGAAAATTGTTTTGCTGGATGCTTTCAAAGTCATACTGAAAGAATTTAAGAATACTGGGAAAACAAATTTTAAACTGAATACACTTAAGATGTCAAAAAAGCAAAAACAGGATTGGGATCATGGTCTCTAAGAAGAGGTTAAGAAAGAATTGGCCAATTGTGTTCTATGCACTTTGCTATGAATAATGGTGCAAGATTTTTCAACTGCTGCCCCTCCTTTATATGACAACCATATATATGTATGTTTATTTTTCTCAGGGTATTGGATTGTTGCCCGTCTGTTGGGCTCCAATGTGGCAACTTCCAATCAAGACCCTCCTGTAGGAAATAGTAAGAGAAAACAGAGCAATCTGAAAAATGAGAAACTCCAACTTTAGTGTTTAAAAAAAGGAACAAATTCTCTCAACTTCCCAAAATAAGGTGTCTAAGAGTTCTTTTGGTTTATCATAAGAAAACAGATAGACAGAAACCAAAATCATGAGCAAAACTCCTGTATGAAACAGGAGGTGGGTGGATGTGCTGATTTGTAAATTCAGTTTGAAAATCCATGATAAAAATTTATCTTGGAAATAGTTCCCTTGATCTTAACTGATTTTCTTATTTCTATTCATTATTAGAAAGCCTCCGTGAGAACATGAAAGTTGTTATTTAGGGAGATTGACTAGACACACTGGTCTAGGGAATGCAAGGCAAAGCTGAGGAAAAAAAATTCAGAAGATGGCCCAGATGATTTGGAAAGCAAAGTGAGGAAAAAACAAAAGGGAGAAGGAGGTAAGTGGCAGAGAAAAAACTCTGGAGAACTAAAGGCAGAAAAGAAATGAGTTACAGAATTTAGTTGGAAAAGATATTATAATTTCATTTTTAGTGGAATTGACGGAATGGGCTTGAAACATTGAAAAGGAAATTAATGTAAAATCAAAGCAGGTATACTCCACTCTGACCTCAAATCATATTCGTATTATATCAGTCATGCAAGATGTCCAGAGGGTAATAGAATATCTAAACCACACACAAATTTTCAGTTCCCAGACTGTTTGCCATAATAATGAAAAATGTTTACTCCACTTGTAATTAATACAATTTTAATAATTAATACCATTTAGATAATACTTTTTACATTTTATTTGAGGATTATTTTAGAGTCAGCTTTCCCCCTACCCTATCTTTTTCTTTCCTCACCTGAAGAAAACTAGCTAACATGTGTGAACAAAAAAAATAACTAAAAATTAGGAAGAACAGTTAAAATAGGTATGAGTAAAATGCATACAAAGATTAAAATGGGGATTTACCTCTGCAGTGAAGAAAACTCTATTAATGTTAAGAATTTAGCTCACTTCAGGCAAGCATAGATAAATTAAAATAATTTCCTGTTTTTCACAAACTGAAAATAACTTCAAATATTTTGTGAAATTGCCAAGAGTCTTTCAGTTCTTGTGGCTTTGAAATTATTTGTAATACCATACCCTCAGCTTGTAAAATTGATGAGGATTAGACAATAGTGAAATTCTAACTTAACTGTCAGTATTTTGAATTTTTAGCAAGAAATCTTTTTTTTTTTCCTCCACTTAGCGCTCTTTAACTGTAGTAGCTTATACCATAATACAAGAAAAATAGTCTATAAAAATGTTACATTTTTGGTCAGAGTTAAAATTAGTAGCTATACCAAAAATAAAATTCTTTAGCTGAATTTGAAAAGAGTAGTAAAAAGGTGAGATCAATGGAACATTAAAAGATGCGCTCTTTTATGTAGTGTTTTATGACCCCATCACAAGATCCTCAGTCTCATCATTCTCTGCATTTCTTTGTTAATGGAATGGACTTGATCAGTTTCTTTTCTGCATCATTGGAACTGGTGTATTTTACAGTGTAGCTTTTGTTCATGATACTTTCACAAAAATGTATTTTTCCAGTAAATTTGTGTGCTAAAACCAAGCCATGAATAAATATTAAGTGAGGTAATGTTAAAAGATGTCCTAAATTAACCTAAAGCACAGAAAAAACCACTTGGGATTGTTGAAAGTTTCAGAGACTCCTGAAACATTGTCTGAAATTCAGAGAGATTCAGTGTCTGTTTATATGATGGTGTCCTGTGTCTTTCTTTCTTTAAATTGTCCTCACATATTTCCAAATAACATATTTTTCTTACCCAAGAAGTGCTACTTGGGCACTGCTTTGGATGTGACAGTCTTTGATGTCTGGCAGCTTCTGTCAAGACATTAGCCTAGTAGGACTATTATTACAGCAAAACTTGTATATAAAACTAGATTAAGTTTTTACAAAATCTGGGTATTCTATGTGTGTTGATCAACAGACTTCTCACTCAAGAATGGCCATGGATCACATTGTACTGGAGAGTCTTCAGGTCTATCAAGACTTCCAATACCAGGTGAGATAAACAGCTCTCTGGAGGGTCTTTAATTGCAGCCATAGCAAGGGAAAGAAGTCCAGGAGATGGCAATCAGAAGCAAGGAAGGATTGGGATGGAGAGACAAAGCAAGCTCACACATGGCAAAACCACTGGCCTCTTTATGAATTTATATAAAAATCAGTTTTCAAAGTCTGTGGTTTTTTTAAGTGCTACATTTTAAATCAAAGTAGCAAAATACAATTCTCAACAACAGTAGAATGAATAATATATGAAGTGATGAATTATATATGAAGCAGTAAGGACAATAAAAATTAATTCCGTCTTATATTTCAGCTTTTGGAGTTAGTGATACTTACTGCGATGAAAAGCATTTACAAAAGCAATTATATCCTCTCAGCAAAGTCACCCACAGCCATACTTATGCTGATGACGCCCAGTTTTCTGTACATCCCATTTCTCCTTTTGGACATCGGTTCAACTGCCAGTTTGAGATCTTCTCTCTGGTACTCTGCTATTAATGGTTGCCTGGTCAATCTGTATATGTATTTATTATCTTACCTTTATTACTCACTATGTTGCATCACCACATTTCTGATTATCTGGCCTGTTGTCTTGCCAGATAAATATTAGTCAGATACTTCAAAATGAAGAAACACTTTTGAAATTACGACTACTGACATTGATTGAGGATTTCACTTCATTTTACTTAGTTCTGACTGCTTTAGATGCTGTATGACTTCCCTTGTTCTCCACATTTTGCTTCAAATCTGAGAATCTTTAACTCTCTTAGTGGGCCTGCAAGGTACAGCATTTCCATCATAACCACAATAAACTTAAAGTAACCCACAAAAGAAATCCCAACAATTCAGTAGCTTAGATGCACTATAATTAAAACTACAGCTGTAAAGGGAACATAAGAACTACATACGGCTTGATTTCTGTGAACTTTGGAGAGTCTTAACCTTAGGTTTTTGAAAAATGAACACTGCAATTTCTTTTCCTTTTTATTTTATTTCTTCTATTTATTTATTTTTTCTATATTTCAGTTTTAACATATTTGCACATGTATACATCAAAAGATCAGTAGTTCTAAATAGGCTTTCTGCTATAGGCAAAGGTAGTATTTAATGCCGGTCAAGATACCACTCTTGTTACATCTTCTGAAGTCTTATTTTTAATTAACTAAATAGACATGGCTAAGAACTTGTAATCAACAATGATTCAAGTTGACAGTGGAGAATTTAAAATGCAACTGAAAAAAATATAAAATTGCTCTATTATACAGTAATCTTTCTATCTTGCAAGTTACATTTATGCTCCAGGTAAAGGAAACTCCTGTCTTTTTTAGCTGTTAAATTTCTGTTTCAAAGGCAGTAAACTTTCTGCTGTGAATTTATTCAGTGATGTACAGCAATATAAAAAAAAACAACAGTATCAAAAGACTGATTTTTCTTTTTATTTTTCTCCTGTGGATCCATCCATACATAGAAGAGGACACCACAGGTTTGGCAAAGCACCTAACATGGGTGGGAAACAAAAAGAACATCTACCTGAAGCACCATTGATTAGGGACATCAGTCCTCAAGGATGTTACTTAGCTATCTCAGCTTATGAAAATTTGAATTTTCCAGGAGAAAAAGTATATGTTAGCTCTTTGCTATTCACCAAAATGCAAATATCTTAAAGATAGCTTAAAGGAAATTTCTTTCTCTGCTTTCCCAGTTATAAACAATTTAGCTATGGGTATCTCCTTGGTGAACATCAAGTGGCTTTTGCTCACATGTACAAAAAATAAAGCTCTATATTTTACATCTTTAGGGTGGAGCTTGCTCATTTTACTCACTCTAAATAAATGTCATTGGTAGTAAAGAAAAATTTGAATTAGAAGTGAATCAGCCAGAAGTAATGAGAGCTGATTAACCAGCGTGTATTAGTCTAGGACAAGAGTTTCTATAAGTCTTCAGAAATTTTTAAAGACTTAATATTCTCTCATATAGATATATTATTGTTTGTTTGTTTGTTTGTTTGTTTTAAAAGGGAAAATATTATTGAAAATTATATAAAACCTAATTGGGGAAAACACTCATTTCAGCCTTACATGAAAATTGAAAATGAAAGGGCAATGAACTTCTACAGTGCACAGTAATGTTATTTAAGAGGCAACACTAGTTCACTTATGTTAAACTATATTCAGTGGGAAAAAAAAAAAGACAAAAAATAGACGTACAGGCATTTAAATTTCCAATTGCATACTGTGAAGCCAAAGTGTTTAATTGATGCTTAAATTGCCCTTCTTTCTTAAACCTTTGTAGTAATTTCAAAGAGTTGGAAATTCTAATAATTTTGCAGTGAAGTTTACAGAATAAAATGGAATTCCTGTCATTCCAGTTTAAGCCATTCCCCCTCATCCTATCATTACATGCCCTTGTAAAAAGTCCCTCCCCAGGTTTCCAGTAGGCCCCCTCCAGGTACTGGAGGGTTGTTAAAAGGTCTCAGAGCCTTCTCTTTTCTAGGCTGAAAAAACCCAATTCTTTCAGCCTGTCTTCAAAACAGAGGTGCTCCAGCCCTCTGATCAATTTTTTGGCCCCTCTCTGGACTCACTCCAACATCTCTATGTTCTTCTTATGTTGGTGGCTCTAGAACCGGACTGAATACTGCAGGTAGGGTCTCACAAGAATGTAGTAGTAGTGGCGGAGAATCACCTGCAGAACTTCTCAGTCTACAGGCTATGTTGACCTTTTGTCTCTAACAGAAAAACAAGCAAGAAAGACATTGGGAACCATTTGTTTACCACTAGGAAAGAAAAATGGAGATGAAGGAAAATAAATCTTTGCAGCAGATAATTTTCTTCTTCATTTTATTTCTTCAATTAAATAAAAAGAAGCCTGGCTTGGAGAAATATACTGCAAAAATCCAGTATTTCTGCGGTGTTTTTGAAAAGGAAAAAAAATATATTTAAAGCACTAGTGGCAAAAGGTCACTGAAGGAGTGTTCTCGGGAATACTTCACAGATTTTCTATTCAGACTTAAAATATACCAGTGAAATGGCATTTGGTCATTGTGTTTCTCTAATCTCTGTGAACGAAGAGGTGGTCCTTGGATTAAATGAGGCCATTTCCCAGGTTGGGTAAATTCTGTGATTTAGTGAATGTGCATTCTTGTAATTCTCTTTGGAACAGAGCATTGCATTAATCCCCTTTTGTCATGTGTTACGGGCACCTCAGAGGGAAATCCCGTCTTCCACAGTACAGTTGCTCTACGAGAAAAAAGATTGTTCAAGTCTAAGAGGATTTAAAATGAATTCAGAACCCTGAAAGGGAATGTGTGCAAGTGTGTGACTTTGTTCAGCTTTCCAGAATGCATCACATATGAATGAACCTGAAGTTTCTTCAGTGAAGTGTGTTATTAAAAATGTATTTCAAATGGATGTACACAATATTTGCTACCTGCAAAAATAAGTGAAACTCAACTTTACTACTTTATACACAAATGTTTGTTTTACACACAGAATCTTTCAAATTGTACCAAGAAAAATTAATGTGTAATCTCAAGAAAGGAAATAAAAGGCTTTAAAAAAAATGAAAACTTAATCATGCAGCTTGCACAATGAAAAAAATTTCAAATCTTATATTCCATGCCCTTCAATATGCTTAACTGCACATAACCTAGCTTTGATTCTGTCCCTTTAAATTCAGTGACCAAAGCAATGAAAAGATTTTAGGAATATTGCATCAGGAAAGGTTTTTATGAAAGGCAAATGCTCAAGGAAAACAATCCGAAAGTTTACTTTTTCCACATGAAAAAGATTAAAAACTTAGAATGTATTTTCTTTTTTTTTCTATAAAAAAGCTTGAAATGAGACAAAAGGATGATACCCTGACTACTTTCAGGCAAATCAGTTCACCAGAACAAGACATTGCTAAGTGGTCCCAGCTGAACGAAGATCACCAACTATTATTTTTTAATGACCAATTAATTACAGACTATTCACACTGAATGAATGTAAATTACCTTTAAGTAGGCAAACCACGAGTTACCACATTTTCTTCTGCTTGTTTTTGGTTTTGTTTGTTACTAGATATACTTTTAGGTAAAAAATAATTATGAGTTCAGTATTTAATATTTTCTCCTTTTGCTAAATTTCAAAGTAATTAGTACAGTACTTTCAGCACAAGGAAAGACAATAATAATATCATATATACAGCTCATTTGCCATAGAGTTAGCATAGTTATTCTACAAACATAAATATTCCTTTTCGGATAATTTATCCTATACTGTAACAAAAGGCCCATCAACTTTACCATGGTCAGAAGCAAGTGCAAGGTTTTCAAAAAGAAAGTAAAATGTAAGTAAAATGACATCTGAGTTTTTCTGAGCAATTTGGGATTCTGAGTTGATTTTTAAAGTGACCAAGATAAAAAAGCCAGCCTTTCAAAGCTATTTATCTGACATAAGTTCTCCTAAACCTGTACACCGTACTAGTTCCTTAGTCTTTTAAGAGTCAACAAAACGCAAGCTTCATATAATTTGAAAATTGAGCTACATATATAATGAAATTAAAATATATTGGAGGCAGAGATAATTTCTCATCATTAACTTTACACATTTCAACTAGTGTGAGACTAAAAATATTTAATGTTTAACATATACATAAGTCTTTGCTCAACTGACTGAGCAGGCTTCCAGTCTGGCGACATTTCTAATGTTTCACAAAAAAACAAAACAAAACAAAAAAAAACCTACATAATGAAATACCTTTCTTCCTCCATCCTGCTCTCTGGAGGATTAAGTACTTTCCAAAACTTTTTCTTCCACAACGGGGCAGAATTTATTTATGTGCCTATTGAACAAAGGATGTTCTCAAGATCAAAATAAAACAGAAAACATCTTTCAGACATTCTAAATGTCTTGTATAAAAGGTAAAGTACTTGTCAACAGTAAAAGAAAGATTTTAATTTTTTTAATTTGACTTTTGCATGCCATTTTTACATAAACCTGGAAAGCATCCAACCCACCACAACTGCATGTATATCATATAGTCTTTGCTAGACAAAAAGATTTGAACAAAACAAGTTACACCTTCAAAATAGGTTAGCAATTAGATCTGAGCAGACATTAGAAAGAAAATGTGAAAACTATCTGCATTTGCAAAGAAAGTATACCATACTCTGTAATCCTTTTATGTCAGTTTACTTCAGCTTTTAACTTACCATGAAATCATGAAAACCCATGCAAATTCAAGGAAATAACTATTTCTTAACATCTATTTTTCCTTGATAATCTGCTATTTAATTGTAATAAGTAAACTGATAACCCAGTTTGTGTTCTTCAAATATGAAATTAATGTGTGCAATACTACATTTTCCTCTTGCTTAGATGATATATCAATGTAGTTAGTAGCATTGCTACTTTATATTAGAGACAAATATACAAGTGTAAATTTGTTGTCAGTAACACAAGGAATTTGCAAGCATTACTAACTAAACTGGTTAGGTCTATAAGCCAATATTTTAATTATAGAATGTATACTTATAGCTTAAATGCTTTGAAGAACTGTTGAAAAGCAGGAATAATTTAGAATAGTTAACATACTTGAAAATTTTGAGAGTTGCTTATGAGCAACTTGCTCAGTAAAAAAAGAGACTATTTTCTGTGTATTCTTACTCTGTAGTTTTCCCTGATGTACAGAGTAAATGATTAACAGGACAGGCTACAGTGAAATTACAGAAAACGAGAACAAGATGGTACAAAACTAATTTCCATCAACCTATAAAAAGACTTTATGCTTCAGTATAAAAGTAGTACCTCATGTCAATAACTATGGATACAGGTAGCATTTGTCATTAACTTATAGCACAAGTACTCTTGAATCACAATGAGAGAAAACACATTTCTTTACAAATACTGAAAAGTAAAAACTTCACAATATGGCCAGTTCTGTAATTTTGCACAAGTAGCTTTGCTCAGTTATTTTTTTAGAAATTAATAATAGTATATAATATTTCCATTTTGTACTCTGCAGATTTCAGAGTGAACTTTAGATGAAGAAATTTTGAAATTGGAACAGTGTGAGTTTGATGAATAATGTTGGGTACATAGAGACAGAAACTTCCTTGTTCAATGTACTCAGGAAAGAAACAAATGGGAGATAAAACGAGTGCTAGTGACAACATCCATTTTACTTCCTTAATAAATTATCTGGAACTTAGCTTTTTGTGGTTGGGAAATATGTAAGCAAGCACAGCTCTGAATGAGTCTGAAAAGTCAAATATTTGAGTATTTTATAAAAGAGAGTGAAACATAAAAGCTCCATAGAACTTATTAAAAAAAAACCAAACAAACCTATGTATAACTCTATGGTCTTGTAGAAAATAGATTGCCTAACTCAAATGTGTGGTCATGCTTGTCCTTGAGTTTGAATTACCTAAACTTTTGCCTATTATTAGACAGTTTTAATTTTTTTTTTCTTAACTCTGTCTTTATTTATGTCTAGTTTTGCTGAATTTTACAGACTGTACATCAGCAGTTTCAGATTTTACATCTTCTGTAGAAGTGTTTTAATTGTATTAATATAATTTTAATGTTTCATTCATGTTTCATTATCTATCTAGTCAAAGGTTTTTGTTACAATTAATTTAATTGTTTTATTTTGTCTGGATTATGTGAAGGCTGTTGTTCAGATGTAATGCTCTGGAGTTTCGTAATTCTGTTGATTGGAATGCAGAAACTGTGCTTTTAGAACAATTATATAGGTTTTTTTTCTGCTTAAGAAATTTATTATCAGTAGAGAAATTAATAATTATTAAATTAATATGATTTTGTGAAGTCATACATTAACTCTGTGCAAAGATGACTTGGTATGCCAACCTTTAAAATTCATTAAAACATTAAATTCATAAAATGCTTATCACGATCTTTATTTTCTCTCTTTCTTTGTCTTCTGCCAAATCCATTTAGTTTGTTCTCATTTCCAGGGCACTCGTACATTTAAAACAGTAAACAGCAAACTTTTGCATAATAAAAAGTAGTTTTAGGAGGATCCACTTCTGAACAGGTGTTTTAGGAAATAGTCTAGTTGTTTCTTCTGTCTTTGAATCTGGCAAGAGTGAGGTCTTTACTACATAACTAGTGACCTCCCTCATGAATGTCACAGAGATTATCTGATGAAGCAGACCGAGCCAATATTCTGCTGTCTTCTGTCCTGTGAGTACAGAACATACAACATACCACATGCAGTTTTTTGTACATCAATGTTCTTTAATGAGCTTCATGGACAGAAATTACTAGAATATTTAGTTGATCTGTAATGAGATTGTCTTTTTTATGATCAAAAAATTAACGTTCAATATACACATCTAAAGTTTAACCTTGATGTCAGAACCCTCACCTGCTCAGATAAGTAAGCTTTTCACAACTATTTTTATAAATTATGACTGTGCATAAACATTTTTTGTTGAATTCCACTGCTTTAAGAGTAATTTTAAAGGAGTGTTTATGTCAAAGAAACACCATGAAAAAATTGCCTTTTTTTACTGTGGCAAACTAGCTCAATGCAAGCTTTAATTTGTTCTAGACTTAAAATGTTACTATAGGTGACAGCGATTTAAAACATTCTTGAGTATATAAACAGAGATTGGGGGAACTTTGGGTTCTTTAAATGTATTATTGAAGAGACAACTGTTAGTATCCAAATTGATCTCCAGGGATCTACATATAAAAATATACAGAATATTATGAAGGAGTCAGAGAATTGTAAGAATGTTTCCAAGACTGGAAAAGTGCCCACCCATGAGAAATGCTAGACCTATCTTGTTCTATTGGTATAAAATCCCAAACCAAAATAATCTCCATATAGTCACTATAAATAGAAATTGACAATTTATCTGTTAAATTGTTTGGGGTTTTTGCTTGATATATTGATACAATGTTCAAAGTTTTTATCATCAGACTGCTTCCCAGCATAAACAAACCACTGAGGTGCATTAAGGACTGTACATAATTTGAAATATCTGTATTTGTTTTAATATTCTTCAGAAAATAATCTCTAAAGCATGAAAACAGATGGATCTGTTACTGGAATACATGGCAACATTTTCCGTTGTATGTTAACCAGATTAAATTTCCTAATAACAGCAATTAATTTTGCCGTTAAAATCTATGAATCCATTCACATAACCCACAAATTACAAAACTCAGCCAGAAATGTTACATAGTAGCATAATGACCACTGCATTCCTCAAAAATATGCCAAATAATTTTAATTTTTAAGGGGAAAGGCCTTATTAACTCAGACCTTACATGACCTGTGAGAACCATTCTGTTGTTGGAACAGGTTTGGGTTTTTTTGTTTGTTTGTTTGTTTTGTCACAATTACAATTATTTCAGCTTGTCCAGATTAATTCCAATGAATATCATCAGATTATACTGGTATTCAGACTTTTTTTTGAAGGACACTGAATGAGCAAAACTGTTCTTTATTGCTTTGTAAGAAGAAAGCTCTCAGGTTAAAATCACGTTTACTGTTATGTTCTGAAAAAAATAAACTCTACACACATCTGTTTTTACCTACTTTGTATGATTTCTGAGAAAGCATGAACTTAGTGGTTATTAGATCACAGAAAGTGATTGTGATTAAGAGTTATTCTCTCCCAGAAAGAAAAAAACTCTTAATTCACTTGCACGCTCACTATTTCCAATTATTGCATATCATTTTATGCACTTTTGTGATAAATTCTAGTAAAAACATGGAAAAAATATGTAATAACTTCATGAGCTAGGAAAAGTAACCAGTGTCAAGTAGTTTAATTCACAACATCAACAAAAATCACACATTTATATGTAATAATAACTAATGGAATAAAAATACATTACCTAAAAAAAATAATTTTTTTTAAAAAAAATTTGCATCCTTTGGGATAAATACGACCCTCACAGAACTCAATTTAAAGGAAAGGATAGGATCACCAGGGACTGATAATATAACAGGCTTTTAAAGTGCAGTATCTCAGTCTTCTTCTACTTATTCCTTTCACTGCTTTGAGGTGAAAAAAACAACTGTTGAAAGATTAACACCAAAGTTTCTTACTTAATCCAAACCCACATAATTACAGAACCATCAAATCTAGAACAGATCCTTTTGTCTTCTCAGATCAATTTACCACTGTTTCTAAAATCTGAAGCAGATAGAAAACACAGTAATTTATCAATTGATATTTTGTGACACTAGTCTATTCCCTGGATTTCTTTTCTTCTTGTAGCCCTGGTCTCCACAAGTCTCCAGGGCTTAATCTCTGATCTCTACACTTGTCAGCAATTCTGTTTTAAGAAGTATAATGCAATATCTGCTGTAGAGAATCCAACTTCATATCTTACAAGGGGATAACTGGGCATGTCTGGTTCCAGAACTAAGGTATTTTAACCAAAATACTGAAAACTAGGCACAGGCTTAACAATTTTGCTGAATTAAGTAATTAATACAATTTGGCTCTACAAAGATTCAGTATTCATAAATATCTTTAATGAGAAATATATGACAGATAAAAAAGCAAGACTATTCTTTCAAAATGGGGTGAAGAAAACCTACTATTTTATTTAGGAAAGAAATAAGTGTATCCTTCATAATATAATGATATACATGGTTTGAAAACTTTGTATGTGAAGACGACTAAAATCTTTCTGATAACTAACTTATCTATGTGCATACCCAAAATTTTCACTTATAAATGTATATCTAAGTCTACACTTGGAGTTAGTATATATTTTCCAAAGTAACACGGAAGGAAGTTTTAGCCAATTATTGACCTTAAAAGTTCATGAAGGTCTTGTTGATAACACCAAAATTTATACTCGGTAAATTATATTTATACCAGCAAAGGTATTTACGGTACTGGATCAGTGTCTTCAGTGAATGTCATCTTTTAATTAAAGATTTTAAAATTCAAATTGCGAATGAACCTTCTTCATGCTGACATAAAATTTTCATTAAATAAAATTCCAAGTAACATAGTAACTTATGAATCTGTGATTAATTATATTTACAATTAGGTTCTCAGGAATTAATGAGCATTGTTTCTATGACTGTGTAAAATATAATATAGTCATATAATAAAGTATGTACAGAAATGCCACATTAGGGAATAATCTTGTTTCCTGGATAACTGGCATCTCGTTTTGTTTTTTTTTTTACGTTACTAAAAACTGAAATTATTTTCACATGAAATAGGGAATTCAACTAGTTGTTACTTTCTGTGATACTCAATCATCAGTGTCAAAAGATCATATTGATAATAAATATTTTACTTGTTCCTGAGGCCTGAATATGTTGAAGAAATTCCTAAGGAGAATTATATCAAGGTGTGGATGGTATCTAATCTGGAAATGTCCACTTATTAAACCACAGATTTCTTTCCATTTATCCTTAGTTTTCACTACTCGGAATGAGATATCCAATTCTTCCAGAATTGCTTCAATACATGAAAAAAAACTGTTTCTATTCCAAATAAAAATGGTGTGCCTTCACTATTCTTTCTAGCACAGCTGCTTCTACCTAAAAGGTTAGGTTCTAATGGATCAGTTTCTTCTCCAGCTTGCCCCAAGAGCTTTTGTTTGGTTCAGATTGAGACGGATAAAAAATGTCACTGGTGGTACCTTCATAATTTTTTTTTTCTGCAACAGTATAGTAAAGGGAGTTTTTTGTCTTGACCATTCAGAAAGCAAAATGTAACTGGGAGAGAATTTGTGAAATTCCATACTCAAGACCTAGACAGAGAGGAATTAGTCTCCTCAAGTTGTTTAAGTAATGTTATAACATTATGTCACAAAATTACTTATATTCACAGTATGCAGCGCAGTAGCAAGTGCAGTAAATATTTTCCTCATTTATCAAAGAGTTTTTTCATTCATCCCTTCCTCTCTCTTATAATGAAATACAGCAGCATATCTCAGGCACCGTGCCATTGCTTGCCTCAGAGGAAACCATAGTCTATATAAGAAAAGTTGGTTTTAGCATGTTTGTACTTTGATGATATGACTCTTCCCTGCCGTCCATCCAAAAGATTTTAAAATGCTGTGTATAATAAATGCTTCTCCCTCAACCTACATAGTAGACAAATCCAATCAATATGGAGCAAGATTATCCATTTGTACAGTTTTTCCAAGCATTTTGTACCAGAGTAATTAGAAACAAGAAGAGTGCATTTGAAAAATAAGCACTTTTCAGAAAGTCCCTTTCATCAAGTGAATTGTTGCTGGTGACTAAGTAGGCTGCAATGAAGTCAGTTTTTGTTAAGTCCATCAATATAACTACAAATCCAAGAGAGTAACTGCCAAATCCCTACTGTATGGCTAATTCATGCTGCAGGTTTTATATTATTCTAGAGATATAAACCAAAGTAGAACTACAAGGGAACAACGAGTTATTTTCTCTTGTCTTAGAAATATCTTGCAAATAGTTCATACCTTGCTCAATGGCAGATAGCTATTAACAGCAGAACCATTAAGCTTCGGCTAAGGATGCCTACTTTTTATTTAAGCTCTGCTGTTGAACTTTTACATAAGCTTGGACAAGCAATTTCATTACTTCTCATTTCACATTCTCCCAGTAATAAAATTTAAACCATAGAATTAATAAGGTTATAAAGCACTGAACTGTTATTTTTTTCATTGGTAAGGTTGCTAATTTAAAATGTGTTTAATTAAGAAGTCGTGCTGGCTTGGTTTGGCAGGTTTTTTTTTGGGGGGGAGGAGTCCCACAGATGGCTCCTGTAAAAAGCTAAAGAACTCCCCCAGCACCAAAACAAGTGAGCCAAGGAGCCATTAGAGAGACAATAAATGCACCACTGCGATTAACATACAAAAGAATGAAAGGATGATCTTTTGTGCTACTTGAACTGTCTCCATTATAGACTCACACTTTTATCCTATATTAGAAAAATCTTTAGAAAGTGAGGTCTAGGTGGCTAGGAATAGTGCTGCTGTGATGTAAATATCCATGTCCTTTAGTTAAAATTTCTAGCATAAGCTAGTGGTAGTTATAGCCAATATTAACAACACTTCTTTCCTGTTTGTTCCTTACTTTTCCCTTTTAAGTACGTCTGGTTTATTTGTATTTTGGGAAGATGATTGTTGCCACTGTGCAGCTCTCTCTACTGTACTGCAGCTAAGTAAGGCAGGTTAAATTGGAAGTTGCTAGGATTGTTCTTCATTACCTAGGAAGCTCTGTACGTAGGTAGACAACAAATTAATTTTCTTCAAGGGACATGAATGAGCTGTAGGTTACCTAATATTTAATTCATTAGTTATACAAATAGTGGATTGAGTCTCTAAAAATAAGTTGTTGTTCTTTAATTTAGATTTTTTTTTCCTTCCAATCCCCTATATGGTAAAGGCCAAGATAGAAATTCTAAAAACAGTAGTTCTGAGATGCACCTTCCATTGCTCCTGGTTCTTCTGTTATTTGCTACCTACTAAATATACTACTATGAAGCTCCCAAAAATTAACACCCTGCTCAGTAGCAGCATGAAAATAAAATGAGAAAGCACAGAAATTAATAATTTTGGATGAAATTAAAAGGGATGAGCAAGAAAAATATGTATGCCCGGAGATTTAAAAAAAAGTGAGCCAACATTTCCTGTCAGTCCAACTTTCAAGCTGCCAACAGATACCTGCCAAGTTTGCCTAATACATAAACGTGAAGGGGAATAAAATCAGACTGTATTGCTAAAACATAACCTCAGGCTACTATTATTGAGAAGGTCCTGGAGAGGAAAGAGAATGTATGTACCCCCAAAATTACTTTGGCTTTAACCAAAATTTTCTCCTAAACTTCTTCTTTCATACACTTGAAATCTGGCTGCTATGTATGTCAGATTTTCATTATAGAGTTTGTTTTTTCCCCCCTCCAATATTTTACAGAGCTACATATGTTTTTTCCTTGCAATAATTTGTGAAAATCCTTGGTGCATGAAAAACATATGTCAAACATTTCAGAAAATAACTTTTTTTTTTTTTTTACAGTCCTCTTCAGTAATATTGTAGACAACAGTGAAAACTAGTATAAATTTTCAGATCTGCTTGGAAATTATGGCATCAAGAGATTTTAACAGTAGAAATTATACAGCTTTAATTTTTCCCCTAGAAAGAAAATGTAGTATGACCATTTTATGTTAAAAAACCCCACGAAGTGTCTCCCAGCATAACCAGCATGAAGTGCAAGAGGAACACTTTCTTAAGCCTCTGTGAATAACATGTCCTGATGTGGTTGGACTAGGTGATCTTCAGTGGTCCCTTACAACCCCAACCATTCTGTGACTGTGACTCTAATAATAATGTGCTGAAAGCAGAACTTCTTTTAAATGCCTTGAACTTAGGACTATTAAGTAGTGGAGGATTCAGTGAAGAACAATGGAGGAAATGAGGCATTAAACAGATTAACATCTCATAAGCTTTTATTACAGTCATCTTTTATTCAGACATGAAGCAAGTATTACTGTGCCCTCTTAGATTCCTGTTAAAAGAAGGTAACAATATTTGTGATTTTTTTTTTTCATTTATTTGACAGCCTAGAATTTTTGTATGAGAGGTTCAGCAGCATTACCGGAAAATTGTATTCTGATATAAAAAAGGACCAGCCAAAGACATTTCTTCCAGAAAACCAACCTATGCAGTCCTCTCTTGCCTTTTTCTCAAAGAGGCATCTTCCTTGTCCTTATTCTGGTGCCTCCTTTCCCAGTTGACTTTCTCATCTCTGTTTTTTAAGCCTTTCTCTAAATGTATCTCATTTTCCTTCCACAATGTAGGAGCACTTCACTGTTTAGAGTAACAAAATCCATTCAAAATAAACAAACAGGGAACGGCATGAGTTCATGAGCTTGTCTGTACTACTGCTTTATTTCAGTTCTGACACGTGCTTTTGAAACGAATCTCCCACTTGTTACAATGTCCTGAGTTTCAGTTCTCACCACAGAGCCATTTATTTCCAAGGCAAAAACTGGATTTCTTTTGGCTAATTGTGAAGTAGTAGGTGTCCCCTGATGGTTCAGTTGTGTCAGCCTTCCAAAATATCACAAATTCTTGTGAAAGTGCACCAAATTTCAGAAAGAATTTGCTACCTGTTTGGAAACAATCTCAGAAATGTTGATATTATTCTGCTGAACAGAAGCATAGTTACCCCATTGGGAAAGCATTATGAACCACTGAAACTCTGAAAAATGGGAAAGAATGAAGAAACTATGAGTACAAGTTGGAAAATGTCTGAAGACTAGCTTAACATACATAATCCATCTTTGATGTACATTTTTTAAAAGAAGACACAAATTTTAATCACCTTCCATTTTCCCTGGTTTTTTTTGTGGGTTTTTTTAAATCATTTTGGAAAAAAATACAATGTTTTCACTAATAACCACAAAATCTCTTTGCCATCTCAAATGCAGAAGAGCTTCATAAGAATTGTACAGACGGATGATTTGTGAGACCCATAAAAACCTTCTCACAGAGGGCAGTATAACCTACTTACTTCATACAGTGAAAGTAAACTGGGTTTTGTGGTTTCTAAATTATCAAAAGTAAATTTATAACCTCTGAAAGAACAATTATTGTAAATTAATACTGATATATATTTTGCCAAGTCACTAAAATATTTGCAACATACTTGTCATGGTTTCACTCAGGAGCAGCAATTAAACTAGCAACATATTCTCTATCACCTTCCCATCCCACCCAGGTAGAGAAGGAGAGAGAGAAAGAAGAGAAAGAGAGACTTTCTGGATTGAAAATTAGACAGCTTTAATTAAATATTAATGATTAAAAAAAAAAAAAAGTAGAAATATATACAAGTATGTGCAGTATGTGCAGGAATGTGCAAAACCACTATCACAT
The DNA here is from genome assembly GCF_020740795.1 of Apus apus. Classification (NCBI taxonomy): domain Eukaryota; kingdom Metazoa; phylum Chordata; class Aves; order Apodiformes; family Apodidae; genus Apus; species Apus apus. Next base: position 55,964,783 of record NC_067312.1, on the reverse strand, counting down.
CCTCGCACTCCCAGCAACTCCCACGGCATCTCCTGAGCTATGAATGGTCCTGAAATGTCCTGAAGTTGCCGGAGAGAGCAGCAGAGCAGACAGGAGCTGAGGGCAGAGTTATAAGGATCAGGAATGCAAGGGCCTGGGGATCCAATGGTGATGGATAGATGGAGTCGTCCCTGGACACTGGCGATGGATGGAGGAGAGGGAAAGAAGAAGCAGGAAGGGGCTTGACTTCTGTGACCCCTGACCTTACACTGAGCTTACGTAGGTATATGGAATGGAATACTTTGGACAATTTTGCTGTCCATCTAGTCCACTCCTCTCTACAGGAGGCCTGCAGATACAACTGCGGACACAGAGCAAAGTGTCCTTGATCTCTTGGCAGTAACATAAACATTCCAGTGTTATCAGTTCACTAGCTGGAAAACTTGCTGCTAGTTAAAAGAGACCTTACTAAAGAAAATAAAAAAACACTAAAAAAAAAATAAATTACTTCATCCTGGCGCAAACCAGTGCATTAGACGAACAACTAATAGTACTTCAGGCTGGATTAGGACAGTTACATGGGAAGTTACTCAATATAGTGCAAAATCATATAAAGTTGAAAAGAAACAAAGAAACACAAAAATCAACCATACAACAGTAGCAGACCATGTGTTGAAAGAAAAAACTTCAATTATGTTGAAATATTCTGGTTTAAATTCAACATTTTACTCTTTCTTTCAAGAAGTAATTTAATTTTCTGATTCTAACCTTATCCCTGTGCCATTAGAGAAAACAGTGGCTGGCCCATGACAGTAGTGTCTACTAACAGACAGAGCTCATCTATATTTGAACTTGATAAAAATTTCATAATCAAAAGAGGATTAAACCAGAAATAATCTATATGTGTGTTCTTTTAGACTTGCAGATCTAACAAACCTGGATGAATGTGAATTAAACTCAGTTCAGAGAGAAGATGGTAAATTTACTACTATGTTTTAAATTGGTATGATAATATTATTTTTCCAGGTACCTTTACTGTATCTAATCAAAAGCAATTAACAATTTATTTACTAATCTTGAAACCAGGTCAGCAATGATTATTCAATAAGATCCTAACTTTACATAATACACAGAGAGACCAAATAGTGGGTTTTGGCATGGCATATACCTCTTTGATTAAATTTCTGCAGCAAATTTCAAAATGCCTTTAAAAAATCACTGTCATGTAATTAATGTTATAAAATTCAATGAAAAAGTTGTGCATTATTGTCACCTTTATATAAACAGACTGCTGAGCTCCCTGTACAATGGAATAGCTGGTTGAAAGTAGCTGGCCTGAGTTAAGCAGAGGAACAAAGTGCATGACTCAATAGTCTTGTTTGCCTCTGAGAATTATGAATGTATAAACAGGGAAAATGAAGCACAGATTGGTATAAGCAAAAAACTTCAAAACTGTTTATGCATTTGGCATGCAAAGAAAATAAAAGCTGCCTTATGGAGCAGCAGCATGACTGATTTTATTTTAATGGAAAACCAGAAAGTGCTAAAGCAGATTTGTTTAAGCTAGCTCCCCACTGTTGATAGTTTAACCTCAAGGGCTGGAATAGATTAAATGAGGAACCTCAGATTTTGTCCCCTGCCAAATGTGAACTAGGCAATACCAATAATTTGTCCAGAGGGCAGAGCTGAAAATGCTAAAATAATGTATTCTGTTTGACTTAACACACTGACTGCATACATCAAGCCCAGGCAAGCTAAGGGTAAAAGATCTTTGAGATAGTTCGTAGTTTTAATCTTATTTTACAGAATAATTGATTTAAAATAGATGTCATATCTGCAGAATGAGTCAGATTCTATTTCATCATGATTTTGAAGGACAAATCACATGTCTACATGTAATATTCTCCCCCATTAGAACTAACATTTTCATCTCATTACCCTACAAGTTAATTTTAAAGTCAAGTATATTGAGGCAGTACAAAGAGGGAGAGAGGTTTGTGACAAGTGCAGTGATGAGAATAATTAAATTTTCAAGCTGTTTGAAAAAGCATTCCTGACTTTGTAGGTTTATTTCAACACTCTAAAGGTGACAAATGAGACTTCTTGGATCACATGATTGAGAGTACTTAGAGAAGACAGCAAAACCACCAAATGAATTATTTCTAGAGCAAAGGGTGGTCACTATATTATTTATTAGAATGGAGCAAGTAATTCACAGTGAATAATCTCAGCTCAATAAATGTTACGTGTCTGGAATTACCAAACCAAAATTTTCCTTGACAATATTGGCTTATTTAGAGTATGAGATTTTTTTTTTTTTTATCTTGAGCAATTAACTGTTTTCACAGCTAGTTTGTGTAAAGATAGGTCATTGACCTCTACAGGTCCAAGCACAGTATATGAGAAAAGCTCAACAAAAAATTTTCTAAGTAAAAATGAAATACTTCCTAAAAGTTACAAGAGAAATCACTCAAAGAAACTTGTGTAATTTTATCAGTGCTTTTCCATTTTCCTCACTAAGGATTACAGTCCATAGGGGGCTTGCCTATTTATTTGGTGATAAAGTGCATATTCTACTTAATTTAACATTTAGTCTTGTGATGCAATGCCTAAGTGCTCCATTTTGCTTTGTCTGAAACCAATGTCATTTAGAGGCTTGAGCATGCAGACGAAGAATAAGAAGCATTTACCAGCAACACCTCCTGCCAAGTCTCTTCCATTCAAACAAACTCTGAGCTCAGTTTCCATCAAGTGAGTTAAAAGGCTGAAGAGCTACACATACACACAGTTACTTTTCTTAAGTCAAGCTTCAGAACTCAGCGGGAGAGGTATCTTAGAATCCTCCAAAATTTTGAGAATAGGGAGCTTAAAGCTGTAAGTAAAAATTTAAGCAACTTTTGGAATTGATGAAAAGTATTCCAAACAATGTATGGACTAGCATGTTCTTTGAAGGAAATATTTTTAAATTAGAAGATGTGTTTAGTTAGTGGACTTTAGCATCACTCTAAGTTTTTTTGCTTCAAAAAGAACTAGGTTGATATATGAGGCCTATGAACACAGAAGTAATGCAACTATATAATAGATTTAAATTACTGCATAATTGCTAACATATTTTTGAAAACAAGAAACATTTTATACACTTCCCTAAATAAAAAGAATGGCTTTGCTTTAAAAAAAAAGAACCTTAGAAAAAAACAATCTAATTCTAAACTTTGTACTTTAACACTAGTAATCTAAACTGAAGTATAACTTAGTCCAGGTGCCTCCTCTAAGATTGATCAATAACAGCTATGATGCAGTTAGGATGTTTTCCAACTTCTTTTTTTCATTATATTTTTTTAATAACAGGAAGAATTTCTTCATTTATAAACAGCACCAGTGGAGCTGGGTATTTGGTGGGGAAGCAAAGAAATGGCAAATTTGTCTTATTTTTAATGTAAAAGTGGTTTAAGTTGTAATCCACAAATGCATAAAATATTTAAATGTCTTTAACAACTTTCCAGCTAAATTGTAAAGAGCTCATTAAAGGTAGAGCAAATAACAGTAAAGCACAGCAAATTAAGTATATAATAAATATCATTGCAATACTCCTTTTGTTTAAGCATTGTAATTCTTACGTAAAAATAAGCAGCTATTCCTGTTTTATAAACCTTATTTATTTACCAAGTGAGTGACCTTCTGTTCTCTTCCTTTCGCTGCCCTGCCTTTCCCTTTTTCCTTTCCTGTTCAGCTAAGAATGACACTACCCTGCTGAAATTCTTCAATTATTCCAGAGGTGATAATGATGAACTGCACGTCATAATATTGTTATCTCCTTTCACCATCCGTCCCCTCTTCTGATCAGATCAACTTAAACTTGGTAGTGAAATAATCTTATTTCATAGAACACTTTTAAAGTAAATGTCAGAGAAGAATATATATATGCATTAACAACCATGTAGTTGAATAGCTGCTATCTGAGGAAGATCAGACTTTATTCTAGCAGCTGTGTGGGGCTAATATTCCTTTCCATTAGTGCAGCTACTGAAGTCTCAACAAGAAACAAAAGATTCAGAGCAGTTTAAACAATGACAACAAGCCAAACAGAACAGAACAAAACACGACAAAACCAATAAAAAAACCCAAACAACAAAACCTTAATATCCAGGCAGGGCAGCAGCTGCAGAAGATAATGGATAGACTTCGTTTTTACATTTTTAATCACATGGACAGGATTAATTATTTAGAAACCTTAAATATATAATGCTTTCAAAGCAAGGAAATGGACCAAGTTTTTAAAGATATTGACTTCCAATGTGCTATATTGAGAGGCAAAGTATTAAATTTTTAAATATTCTGATGTTAATCTTCACAGTACGGACTATCAGTGTATTGATTAGAACATTATGCTTGTTTTATTCTAGTGAAGGCCATTTGAAGATATCACTAGCTGCCATTCTAAGCATTGTGTTATTGTGTCTTTTTTATCTTCCCATATAATCAGAGACTTCCAGAGCTTGTTTTATAAAGGTGAGTGTTTTGTCAGCTTTTTTTAAAGCATGATGCGTAGTTTTAATTTTCATGAAGAAGGGCCTTTTTTTTCAATTGTTCGGGGAATATGGAGATGTGTGTTTAATCACAGCTTTGGATCTTGCAAAGCTGTTCCAGCTTTTCTTTGCACAACACAGAAACTGCATTCAAATGTTCATCAATTAAAGGGAGCAGAAAACCTAAATCAAGTTAGTAAGTTATTCCATAAATTTGTTAAGTGAGTAGTAAAAGAGAGGGAAGGAATTGTCATATTTAGGGAGATATTAAGAAATCTAGGGTTTCATAGATATTGTAAAAAAAGAAAAAGTTTTCCTGATTTCTAATAGAAACACTGTATCAGTATAGACCTTAAATTATTAACATGAACATAGAAATTTCCAATTTACAATTAAAGTACTCTCTAGCACCTTGGTGTCAGTTATCCAAAAGATCTGAGAGAATATCAAGATGTCCATTTACACCATGTATTCCTAAGTCAAAATGCATTTAAAAAAAAAAAAAAAAAAAGAGTTTCTGAAAAAGTTTTGTTTCATTTCATAGTGGTAAGACATTATATATAAGAAGGTATTTAATAGCCTTTATTGCAATATAAACTTAGTGACAACTTCTATACAGCACTATAATTTTTCTTTTCTCTTGCACTTTAAAAAAGTTGTTCAGCCATTGAAAGGTGTAGGTTCAGGTTAGAAATCATAAAAATATTCCCACAAGGAGTGGAACAGTGGAATAGCCTTATTCTTTACTCCAGGCTCTGGAGGCCTTTAAGAGCTGTCTAGACCACCTCTGTCAGCAGTAATAAAACTATAATTGTTTCTGTTCTGGGGTAGAAGAACAGAAAATATGATCTCCTGGGATTTTTCTAGCCTTATCAAGTTATTTTGGGACAGTGCCACAATAAGACATTTTCTTTAAGTACCTTCTTCAATGTTTAAGCTACCACACAATTAATGGTACAGGTCTCAAAAGGAAAACATGTGATGTAATGTATTTTAGAAACCTTTTAAATGTAGTATTTTGACCCTTTTTCTTCCCTGATGATATAAGTCTCCCTGGTTTAGAACAGCAAAAGTTGGATAAGTATCATGCATGTTTCAGTCTCCTCAAACAAGTCTGGGGTGAAAAACTGTAGAAATCTCTTGCCATGTAGCTATCTGAGAGGATAAGAAAGGTGGTGAGAAGTATTTACTGAACTATCTTAAAACATTTTTGCAATATCCATTACTGTAGTTTAGCTTTAGCCTGAAAGCTAGACTAGACAAACACAGAAAGAAAATATTTAGAAACCAAAATAAGACAGGCATAATGGAAAGCCTGCTACTAGCAATATACTAAGAAGTGCAGGAAGTACCACTGTTCTGAACTTCTTGTCTCTGTGCCTTGAACTTCTTGAATTCAATTCCAGTTCCAAATTATCTGACAGCTGATAGTCATTGGTATGCAGTTTTACATTCCTCCCAACAAAAACTGATTAGGAAAATGTTTTGAACAGAAATAGTAAAGAACATAAGAATTCCTTCCAGCTGATGTTTGATCATACACTGAAAAAAATAATTACAAAGAAATTTCTACTTAATTGAAAATATTGATAAAATAGTCTGATTAGCTAGGCACAAATTTGGGTGTGTTGGTGCAGTCTTGTTCCTAACAAAATCAATAACAAAATTCTCCCTTCATCAGAGCTGAGGTATAATTTCTTCTTAATAGATCTGTATTAACTAGGGAGTTGGATTAGAGAAATAAGTGAAATTTGTATGCTAAAAATTTCTTCAATATATCAAATATTGCACATAGTAAAACTATGGATCTCATTTAGGAACCCAGTAAGTGAGATCATCTGCTTGTGAAGAGTGTGGAGCATATTTATGCATGCTATGGTCCTTGAAGAAAAATTACATAAGAGCATCCCAATACCTTTTTCTCTTCAATTACTCTAGTCTAATGCTTGAGTCATCATTACCACAGTGCTGCTCAGCTATGTCAACCCTTGACTTGGAGTCTGTACACATCCATTCTCTACTAATTACTCTACAAATAGGTTTGAAATATAAGATATTCTGTCCCTGTTTTTTATTCCATTTTCTGCAGCAGTGATGAGTGGACTCTATACCTAAAAAGAAAAGTTTTTCATTCTGAGCTGTCTTGGTCAGGCCATGCTCAAACATGTCCACACAATGCCAAGGGGGGCCAACAAGATGCACCCCAGAGACACGGTGGAAGTGTTGGGTATAGTTACTGAGTCACCTCTCCATCGTATTTGAAAAGTCATAGTCAGGCAAAGTCCCCAGTGACTGAAATAAGGGAAACATCACACCCATTTTTAAACAAACAAACAAACAAACAAACCAACTTGGGAACCACTGGCCATTGACCCCCATCTCTGTGCCCAATAAGATCATGGAACAAATCCTCATGGAAGCTATGTCAAGGCATATGAATGAGAGGGAGGTTATTTGAAACTACAAGTATGGCTACATCATGCCTGACCAACCTGGTCACCTTCTACAATGAACTGTGTTGGTGGATAAGGGAAGAGTAAATGATGTAATCTACTTTGACTTCTCTAAGGTCTTTGGCAGGGTCTCACACAACTGCTTCATTACTAAATTTGAGAGATTTGGGTTGGATGGATGAACAATTCAGTGGGTAAGGAACTGGCTGGATGGCCACACTCAAAGAGTTGCAGTCAGTGGCAGGAGTGACAGTAAAATGGGTCATAGTTTTAAATTAAAAGAAGGTAGATTTGATTTGACATAAGGAAGAAATCTTAACATGTTGCCCAGAGCATTTTTGGATTTCCCACTCCTGGAGGTATGTGAGGTCAGGTTGTACCGGGCTTTAGTAACCTGATCAAGTGGAAGATGTACTTGGCCATGGCAGGACGGTTGGGTAACATGATCTTTAAAGGTGTCTTTCAGCTCAAACCATTCTATGTTCCTATGATTTATCCTTTCATACTAGTGCCAGTCCTTTTCTTTATTTTTCAAATCTATTAGATATGGCCATTGTCCATTCTGTTCAGACAACAGTATAAGCCAAATTAATGTGAATAAAAAGTAGGACTTAAGTTTTCAAAGCTATACAAGTGTCACGGTCTGACTCAGGATCTACAATTAAACCAATAACAACAATGCTCTCGATCCCTGCCTCCCCAGGTAGGGAAGGAGAGAGAGAATAGAAGGAGAGAAGGAAAGAGTCTTTCTTGATTGAAATTTAAACTAGACAGCTTCAATTAAATACTAATTATACTTCAATTAAATACTAATGATAAAAGAAAATATGTACAATTATATACAAATATGTTGAGAACACTGGCCATGGATGGAAGAGAAGGGAAGAAGAAGCAAGAAGGAGCTTGACTTCTGTGATCCCTGACCTTACACTGAGCTTATGTAAACATATGGAATGGAATACTTTGGTCAGTTTTGCTGCCAATGTAGTCCACCCTTCCCTACACAAGGGCTGCAGATATGACTCTTCTGCTCCTGTAGCTTTGAGGCTGCAGATTCAGCAAGTAGAACCAAGTGTCCTTGATGTCTTGACAGTAATATAAGTATTCCAGAGTTATCAGTGCACTAGCTGGAAAACTTGCTGTCAATTAAAAGAGAGCTAAGTGAAGGGAAAAAATAAAATTTAAAAAAAAAAGAAAAAAGAAAAAAGAAAAAAAAGAAAACAGGCTTCATCCTGGCTCAAATCAGGACAATTAGCTATAATTTGGGGCTTATATCTGCATTCTTTTTAGCTAGTAAACTTTAAAGAGCAGAAACTTTTAAAAATATTTTCCTTTTAAACCTTACATAAAAGAAATGGAAGATATATCAGTATTGTAAACAGAAATATAATTGTTTCAATAATCAAGCTGTTGCTTATTACCAAAAATATTAAACAAATTGGCTTGATAACAATTTTCTATATATTTTCTATTTCCAAGGACACATTATTATTTGATCTGTGATGAGTGGTGTTCTCCAGCAGTAGCTGGTACGCAGACCGATGCTGTTTAACGTCTCTGTTAGTGATACAGCAGTGCAATTGAGTGCACTCTCAACAAGTTTGCTGACAATACAAAACTATATGTTGAGATTGACATCCTGGAGGGAAGGGGGGCCATCCAGAGGGACCTTGACAGGCTTGAGAGTGGGTTTGAGCAAACTGTTCAACAAGACCAAGTGTAAGATTTTGCACCTGGGTTGAGGCAATTCCATGAGCAAGTACAGTCTGGGCAGAGAATGGATTGAAAACAGTGCAGAGGAGAAAGACTTGGGTGTGATGGTGGATGAGAAGCTCAATGTGAGTTGATCATGTGTGCTTGCAACCATGTCCTTGGCTGCATCAAAAGAAGTGGTCAAGGGAAGTGATTCTGTCCCTCTACTTGGCACTGGTGAGACCCCACCTTCAGTCCTGTGTACAGTTCTGGAGTGCCCAACACAGGAAGGATATGGAGCTGTGAGAGTGAGTCCAGAGGAGGGTCACAAATATGATCAGAAGGCTGGAGCACCTCTGCTGTGAAGACAGACTGAGAGAGTTGGGACAGTTAAAATAGAAGAAGAGAAGGCTCCAGGAGGGCCTCATAATGGCCTTCCAGTACATGAAGGGGGACTACAGGAAAGTTGGGGAGGGGCTTTTTTCAAGGTCTTATAGTGGGAGAAGTAAAGTTTGAGCACAGATGCAGACACTCCTGCATATGCAGTTCTGCCTTTTGAATCATAGAATCATAGAATCATAGAATCCTAGGGGTTGGAAGGGACCTCGAAAGATCATCTAGTCCAACCCCCCCTGCCAGAGCAGGGTCACCTAGAGTACATCACATAGGAATGCATCCAGGTGGGTTTTGAATGTCTCCAGTGAAGGAGACTCCACAACCTCCCTGGGCAGCCTGTTCCAGTGCTCTGTCACTCTTACAGTAAAAAAATTTTTTCGGATATTCACCTTGAACCTCCTATGCTCCAATTTACACCCATTACCCCTTGTCCTATCACTGGTCATCACTGAGAAGAGCCTAACTCCATCTCCCTGACACTCACCCCTTACATATTTGTAAACATTGATGAGGTCACCCCTCAGCCTCCTCTTCTCCAAGCTAAAGAGACCCAGCTCCCTCAACCTTTCCTCATAAGGGAGATGTTCCACTCCCTGAATCATCTTAGTAGCTCTGTGCTGGACTCTTTCCAGCAGTTGCCTGTCCTTCTTGAACTGAGGGGCCCAGAACTGGACACAATACTCCAGATGCGGCCTCACCAATGCAGAATAGAGGGGGAGGAGAACCTCTCTTGACCTACTAACCACACCCTTTCTAATGCACCCCAGGATGCCATTGGCCTTCTTGGCCACAAGGGCACATTGCTGGCTCATGGTCATCCTCCTGTCTACCAGGACCCCCAGGTCTCTTTCACCTACAGTACTCTCCAGCAGGTCAGCCCCCAACCTATACTGGGACATCGTGTTGTTCTTCCCCAAATGCAAAACTCTACACTTCCCCTTGTTGAATTTCATCATGTTTCTCCCCGCCCAAGTCTCCAGCCTGTCTAAGTCTCTCTGAATGGCAGCACAGCCTTCTGGTGTGTCAGCCACTCCTCCCAGCTTGGTGTCATCAGCAAACTTGTTGAGGGTACATTCTATACCCTCATCCAGGTCGTTGATGAAGATGTTGAACAACACCGGTCCCAGTACCGACCCCTGAGGGACTCCACTAGTTACACACCTCCAACCAGATTCTGCCCCATTGACTACAACTCTCTGACTCCTTCCCATCAACCAGTTCCTAATCCACCTCACTACCTGATCACCAAACCCATACCTGATCAACTTATCTACAAGGATGCTGTGGGAGACGGTGTCAAATGCCTTACTGAAATCAAGATAAACCACATCTACCGCTCTACCATCATCTATCCACCTAGTAATTTCCTCATAGAAGGCTATGAGGTTAGTCAAACATGATTTACCCTTGATAAAACCATGCTGACTGCTCTTGATGAGCCCCATGTCCTTGATATGCCTAGAGATAGAGTCAAGAATAAGTTGTTCCATCACCTTTCCAGGGATGGAGGTGAGGCTGACCGGTCTATAGTTACCCGGGTCCTCCTTCTTGCCCTTCTTGTAGACTGGAGTGACATTTGCTATCCTCCAGTCCTCAGGCACCTCTCCTGTTACCCATGACTTACTGAAGATGATGGAGAGTGGCCTAGCAATGACCTCCGCCAGCTCCCTCAGCACAATCTTACTCTGTAAATCACCCTGCAGCAAGGTGGTGGACATCATATTAAGTCAGATGCTGCCCATGACTAATCAGGCTAGCAGTAAATAAAGCTACCTAAGCAGTGAGAAAGAACAGACTTACTGTTTTTCAAGCACTTATCTCAAAATTTACAATGTTTTATTGTATAACTTTCAGTTATCGTTTATTTAAAGTATTTTGTTCAGAAATTGTTCTGGGTATTTTTCCCTGGTTATGAAAAAGATAATTTTGACACATACTTGCAACTTATTTTGTGATTTTGAAATGTAATCACAAGCAGCGTTTTCATTTTTCTATGCATATCAAAGGTAGCTTCAAAGGTAGTTTGTATAATAAAATACTATGAAGAGATTAAAAAAGAGAGAGATAGCAATTAGCTATTCAAAAAACAGGTGTAAGTCTGTGCTAGGTAAGGTTGTAACTCACTGAAGTGTCTCAGACTCTGGTAACTTTTTAAAAATTATTCTGCAGCCCAGTTATACAAGATTGCCAGGATATACAAAGCATGAGGCAATTTTATGACATATATGTAAAGCATGAATTCAAACAATTCATTTATAATAGTCTCATATGACCTTAAAACCTTTGAATTATATAAAATACATTCATATATGTAAATACGACACAGATGAAGTTAATTTTGCAAGACTGAGTGAATGTGTTAGTTCACCCAATTTTAAAGTTTAAAAAACCTATTCTCAGAACAATTCCATTATGTTCCTGAACCTCCTTTATTAGTACTACATAAACTTTTAATACTATTCAGATCTGTATTAATTTTTTAACAGGAATTTCCTTCAGTATATAAAACACAAGCATGAATAAATAAATAAAAAATATTGCATATCCACCCAACATTGAACAAAATTTTGTAGAAGTCTTTGTCATCTGGATGTACTATATCCATAATAACCTGAATCTTCTAAAATACATGCAAGCATATTCTGAAAAGTCTTTAAATATTGAGGATATTAAGTATACCTGGAAAAAAGACAAGGCTTGATTGGTAAATGCAACAGTGTCAGTGGTGAAGATGGGTAGCACTAGAGGTACCCATCTTCTCTCTTGCCCTGTGCTTTGAACTGCGAAGTTGCTGCTTCTTCTCACCATAAAGTTGAAAGATCACAGAAGAAACATGAACCAGCCACTGCCAGGAAACAAATATTAGCTCAAACTCAGCCAACTCAGGCTAAGTATTCCACTATACTGAGATTAAAACTGCTGTGCTAGAAAGACAGTCTGGTGACTCAGCTAAAAGTATTCAGGGAATAACAGAAGTAAGATTATTTTTTGTAATGTAGTATATCTGTTCCAGTAATCATAAAATATCTTTCAGTGTAATATGCATTTTTTCACAGTAAGTTTCTGGAGATTGTATGATGAATCACGTTCCCTGAGGCCTCCATAAATATCAGAAGCAGCAAAAATCACAAGAGAATATTCAATAAAAGAATCTGTGAGGGTTTAGTACTATAAATTATCTTGGAGAGCATATTAATAAAACGTGTTAATAAATACATTGAAATTCTGGGAGTTTTTGGTCAAAATATATTCTGAAAGAAAAAAAAAATATGATACAGTAATTTATAATATTGCCATTTCCTTACAATAATAATAATAATAAAAAACCCCAAAACATTCAGGAACTTATTTCAAATTAAAGTACTGATAAGCAGAGATCTGTTCTTTGTACATGCCTTTACAATGCTTTTTAATATGCTTAACAAAATTTATTTATGCTATGCCTTTTCCTGATATCTTAGTGGAACGTTTTTGCATTCAAAAGAAAACACAATTCTGTCTTCACTAATTCTTTGAGTAGTTGATGGGCAGTTGAGAGAAGAAAATACTTGACACCTGCTGGGTGAATCACCTGTAATCGGTGCTAGTTCAAGGGCTCTGTGATGCTATGTGCCCCTTTGTTCTCTTCCAGGCAGAGCTGAGAGCAGGTAGCAAGCTGCAACTGTTAGCTCAAATAATATTCATAGCCTGCTATTTTACTCCTGTGTATTAAAGACATAAAATAAAAATTGTCTTGGAGAAAATGAAACTCAATAAGAAAAGAAAATGCCCAACAAAATGCTGCACATATTTATAACCAGACAACAAGGTGAGTAGTAGAAGGCATTACAAATTCACAACAATCAATACAAATTATTGGATATAAAATTACTTTTTGATTACCACTGTGAAAACACAAGCTGCTGAAGTCATTCCTCACACCAATATTGATTTTACTGTACATTTTCTATTGCATTTTTAAAGTATGTCATGTCAAGTTTTAAATCTCCATTCTCATGCTAAATGCTAAGCAAATGCATGAAGGAGAAATCTGAAAGTTTTAAGGGTGGAGAGCTCTAAATATAAATTTTCATCCTTTAATCTCTGCACTCTTTCTACCACAGTTTGTTGAGGACTGAAATGTATTTTTATAGTCAGACTACACATGGTAACTACCAGAATTTTCCTAACCTTTTAACCCTTTCATCTGTTTCCTGTTACTAGCCTTTACTACTCTGTGGCAGCTTTCTAACCTGGGGCACTTTGCTTCCTATTGGTTCCCATGGCAATGGTCAGATCATCTGTCAAACGACAGAGCAGTATATTATAGTCATCTTTCAAAGCTGCTAAGTGAGTTCTTTTATCTTTCATTTGTCAAGTTGTCAAATACTCAGCATCAAGCCTGGTACTTCTACCTTTCTTCTTTTCATGAGAGGTGAAATAAGAAACTTAAGGACCAAAACAAAGACAAACCTAGGAATATTCTTTGCTGTTGTATTCACCTTTTTCTCAATGAACTGATTGTTATAAGGTATAAAGACTTATTTTCACTTCAGGGTTAGACACAGAATTAGATGGTTCAAGTGCAATGTGGTTCAAATTTCTCCCAGTTTTTGTGGTGAGACCAGTGTGTGAGTCTTATTATTTTCTCCATTACTTTGAGTGTGTAAGTATTCTAGACTGCTGAATTTCTGATGTTCTCTTTGTTGAACACCTGTATTTACAATGTACGCCTAACTGCCTAGCACTAAAAAAATATGTATGGAGATCCACACAAGGCAAGTGTCAATTAACACAATACTGGAAACATCTCTTGGAATGAAAAAAAAAAAAAAAAAGTAGGAAACATCAACCCAATGGCCAGGATAATACTGAGGAAAACTACAAACACGGTTAAATATGGTTCCTATTTTGGTGGGCAGGGTGTAGTTATCTATAAGGTACCTAGGCCACAACTCACAGACAGCAGTCCTGTTCTTGCAAGACAATGGATTACATGAGGATGACAATGAGAAAAAGATTTTGTTTCAGGAGTAATAAGAAAGATGAGGATGCATAAGAAAGCCATCTGAAACATCAGACTAATCATGATTTTGATGGATATCTTAATCAAAAACAGCATTGTGTGCAACAACTCTGCTAAGGATCTGAATTACCTTATTTTTTTCCTCCCCACAGGTTAAACACACAAATACTGAACCTTAAGTTATCCTACATTGGACACAAGTTTAAAGATGACATTGCTAAGACAAGTTATATTGAACCATAAAACAAGATGAGAAAAACTTATTTCTTTTTGTGCAAGGTATAGCATTGATTTTAATTTGTTGGTTGCTTAAAAAAAAAAAAAAAAAAAAAAATCATCAAAGTTTTGGTGTTGACATTTAAATAGGAACCTCCAAAGCAGAATCCCAATCTAATCATTACATTGGCAGGTTCTGACTTATATACATTTCACATTTATATAGTTTTACTTGTTCCATTTGCTACTAGGTAAAGGAATATATGCAAAACATAACAGTAAATTAGAACTATGAGAAATTATTTGCTGTCTATAATGAACACTGAAAGCTGATGAAGGTTTACAATAAATGAACTACAAAAAGTTTTTCTATATTTAAAGAATAAATTTGTGGGTCATAAGAATAATTAACTTAAAAGGACAGAGTTTTCTCATGGGTTAAATAAAATAATAGCAAAATTTGATAATTTTCCTTGAGTGTTCATAGCAAAATTACTTTAAAAGAATGTCAGATAGACTTCTCTTAACTTCTTTAAATTTAATCAAATAATAAAATTTTTATTTGAATAACATACTTTGGATACCAGTGACACAGTCCATCACACTTAGGTTACATTAGTGCAGGCCATATCACTTCAACATTCAGTATCAGTCAGGAATTATTGACTACTTTGGTCATTTCTAACCACATAAAAGATAAAGGTAGCTTACCCCTTGGTTATATCTTCCCTAGAATTTCACTTCTTGCTAAGGCTACAACATTGGCAAGTCTCAGGGGTTTTATTATAGTTCTAGCTAACATGATCAAGGAAGTAACTGCAGGCTTCTGCCTTACACTTGAATCTTTCTTCTTCATCAAAAAGACACATTGTGAGTGGTAATGAGTTTCAAGATGACTTGTGCCCTTTGTATCAAATTGCATGTTTTTCAAAGGGTTAATCGGAACTGGTTCATGAAATTTTCTGTCTTCAACTATACAGTGACTAGCTATTCTATAAGATATGTAAAGCCCCTATCTCCTCATTCCTGACACTTTAAATAAAGAATAAAACAACCCATGCACTTTTTTTTCATGTTTAAGGAAACATATAAAAGCACTGAATCTAAAGTTGTCTTAATTAAGGGTTTTATTTGTTTATCTCATCATGATCAGACAAATGCAAAAACTGTTCTTACTTACCGCTTATCAGAATGGATTCAGGTCTTAGTGAAACATGCTGCTAATTAGACATTATTCCAAATAGTACAGTGGAAGACACTCTAGTGCATTCAGCTAAATCATATCAGTTTCTAAAAAAGGTTTTGGGAAATTCCATTTGTTCAAAAATCAACATTTTTTTTCTACTGTAAAAACTTCTACACAACATTATCCTCTCAACCCTTAAAAAAAATCTGATGTTCAATGACAGTTTTTTTATTAAATACCCTTTCTATTCATAACACTACATGCTTAATTCACTTGTTTTCCTATTGCTTCTGAGCAATTACTTACTCAGCAATATTTTAAAGAGGAAGAAATTATTGAACTTATATACAGTTTAAAATGCTGTAATTACCTCCAGGTGTTTAACATGCATATAAATTGCACCAAATAGAAGTGAGAAAACAGAATCAAAGATGCATGAGGGTAATAAAAATAATCTATTAATAACTTTAATAATTTAGAGTATATTCTTTACCTGCAGATATGGTAGAATGGACAGTATATTTTCAGCTTGTCTAGAAATGCAGAAATACTGAATTTTTTAATCCAATATTATACACTTTAATGCCCTTGTTTGCTGCATCTTTTCTGCAAGCTTATCAATAAGCTGCAGTTAAAGACATAGTTTATTTTGGTGCTCATTTTTGTTGCACTTTTCAGTCTTTAGATCTCTGTTTCACACTAATAATTCACTAATAAACTTCAAGGTGAGTTGAACTGAACATTTATAGATACTGTGAAAGAAATGTATACATTAATAGAAAGAAATGCATGCATTACTAGAAAGAAAAAGATTCTTCACCATTTTAATTTTGGTTTAGTTTTTCTAATGAGTAACCAATTAATTGTGGACAGTGCAACAATAAGTATTTTTCAGAAGAAAAGAATACTTCACCTGGATTCTTTAAAGGGCCTGTCTTTCTTCTGTACCACTACACTTTTGCTACAAACAATTCTCATCCTTTCTGAAAGAGGTTAGTGCTCCTTTTGAAAATGCTGAGAAAGAGTTTAAAATAAATTTGAAACATTCTGAGACAATAGAACTGTATCATCAGAACTGATGAAAAAACTAGCTATTTTATGAACATGAGTAGATGTTTTCACATAAAATATTTTCTTTCCTTGCTTTTTCATATTAGATGCTTGAGAGGCATGGACAAAAGGGGACATGACAGAAGGGAACAAAGGATTAAGGGATATTGTGGCAACTAGGCTGTTAGCAAAAAACTGAAAAAGTCACCTTTGCCTAGTCTCGTACCAGAGAAGACTGTGGGAAGGTGTGATTACAGCCCTCAGCTGGGAAGGTGAGCTGTTCCCTATGACTGCAGGTGTGCAACAAAGGGCAATAGGCTTAAATTATAACAGGTGAGGTCTACACACTACCAGATTAGGTGGAGTTAAGTACAGATTTCATAGCTTACCAGGCAAAGCTGTGCAACCACTTTCCTCTTCCATGCAGGCTAGACTGCTCCCAAAAAGATTGTCATTGCTCTTCCCTGGTGGGAAGAGAATGAACTAGATGATGATACCCTCTGTTATGGTCAGGAAACCACATGATAGCTCATATGTTGTAAAGATAGGGATAGTAAACCCCCATTGCTTTTGGGGATGTTGTCATTTCCTATTTTATCTTTCCCACACTAAGAAGAGACACTGAATTATATTAACATGGTGCTGAGCCTAAAATATGCATTAGCACTGTACCTCTAAGAAACTTGGGCTGGGATTTAACATAAGATAACTTTGTGACACGTATTTTTTACTGTTATTAATGGATAGTTTTGAAATTTTTCTTCATATTCAGTGGTATTCTGTAACTTTTCTTTTTTTTTTAATTTCCTCTGGCAAGCTGGAGACAGATAGATATTCCTGCTTTAACAGCTGTACTACCTGGCTGTTGTTTATAGTGACAGTCTAGCTCAGTTTTACCTTCGTCAATAGTTTATGCATTATCTGCCATTGTAAATCAGGAGCTGGATCTCGGTGTCAAAAATCTTGCTCATTTCACTCATGGTCCTTACTCACATGTGTAATTTTTCAAGCAAAAATAATGATGAGAATATTTTAGGGTGTTTGTAATTATCAAATGCAATAAATGAAACAGTAGCTGTGAATAAAATAATACTTTTGAAAACACAAATGAAAGTGTTTGTCAGAATGAATCTAGCAATAGAAGATTATTAATTAAAATATTTAACAATTACTTAACCAACACCTACTCTGTGGGGAACATTCACAGCCTTCTCTGCTTCTTTCTCATAACAAAACCTGAGAGCTTTTGTCACCTTTTATTATTTAATAGTTCTACTTGTTTTGATATCTAATCGAAAGCTGAGTCAAGGAAATCTGTATTTTCCTCTGGCACTAGATTTAGACTGACAGATGGTGGATCAGAAGTGAAAGTTAGGTGCAATTATTTCTTTCACACGAACAGAATTACCAGTTACAACCCAAGCAGAGCGCTTGTCACATCCAGTGCAACATGTGGTCTCTTTGTCACTGTTCACGCCGCTGTGCTGAAGGTCGGTGTCAAGCTGAAAGAACCATTAGGAAACAGCTTACCACAAGTAACATATGCATAAAGTCACAATTCTAAATTAACCGCATACTTAGAAATAGAACAGATCTTTTGTTTTCTTATGTATGGATCTGTGTGACACTATTAGAAGCCCATGATAACGCTTGTTTCTCCTCTTTTGTTATGTAGATACTGTTTCTCTCTTGCACTGTAATTTTCCAACCTTGAAAGCTGCGGTATCTCCATAATGAAATCTAATAAATTTCCAAATTTCCTTGAGTAAGCAGTCTTACTGCAGACTCAGCTTTCTATCCTTTGACTTTACTACAGACAAAATAAGATTTGTGCTCTAACAGAGTAACCATATGCTTTACTGGAAAGCATATTAATGTGGGAATGTCTCAGCATAATGTGCACAAAAATCTGAGATTATGGCTAATTTGTTCTGCTATGAAGTGAATGGTTGCATTATAAAAAGTCTTCCAAATACTTTGTCTGTATGGCAGAGTCCTTAAACGATGGCCGGTGGCTTATGCTATCCTGCTTAACTTTGTTAATGCATTTTTTTCTCTACTTCTCACCAACCTATGTATTAGTTATACTGAATGTCCTTGAAGCTGAGCACCATCCTCCAGTTTAAGAGATAAAATTCTCCATTCCTTTTGTCAAAGCTTTCTACAGCAGCCAGCACAATGGAGACAAGAACAGATGAGTGCCCTCAAAAAGTACATCACATCAGAAATTCATAGTTTCTAGCTTTTTCCCTGGAATGAGGTAGCCAAGTCTCAGTCTCTCTCATTTTACTACATATGTGTGCCAGTCTGAGTATCTACTTGACAACCTTTACCTAGCTTTTGATTTTTCTTTTTTCTTTTTTCCTTTTTTGTTTTTTAGATTTTTTCCCCATTTAGAACAGCATGTATTTATATTTTTACAGGAAAATCTCCTTAGTGAATGTCTTTCTATATAGTAAATATTTTTGCATTAGAAAAACCATTCAGTTCTCTCCTGCAATTTTGAGAAAGGTCAAAGTAGCAAAGCATGGAGTGAGAGGGAACCGATCTTCATCAGACATCAGACTGCAGTGATGGAGAGTTCATGTATGCTTTGGGGAGGTGCATAACTTGCTGCAAACATTCAGAAAAAGGGACAAATGACACTATTAACTGGCCAGAAACTACCTACATTATCATAAAAACATCCATCTTATCTCAAATCTTGTGTCAGGTAGGCTGATTTGCAGGAGAATTAAATTCTTCTATCAGTGAAATTTTCCATATTCAAAGATACACACATATATATACAAGTTACTATATACATAGACTAGGTACTTCTGGTTTTGCAGAGATGTTTATCTTTCAACTTTAGCTGCTTTACCATCAACAATCCAAATAGACAACCTACCTATCACTTACGTGAATAGGGATATGAGGAATCCTAAAAAAATATACTTCCATTCGGTATTGCTAATATTGTTAACCCTTTGTTACTGATAGTAAACAGAATCATGTGTTCCACCAACACAAAAAATTCCTAAGACTGAGAGAAAAATATATAAGATAATTCTCAGAATTCAATTCTGGAAAATCTTGCTCATAGTTGTCCATTTTGTCAATAATCTTAAACAGAAATATTCCCCAGAAAACTCTCTGAAACCTCTGGTAAGTAAATCCATTTCTGGAGGAATACATGAAGATGCTAGTGTGACCAAGAAGACAGAAGTGGAACATGATAGACCTAAGTAAACTAATCTGGTAATTACAGTAGAGAAAACATTTGTGAGATTCCCAGTCATTGGAATAAATTGACTGCTGTCTATTCCTGAAAACTTTTTGCACCTACCTAAATATTTTCTTGCCTAGAATATATTCATTTTATGTGTGTGTGCAGATGAAAGATTATGAATGGTTATGTTTTAATTTATCTTTGCAGTTGAACTAGTAGTTTGTCCTCCTCTTTTTTCGTGTGTGCTTGTTTGTTTGTTTGTTTGTTGTTGGGGCTTTTTTTGTTTTTGTTTTTGTTTTTCCCCTCCATGCTGGTAACTTTATCATAGTCTAGTCTACTCCATTATTTGCTTTTTCTAAGCTCTGGGTCAACTTGGGAGTGGATACATGGTGTATGTACTGACATTATGTGAGTTTGAATTCACTTCTGAGGAGTATCCAATGCACTATCTCATTTCAATAAATAAATTTTTGATCTACTTAGATGATATTCTTTGCTGATCAGTGTAAAAAGATCTCTCCTGATATCTTCATGCTGAAATGTGTTATTATTCTTCAAATCTTCGACAGTATTATAGATCTATAATTTTATAAGCTAGTAAAGCATGAAGAAAAAGGATGTATGTTGAAATTGAGTTGAATTTGACCTTTGTGTCCTGTAATATTGATGTAATTTTCAGAAAAAAACATGTTTTAATTATGTATTTTTACGTAATGCAGGTGCATATAGTATTGTTAGCAAATACTGGATTAGCACAGCCTTAGTAATTTTATTCTATTTTTTTTTTTTCTTATCTTCGTAGCTGGAGGAAGTCTGTACTGGACTGTACCTACTGCTTTTAGGATGGATAGAAAAGAGATCTGTTTTTTCCATAATTGCTAATATTCTAAAAATAGATTTCTAGTAAGACGGCCCAGGAGAGGTATTTGGGACTGAACACAGTCAGTTATATGCTTATATTAATGCACTTTCAAGCCCTATAAATGTGTTTATAAACTGCCCATTTAGGAACCTGCATGCATTCCACTTTAACTCAAGGCCTGTGCAAATTCATATATATATGGAAATATCCAAAATCTGTTGCAGAACACTTAATATTTTCTAAGTCAAGTTATTAACAAACACGACTTATGAGGAGACCATAATTTTATACATGTGCTTATAGAAGAAGGAGCTATGATGGGAATAGGCCTGTGGAGGATGACAGCCATTGTAGATGAGTTACCAGATTGTTTTTTAAACTTCTCTCAGCTACCTTGAATACACAGAAAACCAGTGTCCTGGGGTGGGGATTTTTTTTTGTTTGTTTTATAGAAGTGCTAAAGTAACAACACTGCTAGAATTTAGGCACATTATGATGTTGTCTTATGTGCAGTTAATTCTGAATATTTCTCCTAGAGCAAATACTGACAAAGCAGCATATACAGCAAAAACAAACCCAAGAACAATAAGTAATGTTTCTCTCTCAGTCAGAATAGCACAGAACGGCTGCAGAGTACCCCAGGGTTTGTGGGGGTAGACTAGCACTTTAAGGCTAATTTAGAGCTTGTAACATGGTGTGGGGGAGATGTATTCTAGCCCTTGGTCACTGATCTCATTCCCATCAAAATGAAGGTGTAAATGTGGCAGGAAGTGAAACAAAGCCAAACCTCAGTTCTTACCTCACTCCCAGCGTAAAAACTGAGTGTGGCCAAAGCACACACTTGAAGAGTGAGATGGGAAATGTTCCTGGGCACTGCAGGACACACATGACATTTGAGATTTTAGCTTGTTCACTACTTTTCACTACTGCAAGATATATTTGTCAAGATCTAAGAACAAAAAAATAGGTGACACTAGGATTTGCAAGCAGTAATAAGAGTTAGGTAAACTGAAATAAAAGGTAAGCAAACAGTTAATCTGCAGAGAATAAATAAATTAAAATGCTGAACTGTTATGTAAATTGAGGGGAATAACACACAAATTCTTCCACCCTCCATAAGAAAGAAAATGTTTCAGATAAACTAGCACAACCACAGAGATTTTGAGAAGGAATTGAACTGAGGTCATGATGTTGTGTTAGCTGTTTTCTTTCCTGTAACTTTCTAAAATCCAAATGCTTTGAGTTTTCTAATCTGCCACAGAGAGATTTTCTTCTATATATCCTTGGAAACTTGCAAATATACTTGTATTTTACAAGAAATTATGATAAATTATATTCTGTAATCTTTTTACCATGCTTTGAAAACACTGAACTTTGTTTTGTAGATCTACTACAAAAAATGGTGTTATTACAGCTACTTGCATGAAAAAGCCATAAATGCAAGATGTTAGCATAATGAACTGAATTTTGAATAGTGAGTAGAAATATTAAATGAGTGGGAAACTAGAAAGACCTGAATAAAAAGCAGGCATATAAATAATTTAGCCTGTCAAAGTTTGGATAGATTGTGGATGAGGGACATTGCATCAGTACTGGACTCACCCACCAAATGACTTTCATTTATGGTAAAAACCTCTTATAGCACCCTACAACTATGAAAAGAAGGTATTTAATGGGTTTATTCATACAATAAGGGACATTTACAGTTATAAGTGCAATACAGAAAAAGGACTTACTGAAACTACTACATTTGAAACTAAGATCTGATTTAATAGATATACTTTCTGGAATTGCATTGTCTCTCCTGAAAATTCCTCACCTATGCTGTTAAATTCAATTCAGATATCTAAGGCTAATGGCTTGTCTAACACCCAAAAAGACAGTTTCAGCAGAAAACTCAGTAGGGATTTTCTTGTCATTCTCTAGCTGTAGTTAGCAGCTCATAGCTTGATCACAACATATACCCTAGAATTGTATTTCCAATAAGCTTATTTCTTAATTTCTGAAAGAAAATTATTGCCCATGGAATAGAATTCATACTGCAGAACACACTGAATGTAAAAGTTTTCAATTGGTTTTATTTACTGTGCATCTTAATATTAAAAATCTGTTCACCATTTCTTCACCAGTAGGCATATCATGCTTTAATGGAGCAGATAAAATTTTAAATATTATATATGTATGTATAATATAAATGTGCAGTTCTTCAAATCCTAGCTGCTATCAAAATCAGGAGTTGGTCCAACACAAGTTCTGCACAACTTCATGTACCTCTTTACAGACATTTAAGCTACATTTTGCCTCTTACGTTTTACTTTTTGGTGAGTTCTAGGAGTAAACGCATTAAAGATTTTGCAGAGTTCTTATAAAACTAAACCAAGAAAATATCCATAAAAAGCTATAAAGGATCTGAGATTACCAGGTGAAAATTATCTAGTACAGGGCAGTTTTGAAAATTTGTAAACCTATTATTCCTCATTTACTCATTTGGTTATCAAGTATTAGTGGTGGGATAACTCATAGTTAAAAGATAGATTTCCAGAGAGAAATATGCACTATGTAAACCTATAGGATACCTATAGGTATATAGGTAGGATACCTATAGTTTATATATATATATTATATTTATGTCTCTTTCTCCTACATCTGCAAAAAACAAACAAAAAACCCCCCACAAAAACAAATAAACAAACAAAACTAAAACTGTCTTGCAACAGATGCTATTTAAGTGATGCTAAGAGAGAAATTTTAAAAGTTATTTCATACAGGGAAAATAACTGAGACTGGCTTGTCACAAAACCAAATGCTTCCTCTGCCCCCCTTTTTTTTCTTTTCCTCCTTTTTAAAATAGATTATGTGAACTGTATAAAGCATTTTGGCCTACTGTTAATTCACAAGGTCTGATGTGCTTGACAAGTGGTGTATTGGCAAAGTTTACAGAGCTTGAAGGATATACCAAGGCTAGTCTATAAATAGTACTAAACAGGAACCTGTTTTCCCCACCTCCCTTTCTGTGAAATGTTGCCTGATTTCTAATAATAAATCTGGAAAGGGACAGCTCTGTTGGCATTTTAAAACCCCCGATACACTTAAAAGACCATAGACTGTATATTTTCTGACCTAGAAAGGTATTCTCTCTTTAAACTGAAAAGCTATGTGGCATAAGGAAACTATATCATTCAAGTCACATGATATAAATCTTGCTAGCACAGTCTTCACCATAATTCAGTCAAGATGCAAGATCTTTTAGCATAGTAAGGCTGATTAAATAAAAACTGAATTGAAATGAAAGCAAACCAAGTGCTAGATAATCTGCTAAGTAAGTGCAATTGCAAATAATAAAACATCTAAAATAAACAAATCTTAAAAATTTCAGTTATGGCCTTGTACATTATTCACGTTCTATTCATAACTAATATAAAATAGATGGCATCAGTGATTGTGACACTTCTCAAACTTACACACACTTCTGCTTATAAAAATCAAACTGAATATGATCAGTCAATTAAATGTAAACAGTGTAAAATGTTGTTATATGTTATGTGGGTTTGATCAAAGCAAGTTTAAATTCTGGCAGCTTGAGCCCTAAATTCTCATTTATACCAGAGACTAGATGTTGTCTTTATTTAAAGAATCTGCTAATTTAAGGCAAATTTAAGGCTTGAGTTGCTTTTCTAAGCATCGGTTGTCAATGCAAAATGGTAAGTATAAAGAAAAGTGGAAACTGACAGAAAAAGTTTGTGGGTTTTTTTTTTATACTAAACTAGAATAGGGGTTCATATGAACATATAGGTGAAGTTCATTTATCCCACAACATACCTCCATTTTGGAAATGCCAGTATGCCTCAGTTCTCACCAAGTCAGATTAAGTATGGTTGCCCTATCCCTTTGGGACTTTGCCTCCTTGCTACATCTGTCAACAAGTTTTGCAGGTATGAAGTCTTCAGCTGTCCATCCAGAGCTGTAGACAAGAACAAGAGCATCAGGCATTAAGTGTTCTCTGTTGCGGGTAGCATCAACAATACTACCTCTTGTGGTGTAGTATTCTTCTGATAAGAATATATTCCTCAGTGAGGCGCCTGGCCAAAACACGTATTAAAAGATAGAATGTATTCAGTCTCACATTTTAAATTAGCCTATTCATTATCTAAAAATGTTTTCTGTACTTGTGAATCTCTCCAAAAATGGTGAGAGACACAGGCTTTTGATAACCCAAATATATTTTTTTATACCTGATGAAGTTCTACAATACAAAGAAGAACTGAGTTACACCATGAAAGAATATGAGCCTGAAGCATCATGAAAGATGAATGACTTAGTTACTGTCAGAACTAATAGTGATCTGTTCTGTTATTTCAGTGTTCTTTGGATCATAGCCTAGAAGAGTATTTAATTATGATACCGATTTAAGAAAATATGTAAATGTGTGATTAACTTTAAGCCCATTGACTAGATAGAAATCATGTAAGTGGTAAAGTGCATTTCTTGAAAAAGACTTGAGTTATCCTTGAGCAGGCTTTACTATGCTTATATACTCTGATTTAACAAGATGTTGATTCCAATAAAATGGTTTGACTTAAAGTGATGTATGTGCTTTATTCTGTCATAGGGTAATATTGCATTAAAAGTAAACAGAAGAAGGAACATAAAACATATAGTTAGAAAAAACTGATTTGGTCAGCACACCTAAAATTCACTGAAATATATTATAGATGAAAGAGAAATCCGTAGACTGAAACCAGGTTATTCTATTTCTTTTGTAATAGGAAATCATTTTTCATGCAATGATATCAACAATTTACATATAGCCGAAGTCATGAAAGTAGCTAAGTCTTCCATGTACCAAGGAGAGGGTAAAAGATGGGTTGGTCTGGGTTTTTTCCTTCAAAAAATCTTTAGAAAAAAATTAATTGAATTTGCTGTTTGGCTTCAGAAGTTGCTAAATGGAAGAGAAGAGTTGTTGATGCACTAGAAATTGTGTTAATAGACTTGAAAAACAGAAGAATAGGAGGGCAGAGAAAAAAAAAAAAGAAAACATGCTAATATTAGTCAAACATTTGGATAAGCTCACCTTCTCAAAAGATCATGAGACAGGTTAGACATGCAGAGAGTCAACAGTAAAGTATCTAATATATATGGGCTGGGAGAAGGTGATCCTTAAATATCAGCCAGCTTTCATGGGATCATCTTCCCTTAGCAAAAAGAACATGCATGATCAAGGAGACAGCTGACATCATTTAACAGTTTGCTCAGTACCCGCTGTCTCCTCCTCAGCTGTCAGCAGATCATCTCCACAGCTAAGCGTTTGATACTGCATCCCTGCACCGAGGCTCTTTCCAGCCAGGCTAGCAGGACCGCAGGGCTCTCTTAGCCCTGCAGATGTGGCAACGGCTCCTCCCAAGAACAGACAACATAGTTGTGAAGTGACTTCTGCATTGACAGCAAGGGAAACAGAAAGAACAGCAAAAGCATGAAGTCATAGAGCTGGACAGAACGTAACATCAAACAGTAGCAGTAGAAACATGTTTAAACAAGGTAGAATGCCGCTATTTGGAACAGTTGAAGTGGTGTCTAAACTGAGTTATAAGAGTGGAGATAATTCTATATTTCTATAGGTGATATTTATAGGTGGAAGCAGTAAATCCTGTCATGCATAAAAGGCTGCATTCAAAGAAAAGACAGAAGCAAAGACACAGATATAAATAATTTTCCTATTAAATAATTGTTAATCATAGAAGAAACAAGTTGGGCAGCATGGGCTGTTAATAACACAGATTCAAACCATGTTTTCAGCTCAAATTTTCCTGAGTTATTGCATCCTGCATGTTTTATCTTTCTCCTTGATATGGGAGTCAGGTCCAAGGCTTTGCTGGGAAGGGTGAGTCCTCTCCTCTTGCCACCTTGGTGTATAACACATGGAAATGGTGAGGGAAGGAAACAAAAGTATTTTATAGAATTTATGCAAGTTTTAAGCCATGCAAACATGTGATTAATTTCCTTTTTCGTTCTGTAATATTTCTGGAATATTTCTGTGATGGCTTGGGTCCTATAGACACAAATATAAGCACATGTAAGTGAAAAATAATGTACACTGCAACATAAATGTACTTTTACAGTGGACTTGTCAAGCCATATGAATAATTACTTCTCTATATGCATAATACATGTAGTGACAATGAGCCACACGTGAACTAGTAATTATGGAACCAGAGACTGTAATAATCTAAATAAAATGGGAATTCTTATTGAACTTTCACGCAATTCCTTCATGGTAATGCATGTGCTCAATTGTTTTCTCACTAGTAACATTTTTTTTAGTTTAAAAATCTCTAGTAGTGTGGGTTTTCCCACTAACATAAATTTGAACATAATAACATAAATTTGAATTTTTGTTTAGAAGTACTATATTGAAAATCTATGTGTGGTTCCAGCAGATTCCAGCTCAATGCACATTAAAAAATAGACCAGAAAACCATACTTGAAGAATAGTTACTTCAGACTTCTATTCTCCAGTTCTAAATACACTGAGGCTAGTAGACAGTTCTTGAAATCTACTGTATGGCATCATATTGCCATAGTAACAGAGATGAGACCATCCTTTGCAAAAAACCTCCGAGCTAAATGAAACTCACTGTCTGTAGTTGTGCAACTCTTCCAAAAGTGGCTTGAAAGACATCATGAGATGGTAAAATGACAAGCAACACAGATCAAAGCCACTGTATCAGAGTGTAGCAAATTCACTAGTAGGCACTAAAGAAGAATTCAGCTGAACCTTTTCATCACAGTTAGGACAAAAAAAGTAAAAATTTCCATTTTCCTTTAGTAAGGAGAACACACTTATCTCTTTGCTATGTTTTTGTTCTTAATACTGCATTTTGTGGTTTGTTTTTTTTCACTTTATTTCTTTAAATCTGTTAAACCAAAGTAAGTTACTATTGTTTAGATGCAAAGCAATAAGCTGAAAATTAGGAAGATGTATACCTGCAGAATTCCAATTTGTTGAGATTGCATCCATCTTTCAGCTTTCTTCTGTAATAAGTGAAAAAATGTTCAAACACTCTCAATCTAAAGTACTATTACTTGCATTGTTGATAACCACAAAGCTAGGTTTCAAATCCGATATTATTTCCAAAACAGATGCTACAAGATGAATTGCATTGATTAGTTGTTGTTGCATTGATTACTATTGAAAATTACCCTCAAATATACCCCACCTTCATATAAATATATAGACAAATATGAAATTGTGCATTGATCCATATCTTTAAACAGTTCTGTATGAATGACAACAATAATTGTGAGGACTTCCAGAAAAGCAGAGGTGTCTGGATATAATGGGACAAATCTAGTACAGAGGAATTAACAAGAAACACATTTTAGATGTGAACCTGTCCCTGACTCCTGCAAATATTTCGAAGAGAAACATTTTTATGATTTAGCACACTATCTTATTCCTATGCCCTTTTCTTATGTAACAGGAAGATATGTGTAAGAACCATTAGCACAATTGTTTCTACACTTATCAACCAATTATTCACTGTACAGTTAAGTAAACATCAATGCATGTGCTGCCCATACCACAAAAATATGCAGTGGATAACAAATTAAGAAAGATCTTCAGTAACACACACCATACTCTATCAGAAAATATTCAAGGCTCAGTATAAGCTTTAAGCTCTTCTTCCTGTTTCATGCAAAATTATCCAAATCCACTGCTGCAGCATATACCTGTGCCCACATTACTGAGCCCAGTATGCCTGTTTCCATCATGATGCATATGTGACAGATGTTAAGAGTAATTTGGTTTTGCCAAATGCTATAATACATTCACCGTACATCAGTGCGTGCTGGATCATTTTGTCTGTTTGTTTGGGGTTTTTTTTTCACTTTCCATCATGCTGTTAAATATGTATTACTAAAGCCCATTATGTTGCTGTTGTTGCAAATTCATTTTTCATGTTTCCTATTCATAAAGCTTTTAAGAATTATCCTATATTTTTATAAATAAACCTTCTATCAGACTTGATTTTGTTGTTATTTTGTTTAAAGTGGTTTATATATGGTTATTCAAAATTATGTCTATGATGTAGGGGGTCAGACGGGACAATTTCAAAATCGGATATTGGACATTATGTTACTAACAAAGAAGACAAAAAAATGAAAATATAATAACAGAAGGTGTCATAAATAATCTTCCTTTCTTACAATGGTGCATTGTTTTAAATTGGATATTCAGTGATCCTCGTTAGTGAAATTTGAGCTCCAAGAACATCTTGTTTAGTAGATAAACAGACAAGATCGGTTAAGTTATTAAGACAGGTACAAGGCTAAAAAATCAATTACTTATGAAAAAAGCTGTGTTCTGCTTCTATAAATCAAAATTTTATGTAATACAAGAAGAGAATACAACTTTTTCCCTATCCATTTTATCGTTATCCATTTTTGCTGACAAAATATTACTAACCTTTAACTACAGTGAGTATGCACTTATACACCCACTCACATGAGTAAACTGTTCAGAAATAGAAACATGCAAAGAAAGATAAAAGAGAATAAGAAAGAACAAAGGGGTTTTATTCCATGCTTATTTTGTAAACTGCAGACAAATAATTGTCTTTTCTTGTGAGGCATTCTTTGTTTTAAATCAAATAATGCGTGCCTTAATGAGAAGTATGGATGCTAGACACACGACAAATACTGCCGTAAAAACACATCACTACTATTGACTTGGTAGACTAACATCTCAAAGGGAAAGAAAGTTGAACATAAAGTAGTAATAGTCCCAGGAGCAATGCTCAAAAAACATATGTTACACAGATTTTCAGCTACAATCTTACTAGACTTTTTTGAGTCTACCCCATGTGCAGCTTTCACTGATATTAACATTGTGTTTGATATTGCCAATATTGTATATTGATGTTAATGAAGTATTTGCAAGTAAATAATTTGTAATAACATAGTTGAAATAGTTTTCATCATCTTCATTAGATTACTTGCAATGCCGAAAGATGAATGAAGTACATCTAATGCTTAGCGAGAAGTTGAATTAAGAAAGTGGAAGTGGATTTTGCCTGGAGACCTATCACTATGCTGATCCTATAGATTTTATTTTGTGCATTCTATTTACTATTGTCATTAGTCTTCCTTTGTGGTACTGGCTAGTGTCATCACAGCACGGCACAGATTCATTGTTGGATTTTCAGCTAGTCAGTTCAGAAAGAGCATGTATATAAAGGTACAAATACTGATTTAAAAAAAGAAAAAAAAAAAAGTGATGGATGATGTGGAAAAGTTTGCATCAGAGTAGGAATTAAAGAGATATTCAACAGGCAGGTAGGTATATTCCAGCTTTCAAAGGATGCAGGTTAGAGAATATTATAGAGATACCCAAAAGGTAATGAAAATAAGTATGACATGGTTGCTTACTATTTCTCATAATACAAGATTTTGCACCTACCAATGAGGCTTAAACTAAACAAGAAAAAAGTGAGTAAATCCAACATTAAATAATGGAGCTTGTCATCATAGGACAATTTGGGTGGCAGATGTACGAATAGGACTGAAATGATGGGTTAGACTAATTTGTGCACAGAAGAGGGGTGCTTCAAAGAACCTCAAATGACAAGACCTCTGAGAATTTGCTGATTGGCTGACACTGCTATGTTGTACTATGCAATGTGTTTAATTCAGCCCTGCTTTGGTCTTCTATTCTCCTTTCTAGACTTCATGGAAAGCAACAGCATCTGCATTTTTACAGCCTGCTATAGTTTTTAGTATCAAAGAATAAGAGAGCATTACCTGCTTTATTTTACTGCTAAGTTTTGAGCACTGTGCTCTACAGAAGCACTCATTTCTCTTCCATTTCACTCACTTGTAGTTGGAAGGCTTTTAAGAACAAGAAAATATTGCCCCACAATGGACTAAAGCCATCAAGGACAGTGGATGTGGTCTAAATTATACTTCTCATTTGTTCTTTTTCAGAAAGTAAAGAGGTTTCACTTTGAAAAGTGAATAAATTTCAAGGTCTAAGGAAGGGTTCGGAATACTTGAATAGGTGACAAGTCCTGTCTACCAAGATAAATCATGGCTTTGATGGATATTCAGTCCAAGGGCTCAGTACTCTTGTTAAAATAGAAGTTAAAAATAAGGAATGCAGAAAGAGACTGTACAGCACTGCTGTATGTTGATAATGAATAATGACATCTAAGTCATTATTCAAACAAGCAAGTTCCTAGAAAAAAAATAATAGTTTGTTGAGTATGTCCCCTAAACCTGTGTTCTTTCTGCTTTGTATCCATGTTTGAGTGATGTCAGTTGAGAGAAAGAGAAGCCACTCAGAAAATTCTTAACAGATAAAATAAATACAATTACAGCTTTTGGCTGAACATGGTATTATTTATATCTCAGTCAGATCCACCCACCAGAGCTATACACTTAGAGCAAACAATCTGACCTTTAAGTAAAGCAACTATTATTTCTTATTCTAGAGCATAAATTGAAAAAATACAGGTGTGAAAGACAGGAAATGACATAGTTGTCAAAAATACTGCCATGTCTACAGCTATGTTAAAGTGTGAGGGAATTACTACCTTTGAGAGAAAAAAATACTTGTATTAATATCTAAATACTACTTTCATACTGAACCCTACTGAATATATTAATACACCTGCTTCAAAGGATGCTTTTCCACAGTCTCAGACAAGTGAAACTTCTATTCAGCTATGAAAATGTTGTAATGTTTGTTGTATTGGAAGAGACAGCTTTTAATAGTGACAGTAAGTATTGCTCTTGAACTTAAATACACATGGAAAACTATGGTGTGGAAAGTGTGGTTGTCCAACATCACATACTATCAACATGTTAACACAGTTGCATAGATGCTTACTATTAGGATGACTACTGTTTGAAACTGAGACAATCTAGGATCTTGCTGTGACCAAAAGTGAAAGGTACAGTTCCCTTCTCTCTCTTAACCTTGCCTTCATCAAGTCTTCTCTCAATAATATCTCAGATTATAAAATTCAACTGCCAACACACACTCTTAAAAAATCCTGTTCACATTTTTTTAGTTTGGTTTTGTCCTGGGTTGAGCCAGGATGAAGCCAATATTCTTTTTCTTGATTTTTTTTTTTTTTTTCAGTAAGCTTTCTCTTAACTATCAATAAATGTTCCAGTTAGATAACGATTGGATGTTTATGTTACTGCCAGGACTCCAAGGTCACATCTTTGCTCTGCCGGCTCAGACACTACGGGGAGATCTATGACCCGCTGTAGGAGGCTGAATTAGACAGACAGCAAAATTGATATTCCATTCCATATATCTATGTAAACTGAGAGGAAGGTCAGAGATCACAGAAGACAACCTCCTTCCTGCCTCTTCTCCCCTTTTATTCCATCCATGGCCGGAGTCCAGGGAGGACTCTGTCCATCAATCACCGTTGACCCCCAGGCTCGTGCTCTCCTGACCCTCATCAGTCTCTGTTTCTCCAGCAGCTCCGGGTTTTTTCGGGTTTGTTCACAGCTCAGGAGATGCTGTGGAAGTTGCTGAGAGTTGGGGTGGCAATAGATGTTTGCACATTCCTGAACACATTTGTATATAATTGTATATATTTTATTTTATCATTACTGTTTAATTAAAGCTTTGTAGTTTAGTTTTCAATCCAGAGAATCTCTCTCATTCTCTCTCTCCGTCCCTACCTGGGGATAGGGGATCAAGAGCATTGTTGTTACTGGTTTAATTGCCCATCCTGAATCAAACTGTGACAGGTTTTCTTCAGGTTCAGCAGCTGAACTTCTTGAAAGCAAGATATATAATCTCCAGGACCAGCCTGAAGAGCTGGAGTACAAAGCCAGGACTTCTTTCAATAGGGCTAGAGCAAGCTCTTCTCATCCAGCAGTGGTGAAACATTGTTCTGGGTTAAGCCATGGATGTGTAACGTCACTGTCTTCTAATCAGAAATACAAAGCATGTTAGGATCTGAAGGAAACAAATCTAACAACACATAAATGCTATCATCTTTATTTACAAAGGGTAAAGTCAATGCACAGTAAGTAAATCCTTTCTAGAGTGACATACTTTCTAGAGTGACACACTTTTGTAGGTAAGGAGAGAATGCAGCTTTCCTGTCTTTTGGTTTAAAAAGAAAATTATCTTTGACTATTAACATTCTGCCAGTTGGAGGGTGAACGTGCTTCTCCATGTAGCTATTTGAAGCTCTGTAAGGAAATTAACACTGCTTGAAGATAGATTCCATGCTACCTGTGCAAATGAACAGTGAAGGTTACTAAATATGTGCTGATTACCTATCTGTAATTACAAGGTCTTGCATGTTTGTACACAAAATAATTTTCATTAGTTTCCAAAAGTTCATTATGTCACTTTTAAATTAAGACAGGATTAGCATAATTACTCTTAGGGGACAAATTAACATCCTTGACATTATACATCAATGTCTGTATTTTTCCAGTCTTGAGTCTCTCTGAATTTAAGAGTTGATATTCAGATATTCAAATAATTTTTAGATTGTCTCCTATAACATCCTCATTAGGAAACTCAGAAAATGTGGGCTGGTAAGTGGACAGAGAAGTGGATTGAGAGCTGGCTATGTGACAGATCTCCAAGGGTTGTGATTAACGGAGCAGCGATAAAATGGGGTCCTGTAACCAGCGATGGACTCCAGGGGTCAATAATCAGTCCAGTCTTGTTCAATATATTCATCAACAATCTGGATGAGGGGACAGAGTGTATCCTCAGCAAGTTCACTGATGATACCAAACTGGGAAGGGTGGCTGACACTCCTGAGGGCTGTGCTGCCAACCAGGGTGACCTGGACAGGCTGGAGAGCTGGGCAGAGAACAACATAATGAGGTTCAACAGGGGCCAGTATAGGGTCTTTCACCTGGTGAGGAAGAACCCCATGCATCAATATAGGTTAGGGGTGCACATGCTGGAAAGCAGTCCTGAGAAGAAAGACCTGGGAGTCCCAGTAGATAGTAAATTATCCGTGTGTCAGCAATACGCCTTATGATCAAGAAGGCCAATGGAATCCTGGGGTGCCTAAGGCAGGGTGTGGCCAGTAGATCATTCTTCCTTTCTACTTTGCCCTGGTGAAGCCATATCTGGAATTCTGTATCCAGTTCTGGGCTCCCCAGTTCAACAGAGACAGGGAGCTACTAGAGAGAGTCCAGTGGAGGGCAACAAAGATGATCAAGGGATTGGAGCATCTCCCATATGAGGAAAGGCTTAGAGAGCTGGGATTCCTTAGTCTGGAGAAAGGAACAGTCCTTAGGGAATGGATTATAATGACTTGGTACCTTTTCACCTTGGGTACAGGCCCAAATAGAATTTGAATATTCACTTGCAGAGTTTGCTCCATGTTACTGAAATACTCTACAAAGATCGATTCTTTGACAAATTGCCTTCTCCATACAAGCATTAGGAGAACTGGGAGACTCCTTAGGCCTAAAAATCAACTACACATTGACAGGACACTTGAAACTGTAGATGCTGTTTGCTCTGTGAAGCTATAGCATCATCCTATGCCTCAAATAACATCTCTAGCAAGCAGTTCGGCATACATTGTCCTGTTTACTTACCTGTTTTCTCCTTCGTCTAAAACTAAGATTGATAGAAATTATGTAAGTAGAAATAAAACAAAAAAATCCATCAGATTTTTACAATAAGCAGTCTCCCCTCCCCCCACTGCTAAAAGAGGCAAAATCTGCTGAAGCAGCTCTTCTTCATCCCCACAGTGACAAGACACAAAGTAATATGAGACTTCAGCAACCTTCTTTCTTATTATTTCCACAGAACTTCTTTGCTACTCATTTATTATTGTGAGAAAGAAAAATTCTTCATGCATCAGGATTTTTATTTTTATCATTGCAGTCATGTTAGAAATAGATAGGGTGTATCTGTTGATCCATCTGAAGCACACTGCACCTCACAGTTAATGAGAATGCTCTTCTAGATTTCTGTTAAACTCCTTCAGCATTTAGTCATGTTCTGATATCAAGTAAAGTGCTTTAAAGCTCTTTAAAAAGGGCAATTAACCAATAAGTCTGCAGAACAGACCTGACAAAATACTGTACAAGACAGTAAGCGTAGATCCTTTCTTTACAGCACTAAAGCAGATAGACTAAGAAAACAGAATTGCTCTTACAGGCCCAAGAAATAAAAAAGAGAGGGAGAGTGAGGAAGGAAAGAGAGGAAGAAAGGAAAAAAGGCAATTAAGCTAATGCAAGCTGGGTATCAAAAGGTTATAGATATTTCAAGAGCTGAGCAATTTACTGTCTGGAAAGGGAGAAGAGCTCTTGCATAAAACATCCCCCAGTTCAGATTTATTATGCTTTTACTTGCTTTATATATGATACAATTAGCAGGAGGTGCCAATAAGGCATTATCTCAAGGACATGGTCATTTCATACCATCTGTTATTAATTGTGTTGTCCTTTCCACAGCTAGCTAGAGGGGAAAAAGTTATTTGAGAACCGCCTGCAAATTCCAACTGTATGATGACTGGAATTAAAAAATATCTAACAAGAGTATGTGTGTGGATGAAGAGTACCAGAGTAAAGCTCAATCTCAAAAATTGAGGAAAAAAACCCAACACATTAATATAAGGCCCCAGTGTAATGTAGATTCAAGTTGTGTTGATTTTTTTAAAAAATTTTCAACTACAGTGATAGCTTTTTTTGTAAAAATATATTGTATATGTGAAAAAGCTAGAAATATGGCTGCAGTGTCTAAGTTTTGTTGAAGACCAGGATGTTTTAATGGATTTTCATTTGTATATTCCCCATGCTCCACATAAAATAAGCATACAAAGATAATAAAAATTGACTGCTTCTTTCCTCTTTTTTTTTTGAGAGAGGAGGAAAGGAAAGAAAAGAAAAGAAAGGAGAAACATAAATGAGACTCTGCTCCAGCAGAACATTTTATTAGGCTATTAGTGAAAATACATTGTGGAATTGTGTCAACAGCAGGTATTTTGTACCATTTTGGTTAGTCGGCTCTAGGTAGTATGGAGTGCTTAGAAAGCAGTCTGTTACTTTTTTTGAACAAGGTAGAAAAACTAACCATGTCATTTTGACATCACTGAAGCAGAGTTCAAGAGTCTTGACTCTAGAGCACAGCTAAACATGCTATGCAAAAATATATTCTAACAAATACAGATATACTGCAGTACTAAAGCTAAGAAAATGAGGGAAACCAAGAGCACCATGATGGAATCTCAATCACAATAGGCTGTGTGACAAATTGTCTGGGATAAAAAAATACAAGCTGATGGACCCTCCTATTTCAATACAGTAAGTTACTTATAAACTAGATTATATCAAACATGAAAACATTTCAGATAGAATCAATAAAATGTGGACTATGCACTAAAAATTTCCAGGCTTCTGATTCTTCTCTTAAAAGTGTTAAAAGTTTTGGGATTCAGTGAAAACCAAGGAGGCCTGCCATCAGAATTAGGAGCACACAACAAACCACCACAGTTACACCAAATGAAAAGGTTACACCTAGGAAAAAAATAGACAAGTGTGGCCTTGCTAGAATTTATATATTCTTAATTACTTTTTGGTGTCATATATAAACCAAGCAGGTCTAAACCAGGGATTTGTATTGCACTGCAGATGAAACAGTGTGAGATGTGGAGAGGAATTTGAGGGAGCAGTCTGAAGTTCCTTGACCCACAAAAAAAAAAAGGTTTTGATACTTACAAGTCAATATAAAGAAGACATAACTACAAAAGATTGTGGTCAAAGAGATCAATTATAAAGTCTCTACCCTGTAAGCATGAACACACAAAAGTGAGAACAAGAAGCAAAGAACTGTGGTGCTTTCAGAGCATAATACATTAGTTTTACTGGTCTGGCTCCTGATTTTCATACATATACCCTAAAAACTATTAGGGTTTCCAGCTTCCTAACAGTGTAGAAGTTTGCATTTTACAGTTAATATTTAAGGTCCCAAAATCTCCACCTCATTATGTTCCAGAAACTAAAATACATGGTGCCTGTTGATACACCCTCTCAACTATTTTGTCTCTTAATTAAGTCCTGAACTTAAGTGCTAACATATCTAGCCCTTTGCTTCAGAAATGTTTGCATTCTGTATTCTTCAAGTAGTGTTTTAAAATATTAATTCAGGACTTTAAATTTAGATACTGAATACTGCAGTGCTTAAATCAACTGTATGATATTTCTATACATATGTTAAATTAAAGAAATGTGACTGAGTTTCTATCTAAAACCATATGAGTCTGTGAGATCTTTCCATTTTTTTTCTTTGCAAACTGCTCTTCCTCCTCCAGAGGATCTAACAGGACATAGCAAACCAGTTGTCTCATGTCATCTTTGTATTTTCTATTAAAAAATCGAATATTTCTATACTTCTGTTACACTTCAAAAAACAAACAAATCAACCACTAAAAGCCACCAACCCCAAAAAACCAAAACAAAACCAAAATGAAACAACCAACAACAAAAGAAAAAAATGTACCCTCCTTCAACTCAGGAGGGAGAAGTGGCTTTCAGCCCCTCTCAGGGGTACAACTTCTTCCACTTTAGAGCTGTTCCCAGACTGAGTGTGTTTCTTGGCATTCTGCAGGAAGCCTTTCATGTCTAAGTGGATTCCCATTTTTGTTACTTATTTATCCCACTAGGCAGGGCTAGCTGCCCTTTACATCCTTATAAAAGTCCATCCTAAATTACCTCTTCTGAAACTGATAAAAGAAAGCAATCTCTGTACTAGAAGCATACACCAGCTTCTCTGTAGCAGCCTGAAACTTAGACACTATTAAGACAGAATTATAAGATTCTGACACGTAAGTAACTTTGTGCAACACCAAACAGTGCATACAGAGCACCAATTACAAAGCTAGTTTGTTAGTTACCTCATGACGCTGGTCTTGGCAAGAAGCTCATTTGAAACTGAAGCCATTATTGCACTGTCCCATGTAGAAACCGAAGGAGAAGCAGATTTGCCACCGGTATTGGCAAAGATTGTTCACCAGGTCTATTAAAATCAATCTGTATTCCCCCTAAGTGTGTTGACAGCCATGTCAAAAAGATCAGTGGAACTGGTGGAAGATACAGGAAGAGCATAGTAAACTGTGCTTAGCAGTTGCAAAGGGCAGTTGCAAAATGAGTTACATTTTCTTTCTCTTGAAAACCTTAAACTATGTTTGGTCTTCCATTTCAGAAATTCATAGAATCAATCACAGAATCACAGAATCATAAAACCAGAGAATGACTTGGTGTGGAAGGGACTTTCAAAAATTTACAAGGCACTAGGTCTGCTAGCGGCACCTTTCTCAAAGCAGGAAAAGGATCTTTATGAAAGACTGAGCAAGGCTCACAGAAAAAAGTTTAAACTGGATTTGAAGGGGGAAAGAGATAAAAACCAGGCTCACTAAAAATAAGCCTGAAGGGGTCATACCAATCAACTATTGTACAACAAATTAAGGGATAAATCTACATTAGCTGCCCTTGTCCTTTTGACTTCTCAGACATCAATTGGGAATGTCAGACAGCAGGCAAAAACAGGTCCAGAAAATTTCTAAAGCATGTTGAAGATATCGTCTTGATGCAGGTATTAAATGAGATAACTAGGAAGGGTGTCCTCCTAGATTTCTTGTTTGCAAACAGACAGGAACTCATGTGTGAGATGATGTACAGCATCTGTCTCAGTCACAGTTACCATGAAGTAGTTAAATTTCAAGTTTTAGACAACAGAAGAAAAACTGCCAGCAAAACTTCAATCCTGGATATATAGAGATCAGACTTAGGGTTGCTGAGTGATCTAGTTAGTAAGGTCCCTGAGAATCTGCTTTTGGGGTCCAGGAATGCTGGTCAGTTTTTACGAGCCATACCTCAACAGTGCAGTAACAGGCAATTCCAAAGTGTCAGAAGTCAAGCAAGCAGGGCAGAAGAATCACTTGACTGATTTGGGGTATTCTTCTAGAGCTCAAGTGGAAAAGTCATTGGAAGCAAGGACAGGTGATACAAGAGGACTACAGAGATGCTGTTCACCACTGTAGGGAGAAAATTACTTTGGCCAAAGCTCAGATAAGAGTTCAAGCTGGCCAGTACTGTGAAGGACAAGAAAAATGGGCTATTCTAAATAGGTTAGCAGCAAAAGGAACGTCAGAGATAATATTGGTCTACTGCTTGATGAGGTTAGTTACCTCACAAGAAATTATGTAAAAAAAGCAGACATCTAACACCTTCCTTGCCTCTGTCTTCAGCACTGTTAATGGACCATGGGACCTTTCGAACCCTGCACTGGAGAACCATGACTGGGGAGGATGGTAGACTCCCAGCCAGCCCTGAACTTGTTCAAGACTAGTTGCTCCAGCTGGATGGAGTTCAATCAAGGGTACTGAAAGATCTGGCCAATGGCAGTGTGGGAACTCTTTCCATTGTTTTTCAAGTCTTGAGAGTCTGAGGAGGTCTTATTCAACTGGAAGCTGGCAAATGTTGCCCCAGTTTTCAAGGAGGATAAGAAGGTGAACCCTGGTAATTGCAGGCCCGTGACTCCCACTTCAGTGCCTGGTAAATTTATGGAGGTTATTCTGGGAGTTATTGAAAAACACTTGTGTGGCATGTTAA
This sequence comes from Apus apus, assembly GCF_020740795.1. NCBI lineage: Eukaryota > Metazoa > Chordata > Aves > Apodiformes > Apodidae > Apus > Apus apus. The sequence goes on along the minus strand of NC_067312.1, from coordinate 55,925,592 downwards.
CTCTGGCTAGATGCCAGATGCTCACTAAGCAGCTCTATTACTCCCTCTCCTCAACTGGACCAGGATGAGACAATATAATGAAAGGCTCATGGGTTTGAGATAAGAACAGGGAAAGATCACCACTAATAACTGTCATGGGTGAAACAGACTTGACTTGGGAAAATGTGTTTAATTTATTATCAATCAAATCAAAGTAGTATAATTAGAAAATTAAAAACAAACCTTAAAACACTTTTTCCCCACTCTTTGCCTTCTTCCCAGGCTCAAATTTCCATTTCTGTACCTCCTTCTTCCCAGCAGAGCAAGCGGAAGGGAAGTGGGGGTTGCAGTCAGTCCACACATTGCTTCTGCCACTCCCTCCTCACTCCTCTGCCACTCCTTCGAGGAACAGGACTTCTCACACTCTTCTGCTTCAGCATGTAGTCCCACCCATGGGAGAAAGTCCTCCACGAACTTCTCCAGTGTGAGTCCTTCCTAAGGGCTGCAGCTCTTCAAAAACTTCTCCAGTGTGGGTCTCCTTCATGGGGTGCATTCCTTCAGGAATGGACTGCTCCAGCATAAGTCCCTCACAGGAACACAAGTTCTGCCAGAAAACCTACACAAGCTTGGTCTCCACCGTCCACAGTATCAAATATCATGCCAGGAACCTGTTCCTATGAGAGAACCTCTGCAGGCTGCAGGTTGGTATCTGCTCCACTGTTAACCTCCATGGGCTGCAGGAGGACAGCCTACCACATCATAGTCTTAATCATGGACTGCAGGAGGGCTTTTGCTCTGGAATTCGGAGCACCTCTTCCCCCTTCTTCTTCACAAGTCTGCTAGCTGGATCAGGGCCTGGAAGTTTGATGCTTCCTATAATTCATTTAGAACCCTTCATCAACATCCTCTCCTTGATCAGGTGTCCAGTTTTAAATATGAACAGTGAGTATCCTTTTGTTGGCTTGGTCTCTAACATTGACCCATACGTTCTCAACATGCGCATTGCTGGTTTTCAAACATAGCTCTATGCAATCAATCAGGTTGTAATTTTTGTTTTGTTTTTTTGGATTACAGCACTCATATCATGTGATTCATCCCACCAAATTTCAGTGATAACAAACAGATAATAGCTTCCCAGGTGCACAGCTGGAAATCTTACTGTTTCCTCCTTTACTCCTCTATATTACTACTACTCTTACTGTTGAAGATATCCGTTGAATAGCATCTATAAGGTGATTGAAATTGTAAGTAAATTACAAGATTTCCCATATGGAAAGACCTTGCAAACTCAAGGGGGCTGCTTAAACATATGCTATTTAATTACATTTTTTTAAATCCCATCACATAATCTGGACCTTCAAAAATGTTTAATTAATACATACTTCTTATAAGATTGCTTTATTATAAACATATTACATTTTAATGCAACAAAATAGGGTAAAAAATCCCCAAGAATCTGTAGCTATATCCTTTGCTGTCAAGACATGCCTAGACCATTCTCCATACATTATTCTCCAGTGCAACTACATATCACCTTTTAAGAAGCCACCCCTCAGGACACTGAACTCCTTTCCATAAAAAGAAGACCTTGTAAGTGTACCCAGAGATTGATATCTGCCTTTATCCACCAAGTTCTAACTTATTACTGGAATATTTAACTCTGAGACAATTCTCTAAATTGCAAAAGAAGTCACAAACAAATAAGCAGACAGACCTAACTTGTTATTTTTGCATTCCCTCATATTTGTAGCCATCTTTTCAGCACTCACAAGCAAAACATCCCCAGTTGTGTATGCTTTGTTGAAATATGCATGCTAGGGGAAGCAGATCTCTTTGAGGAATGCTTTAACTTCTCTGTGCACATCACACGTGGCTCTGACTTGGATAAACTACCAAAATGAACAACAGTGAGAACATTTAATGTAAAACTGCCACCAATGTAACATGGGCAGCTGAGAAAGCTATATTAAAATATGTCTATGGTTGAATTTAATGTTTATAGAAGATATTGGAACAGCAGCCCTCAAGATGGATGTTTTATATTCAGCAACACCAGGAAGAACCCATATGCTTTTTTCTATTCCACTGAACAGACAGCAGCAGATGGGCATTTCTTTTTGCCTAAGAAAGCACAGAAACATCACACTCAAGGGAAATGTATTTATAACACTAGATGCTGCTGCACCAAGTAAAGACCAGCTAACATGACATACACTATAAATCCTGTAGGTATGATGAATGAGGAAGGAACAATAATTGCCAATGTCCCTTGTTTCCTTCATAGTATGATCCAATTTGTACTCATACATACTCTGCAGCTTCAAATTTGCTGAATTTTTCCATTCATATTTGTTTGGGTGGCCGCAGACAATCACAGGTGGCTAATCCTGTTGTTGTTTGTCTAGGCTCTTCATTAAGCAGATCTTTTAATTTACTTCTCTCTCAACATGTGAGGTGCATGTAACAGTGTGTTTGCCTTGTGAGATTTTGTGTTGGGAAAGATGTGCTGTGTACAAGCCCCTCTGTAACAGATGTCAAAACACACCATCATTTGTCACTTTTTGTAGTTCCTAAGCAGCTGTCCATCATTACAGACTCTCCTACAAACAACCCAGGGCATTAGCTTCATGGAAGACCTCAGATAAGCTGAGTAGATGTAGCCACAGCATGGGACCAGATGTGGGAAAATGCAAAAGTATGAGAAGAAAATACAGCACACAGAGCATAAGATGCAAGTTCAGACCTATCACAAGAGACTCAACAGCCTGCACATCCCACTAAAAAGAGAAGTCATCTCAGTGTTGCCTTGAACTATCTTCCTTAACTGTATTGAAAGTTTTCCATTGTTTGTTTTTTGGGTATTTTTGGTGGTGTTTTTTTGTCTGTTTGTTGTTGGTTTTGCTTTGTAGTGTTTTTTTGTTGTTGTTTGAGTTTTGTTTTGTTTTGTTCTTTTTTGTTTTTGTTGTGGCTTTTTGGGTTTTTTGCACAGTATGTCAGGGAATTTGACCTTTATTGACTGTGATTTACTCATGTGGAAGGAACCGATGCAAGGACTCCATCCGTCTTTTTGGTCTGATTAACATTTTTCGTACTCTTACCACAACACCCATTTCTGCCTAGACTCACCTCTTCACCACAGAAGTTTGTATTTAAATGTTGATCCATATGAAGGCTACATCTGGCAGATCAAACCTGTCCTGTGGGCATATTTACAGTGTGTATGAGAAAATTCTTCCATTGATACACATTTTTCATCAGCTGAAACCCATTTCGTAGCCCTACAGTCTTTCTCCTAGACATGTTGAATGCCTGTGCAATCATGTAAGTTCCCTACTAGATCATATCTCTCATTTCAGCACCTGCTGTCTATCTGATGATAATTTATCTGCTAAGATTTTCAGATATGCTACTTCATTAATGACTCATGAAATCTGGCTAGGAACAATTCCTGCAGCAATCTATTTAAGTCTTGTTCAGTAAATAAGTGTCTGGATGATTATGACAGGACCACCACTCAAATAGAGTTCTGATGGGGGTTTTTCTAGGTCTTTTTCTACAAAATCTACACAGACAAAGCTAAATAAGTTCTAAACTCAGACTTTTATACTCAGAAAGAGTATTTAACATTTGTCATTGAGGAAACTCCAAGCTGTGAAGGCACACAAAACAAGAAAAAAAGGGTTCACACACAACCTCTCTGACCACATGTCACTGGATCCAGGCACTGACACAGTCCTCTGAAAATTGTTTCCCCTTTTCACCCAACCTTGGAGGCTAAACTTGTTGCATCTGCTCCTTCCTGCCATGTTTCACTCCATCTGTAGATTCTCAGCTCTAGGAGGTGACTTCCTCTCTCCCTTTCTTTCTCTTTGCCCTTTACATCCTTCTCTTCCTCCTGTCAGCAAGTTCTGCTTGCCTGAAGGCAATCAGCAATTCCACTTTTTCCTCCACTCCACCCCCAATAATCTACCGATTTTCCACAGCAGAAACCAAGAGCAAAACAAACCAAGAATACATTATGTCACAGTCATCTTCTGCTATGTCTTTGTAAGATCTAACATGGGACAAACTACTTATTATTTAAATGATACCAAATGTAAGGATTGTATCCAAACAGGTAATTCTGTTTTAGAAATCACACATATCATACTCAAGCTTGTAAATGTACCCACAAAGTTTGTAATGTGATTTAAAAACATTCCTTGATTACTGTTTTTTTAGCAATTGGTGCTATTAATTGCTCGGTTTTCTAGTATTCAGTTTTTAGTCAGTATCTAAATTAGGAGCACTATGGGAAGCAGAGTGGCAAGGAGAAATTGCTGGACTGGTTTACAAAGTCATCCTTGGAACTGTCACAAGAAGGGATCCTGGACAAATCTCTTTACCACTCTTGTGTTTTCAGTCCTGCCTCAATTTTTCCACTTCTTCTTGCAAACGAATACTCTGGTCTGAACATTTTGTAATCATTATTTCAAAAGCTTGGGTATGGTCTTACTGGATCTGCTGCTTTCCTATTGTCAGGTCTCTTTCTCTTTCTATTCTACCTAACAGGCCTTTTCATGTGGTCTTCGAGTTTTAGTAAGAATACGTCAGTGGAAAGAGATAGCAAGCCCTTGGTAGCTCTAAGTTCTCTTGAAGCTACCTGCTATGGAGATGTTTTGCCTCCTTTCATTGTACCTCAGTGTTTTAACCACAACCACACAGAGGGAGATTTTGTAGACTGACTCTTGAGAAGCTGAGCTAAGGCTGTGCTGCAGCAAATAAAGGACAGCATTTGCAGGAGGACAACAAATATGCCAGGTATACTGCCTTTAGAAGAAGGGGACAGTTTTGCTGGGAGAAGTGCAACGACATGTGACAAGTTCAGGTACATAGTATGGGAAATTCAAGGTATATTAAAGTACATTTTGGTAAAAATTACAATTTCTTTCTCTCCGTGTAGAGTCTTACAAGGTAACTGAAGTTTAACACTTGCATTTTTTATTTTGTTTTAATTATTGGGTTTTTTAAGCTAACATCACAACCAAAACGGCCTTTCCTTCACCAAACAGATTTGTACCTTCAAACCTGCCTATAAAGATAACTTGCAAGCAAGAATTAATATCTCATACCCCTATACCACATCACAACAACTTTCAGGTTAAATTCAATTTTATTATGGGAGAGAAAAATTAAAAATATTTTTTATTTCATTTTGAAGGAACAAAGTTCATGTTCGGATTTCTAGTACATTGGGACATATATTTTTTCATTAATGCATTTAAAATAGAAAGATGGATGAGAAATCAAACTTAAACACACTTAAAATAAAATTCCTTTTTGAGTTATGTCTTGTCCAGCCCCCCATAAATACTTCAAGAAAAAGATTAAGGAAGACAATGAGGTCCCTGCTGCCTCATTTTTGCCTTTCCTGTATTCAGTACCTTGAAGAACTTCAGTTCTTCACTGCTGCATATTTTAAGATGCTTATTTAATCAAACAGTGCCCTAAAGTATGTAACAATACAGGGTCAGGCTTGATTCTGGAGTTTTAAGACCAAAGCAGTATTGCGCATTATTTATTTTTAATGTTTTCATTGTAATATGTCTCTCACTTCTGCTCAAATACATAAACAAGTGGCTTAACTGAATATTAAATCTATTTTTTTATGAATTAAAATTTGGAATGCTAAATTAGCCATTACTATAAGAATTTTTATTAATATGTCTATAAAATTAAATACCATTCTTGATTAATAGATTAAGCTGAGGCTAAATTCACTTTTTTTCTTTCTTTTTTTAAAATATTTTTTCTCTATAATAATCTTATTAAAAATATCTCTGAATTTAATTAACATTAAATACTGAAACTGTGTTTGGTAATTGACTTAATTTTTATACTGATTGGTTATATATTAAATACTAATTTTCCAGGAACACTGCTCATTAGATTAATAACTCTAGTGAAGAAAATATTAATCTTTTTGTTGGGGAGAATTTGCTTTTTAGGGTTTATAAGGTAAATATATTTGTTGAATCACCTCTAAGTTAAGATTATTATGATCAATCAGTCTGGTTATCTTTCATCTTATATGAAAATATCAGTACATTAGAGTTCATTGATAAGCATTGGAGAAGGCAATAACAAAATTCTATTTTTAGGAAAGCAATTTGTCTTTGTTTAAACCACAGTTCTTAACAGTCACAGATGCCTGTATGGTTAATTGCTTAATAACAGTGTTTACTTGTACAAATTAAAATCAACTTCCTTTTCAAATAAGCCATGGCTTATGATCAACATCTATAGAGTCTTTTTTTAAGTTGTGATAATATTATAAGAATTATTTATAATGTTGATTTAATACTTGTTCATGTGTTAGTGCTTTGTGTAAGAATACTCACAAAGAAACCTGCAAATAAAAAAAGCACAACAAATTGTGTCAAAGACTCAGAAAGCTGTTTGTTGTACAAGGTGCAATTTACTGCAATACAAGACATATTTCCTTTGATGTTTAATGTTTGGATTTGCAGTGCTGCAAAGTCATAATCTCTCATTGTATATATGGCATAAAACTGCTGACCTCTCAAGAGTGAAAATCATGTTGCGGTATGGTTATCCCGACTTATTAGCACAGTCTGATTCATATGGGCAATTATATTGATTGAGCTTAGATGGTTGCTGCCTTCTCTTTGACATTGCCTTAAAAACCATGTTCCTGACCAACCACATTGCCTTGGTGTGGAGAGTAATTGGAAATATTATTTCAGAGTTACATTTGAGATGCTGCTAGAAACTATCAGCCCATCTGGCCTTCACAGTAACCTAACATAAGAAACCCCTTGAAACTGCCAAGATTAACCTTGCAAAGCACCAAACAATCTCATTGGCATCTTGCCTCGTCTCCCTTTGCTCTTATAATTTCTGGTTTTAAGTATGGCTACTCAGCTCAAAATCAGGGGACAAGAAGGGTACAAGCACTAATACTGTTGGCTGCCTGCATTCATATAAGAATCACAAGAGGTAATTAGGTGAATGAAGGGCTCATTTATGTTTAATTTGCACCAAGCTCTCATTGTACAAGAACCACCTGTACAGCCCCAAAGCCATGGCACTGAAAGAACAACTAGCAATACAGATATAAGGTTTGCACTTCCAAATGTCCCTTTAGCAATATTTCCTCTTCAAAGAAAACAATCATACTGAAACTTTTTTCCAACCAATCATACCAAGCATTAGGAGAATATGGGGAGATGACACTGGACATGAAGAGTCCAAGCTATGTTTGTGTATGTGCCAGAAGTCAATTTTTACCTTGGAAAGTATTACTTATGAGCACTTCTCATGCCTATTCAGCACATAGTATCTTTTTTTTTCTTTTTTTGCTTTCTCAGTAACTACTGGACAGCTGAACCATTTTTGCACAAGCACAGATAGAAAAGCAGAATAGTTTTGAATTGTTTTGCATAATCTGTTTTCTGTTAATTCTGAATTTTTAGTGCGTCTTGCTGGCTGAGTAGTTTTACTTGTGTGTGCAGTGTCATTTTTCATCTTCAAACACAAATATTTAAACTATAAGCTTGCTTTTGCTTTGGAGTGTACTTCACATTCTTCTGTGCCTCACTGTCTTAGCTATTTCTCTTCAATCCTCTCCTCTGGTGCGCAGCTCAAGAGCAAGCACTCTATATATGGGAAACACTGTGCGTGTGACTCATTTAGACCTCACACGCCTCTCACAGCATGGGCCTAATTTGGCACATTATTACCCTTCCACCTCCAGTTATTCGGGAAGATAATAGTTCTTTAAATTACACATTAATGGGCGCATGTGATTTGTTGTCTCTCCTGCAGTTACTGTTTTAAGATCCATTGAAGCAGACACCAAATTTATTTTTGTTTCTTTTTTACTTGCCACCCCTAAATATAGCTTTTTTTCATAAATCATAATTTTAGACATATTATGACAATGTGACAATGTGTCATTATAAAATATTTCATACCTGATGACCTTTGAGTGTTCTTTATTAAAACATTAATGAAAGATTAGCATGAGGTATGTCTAATGATCCCTGTACAAACACACTGAAAGTTGTCTCCAGCAAAGGCTCAGGCAGGTATAAGAGTAATTTTTAAAACTCATCTTTCAGTCTAAGGGCCTTTGGCAGTGCTTGGCAGTTCTCATTTGCTATATAAAGTACAATGTGCCAATCTGAAGTAAATGTAAATTATCACCTCTCTTCCATGTTAATGAAGGTCTGATTAATGTATTCCAAAAGTTGTTACCAGTAAAGTAGGAGAAAAACTTTTGTTGCAAAACCAAAACTAACATATCAATCACAGTTCTGATTCATCTATTCAAATTTTGGTTAAGCCATAAAAATTGCCTTGCCTGAAAATATTGTCAGTCTGGGCTCTCAAATAAAAGAAGCTTAGGGAGTACACATTGCATTTGCCGTTGTCTATCCCACATAAATTTTGCTATTGTAAGGAAAAAAAAGTTTCAAAATTAAAAGTGATTTCATACTCCCTCTCCCAAAGATGCTCAAGAAAAACAGAACAAGTTCTATGGAGCCATTTAGGCCAGTCACCTTCCTGTGTTAATTACCATTCTTAGAAAGTGTCTGTGCCAAAAACTGGATGCTGAAAATTGATACCAACTGTGTAATTAAGAGAGGTCTTCAACAGATATGATGAAGATGAAATGTGTCTTTTTAATTTGTATTCTAAGTGAACATTTTCAGTTATTTTTAATACATATCTGTATAGAGTTCTGCCCATAAACTCTTCCTAAGTAGATGAACATCAAAATTATCTGAGCTGTCCAGCAGAGACACTGCTCAAGAGTGGAAAGCAAGTGCTAAAAACAAACAGGACCGTCACATCAGAAACACAACAGTAAGTTGTAAGTAAGAACAACAACTTAATAATTTTGTCAGATAAAATTACTAAATCTTGAAAGGCAAATGAGATGTTAGTAGCCAGAAAGGCAGCCTTGTTAGAAGGGGAAAATTACAGAAAAAATTAAAAATAAATAAATAAATGCCAGCCTGAGAGGGAGCCAGAAACATCCTTTATAAGTGCAGTATGCCTCTTTTATTTTAAAATGTTAATTTCAGTTGGGATACTCAGAAAACAGAGACATCCTTAGATACCACTGAGAAGTGGAAAAAGTCCCAAAAATTGAAACAGCAACTCTTGCCTGTGAGAAGACTCTGGGAAAATAAAATTGATCTAAAGGAAGAAAAAATTTAATTACCTACTGACTGTTGCAGAAATCGTGAGGTGTGAAGAAATTAATAGCATCTATTGGCCGCTGGAAGTGGTGGTGTCCTATACCCACTTACGTCTTTAGATTGCCAAAAGCACTTAATTTTAATATGAGCAAGTAGTGTGCCCATGTGGCCAAGAAGACCAATGGCATTCTGGCCTGCATCTGGAATAGTATGGCCAGTGGGAGCAGGGAAGTGATCGCACCCCTATACTCAGCACTGGTGAGACTGCACCTCGAGTACTGTGTTCAGTTCTGGGCCCTTCACTATAAGAAGGACATTGAGTTGCTGGAATGAATCCACAGAAGGACAATGAAATTGGCGAAGGTGCTGGAGAACAAGAGCTATAGTGACTGGCTGACGAAACTAGTATAATCCGGAGCAAAGAAGGCTGAGGGGAGACCTCATCACCCTCTACAACTGAAAGGAGGTTGTAGGGTGGTGGGTGTTGTCCTTTTCTCCCAGGTAAATAATGACAGGTAAATAATGTCTTTATTTATTAACTTGTTTATATAGTCTAAGTGTTTTACATAGTAGCTAAGATTAAATAACGAACTTCTTAAAAATAAGGTAGAGTGAATCCCATTTATTGCATTTATTTATCAGCTTTTTAGTTTTATTTTGCATTAGTATATGTATAAAATTATGCTGGTCTTAAATAATGGAACTTCTTTTGCATAAAGTGAGTTTTTAAAAAATCCAAGTGTTTCCTACACTAGTAAGTGCATGAACCTGACTTCCAATGTTAAAGGCAAGACTTAAAATTTACTAGATGAACACTGACTATTTTCACTTCTGTTACAACTTCATTCATTTTTTTTACTTCGATGAAGCTGTGTTAGAAAACCAAACAAAATAAGAAATAATCCTGTATCAGTCTGGTTCAAGATGATAGAAAAACTGAAAGTTTGATCATAACATCATCTGTGTTGGTTTGTGCTTCTAGGCCAAGGCAAGGTATGAATCTTTCTGGCCCAGCACTATTAGCTAAACCATACTGAGACTCATACAGACTACGACTAATAAAAAGCACTGAGACTAAACCCTTGATGTTTTCTTTGCAAAACAGACTGATGTGTTTGTGGAGAGTACACTTATGGAGAGTAAACCTTCTCCAAGAGGTACTTCTCCAGAGAATGCTTAAACAAAAAAAGATGGCCACTAAAGTTTGACTCAATTATGGCAACATCCTTGTGATGCACGTTTAAATTTCAAATATTTTCCAGATGTGTATAGCTGTATACAAACCCAATGGGAATGGTGCATCTTTTGAAATGGTGCATCATAACTGTCCTAGTCCAAACATGATGCAAATTGAAAAGTTAAAGTAAAATCGAAACAAAATAAAACAAAAACACAGCAAAACAAAACAAACACATTATTTCTACTACAGCAGAATCATATTGTCTCTCAAAATTACATCATGAGTTTTGGCACGAATATTTCAAATCTTCAAAAGAAAAAATCCTAGCATATCAACTAGAGATTTTCTTCAAGAAGTGCAGAAAATCTATTAAACATTGTTTACACTATAGATACGGTGTTTCAATATTTTTATCAGTGGTATTAATGATATAACACTATAAGAACCACATTCATTCAGATGAAGGAACTTACATTAAAAATTGCTGGTTTTTCTTGCATCTTTTGCAGCATCATCTTTCTTTGTGTATGTATGGGAAACTATTTATCTGCTTTCCTGATATGTCTTATTTCTTTTATGTATTTTGCAGCTTATGTGCAATCTAGCCCACAAGAGGGGGAAAAAAAAAAAAAAAAGAGAGAGAAATGAAGACCACAAGAGGAAGCTTTCATTATTAATGTATATGAGCTATGTTGCTTTAATACTGCTAAGTCAAAGGTGCATTTAGTCTTCTTTCATCCTAATTTACTATTTTTCACAAATAGGGTATGGTCTAGAAAATACTATATTTGCTTTTGTCTGTTCCAATCATTTTCATCTGGTTCAATACATAAATACATAAGTAAATATCTATCTGCAGATTCATGCAAAGTGCTTTTTACAAATTTTGAGTAATGTTAGAGGGAATAAAAATATTGAAAAACAAATACAGAGCTACACTTCTCATGGAGATTACTGTACTGTAAACATGGTGTTATATTTCTTCTGTCTACAAATAGACCAACTTAAAGAGTCAGACCAAACCACTGAAATGGTGTATATACTAGATATTGAGGGATTTTTGTTAAACAGATTGAGCACTAAACTTTTTAAGTCTTTTATGTGTATATATGTAAAAATACTAAAAATTATTAACTTTAATGAAACCCATACCAGTGGGGCCTGATGCATGCTAGATGCAATTTCTTCCAGCAAGATACCCACTTTAACTAATACTTCAGTTATTTCATAATCTCTACAACTTTGTTTGCTGGTATCATTTCCAATTTCAACTCGTAATTCAGTCCATATTTTTTCACCTATTAAATGTTTATTACACAACTAAAGATTTAGCATCTCTCAAGCGTTTTAGTCCTCTTTCAATGTATAGTCCTCACATGACAGAGCTCAATCATATTACAAAAAATGCAGTGTTGAAACCAACAAAGCAATTGAAGCCAAACCAGTAACCTAGCTCTATTTTACACAGCTTCCAGAAGATTGTATTTCTAATTAATTTCACTACTCCACATGTTTCAGCTATCTTGTGTTTTTGGTGTGGAAATATCATCTAAACTAGTAGAAATCAGTCAAACCCAAGGGATGTGAATGAGACTCTATTAAGATTTTACTGCCAGCTGAAGCAATGAATATGCCTAATTTCTGAGGTGATGAAAATTCAAAGAAAGCAAAATGGGAGAACAACTCCAGAGAAAGCCAATGAATATATATCTGCTCATTAACAGGTAAATCCCTCTGAGTCCAGACATATTAAAGCTTCAGTCTGATCTTTTTTTTTGTCCTTGTGTATAAATTAGCATCTTTCACACTTCTTCATGTTTTCTAATAAAGTTGAATGGGTTTTACATTGGGATATTTGTGTTAAAAATACTACTTTACCAAACTCTATCTTCTTGCTGTTTCTGGGTTTGGAGTTTATTTGTTTTCAGTTATTTTTAAACAGCATTATTTGTGAAAACCTTTTTCTACAATTTATCCCTAAAAATATTTTTACACTTCAGGTATGACAGAATACATATTACTACCAAGCATATTTTTACCAGACAGATTCAGGGAGAGAAAAATAAATCCAGCTCTATACAGAGTAGTAGCACTCTACCTACTAGTGCTGTAGCATACAGCACTAATGATGTTCTCAGGACGGCTCCATGGTGTTACTGCAGTATTTTTTATTCTGATTATCTGAAGCTGTGTATTAGTCTATGCTCATAGGGGCCATGATAGTTTGTAGCAGCTGAGAATTTGGCAGGATCACTATGCATCAGTCTCATGCAATTCTGTATTACTGATATCTGTGTGTTCAGAAATTAATACACCCTGCAACATCTTCATACAATTTGCAATCACTGTGTTACAGGAAGAAAAAAACCAAAGAAATTTCTGGAGGTTCATTTAAGACCCATCTGTATGCTGAATGGCACTACAAGTCTGACTTAGAGGCTGTTCAACACATATTTCTGTGCTGAATTTATTGGCAGCTTTCAAGCTTAAGACCATTCCAAGGTATAACGGCTAAATTAAAGTGACCACAAAAGCAAGTCCAGTTGAGCATATGGGAGTTTGTCAGAGTTTAGCTGGCTGTTAATCAATGCAGCCCTTAAAAAGCAAAACGTTCATGAGAATTATCAGCAGTGATTTGTAATTCTGACTACACAGATTTAGTCTGCAACTGTTAACAAGTATATCAGGCAACAAGAAATAATTGTACTTCCTGAGTTTTAGAACAAATCTTGTGCCAAAAATGTCTTCCCATCTGCTTGAGACCCTGGGCCAAGTCTTTAAATTAATACCAATAGTACATATTAATTTTGCATTTAATGTAAATGGTCCAGGTTTGATTTCACCACTGAGCCTTCCTCAGTCTCTAATTGTTTCCTGCACTTCTAAGGTTTCTTTCCTATTTCTTCTCTTCTTTAATCCCTATTATCGATTTCCTGTCACAACCTTAATGTTTTTATCCTATTTGTTCAATTAGTATCAGACATTTCTAAAAGTTTCCTTCACTTTGAATTCTACAGGTATTATGGTATTGCTTTGCCAGCCCTACCCCCTCACTGTGGAATCCTTAATATATTTGAAGTCTGCTAGAATGAAGGACATACTTGATCTCTCTCTGTCTGCTATTATATGGTGTTCTATAAAATAATGTGTCCTAGACAAGATGGCATTATGACAGAATACGAAACATAATAGCCAGATTTGAAGTTAATGACAGTTTTAGTTCAGATAAATGTGAGTAAAACAGAAATGCAAAAGAGGGAAAACACTTCATTTAAATTCAGAGGCACTGAGCAGTTCAAACACCTAATAAAAGAATTGGGAAGAAATGCAATTTGCAGCAATTTTGAAGAAGAGGGGCAAAAAACACCATTACAAATAGTTCTGCGTTTATGTCTAGCTAAGCAGAGGTAGATAATAATGTGATTACTTTGGTAATGATATGCATTAGATACATTATGGGAAACAATAATACTCCCTACAGAATGCAGAATGCAGTTAATCCAGTTATTGATTTTTCTTAATAGCAAAAGCTCTGCTCCAAAACAGAGATGTCCTTTATTTATTCTCTCTCCCTCATGAGCCCCATCTCCACAGTCCCCTTGATGCAGAGTAGTAGACAGAGAAAATGGAGTAATGTATATCTCATCTGACACGTACTGGGCCAGGTTAATGTTTCAGAGGAAAGTTGTTTGGACAACTGCTGTTACTGAAAACAAAATATATGAAAAAACAATTATGAAAAAATTTGATTCCTTTTTTTCTTGAAACATTGGCTAATTTTATTTTGTTTCATTTGTCTCCTTCCCTCCAGTTTTCAAGAACCATCTATAAGTTCTGCAGTTTGTTAATCTAACTACAAAGCTAGCTAACCATCTCAATGGGCTGCTCCAAAGTCCTTGCACTCCTTATCTACACTCCTTCAACTTACATTTAATATGGCTATATTTTTAACATATTTGCAAAATACAGATTCACCAAAATATATTTTCTGTGTTGCCATACCCTGTTTTCAACAATGAGAAAGATGTCTGACAGACAGAATCAAATCACATTCTATAGCAAATCAAAGTTTTAGTCTTCACTCTGAAGCCTCTGAATAGGTAAAGAAAAAGGACAGAACTGAGTCAAAAGTCATCGGTATGATTGATCTCATACATCAGTAAAATCAGAGTATTTGTAACAACCTTTTTACTATTGCTGATTTTCACTGTGCTTACTTTAAGTTCAATATTCTTAGTGCAAAGAGAACAAGAGAGCTCTCTATATTGCTGTTATCCCTTGAGTAGAATAATTAAAACCTTTCACAGATATCTGGAAATGTACATGATGGCAAAGCTCTGCTCAGCTAGAGCAAGTAGGCTAGCTATTCAGTAGCCTCCATTAGCACCAATAGATACCTTTGTGATGGGTGCATAATCAATGCATTTTTTGTATATAAAGCAATATACCAGGACACAAGATACAAATAAAAATTAAATTTAGAGGGTGAAAAGACATTGGAACAAGTTGCCCAAGAATGTTTTGGAAGCCCCATCTCTGGATGTATTCAGAGGCAAATTAGATGGGTCTCTGAGCAACCTGATTTAGTGGGAGGTGTCCCTGATCATGGCAGGGGAGTTGGCACTAGGTGATCTTTAAGGTCCTTCCCAGCCCTAGCCATTTTATTATTCTATTATTAATAAATACCAAGTCTCAGTGTAATGTTGCAAATTTAAGAATGATACAGCATGTTTTTGTTATACAAATAGGTAGCTTGGTGTTCAAAATTATGGATTTGGGACAGAAAGAATTATTATTTCTGGGTCAAAAAGTATAATTGTATTCAGCATAACCTATTTAAAATATCTAGTTTTGATTCTAGCCTCTCAAGAAGTGAGAATAAACAACTAAACAAAGAAATCAATTCAGAATCAATATATGGATACAATTAATGGATTCCAATCTTGTCATGCAACTTTAGACATCTATATCCGTATTTAGAAATATAATTTCTCAGAAATACTGGTCTTCACAGTTTGTGGGGAACAGTCCATCTTCTCTCCCCTCACATAAGACTAAACAAAATGCCTTCCAAGCCAGCAAAGCAAGAGTGGTGTCTTTTAGCTGATTGAGCCAAGAATGGACTGGAACAGGCCCCTTGCTCTACCATAACGAGAAAAGAGCATAAGGGTTATGAGAACTGGCAGCAAAATGGACAACAGGAAAAAGCCTGCCTCTGACAGAGTATGTACCTGGCCAGTGCTAATTGGCTAGTTTGAACAGTGGTACTTTACTCAAACAGTGATTTCTGATCTATGAAAGAGGGCAAGTTCTACAGGCCTGGGGCTATCTGCCCGCCTGGGAGGAGACCCTGCTGCAGGACCAGAAGCCTCCTGGAAAGCCCTGCTGTCTGGAGGAGCCGAGAGGGAACTATTTTTGAAACTATTCCGCTTAAATGTCTTCTTGTGGTGCTGGGGTCTAAGCAGGCAGTTAAATTTGACTGTTACTGCTTGGGTCTTTTGAATACACTCTCAATTTTTTTTGTAAATGCCTACCTTAAAGGTATGACAATGATTTTATACATACTTCACACTGTCTTTACATCAAATAAAGAATCTCATCGAGGCTACATAGTTGACCCTAAATGTGAGTCCTTGACAAAGGACCTCAAGGAGCTGCCAGTTATCAAATGAAGTTACACCAGGTCTACACATGATTTGCTCCTCTTGGGCTTCTGAGATCTGCTGTGGCTCTTACTGCAGAGGGAAAAGTGAGTGTATGTGGCAGCAGCAGAGTACACAGAGATGCCAACCCAGCTATCTGACCTGGTGAATGGAGTTATGTAAAACAAAAGGGCAGTAGGAGCTGCCCTTGAAAATATTCAACTGGGAGGACTATACTAAGCAGTTTAAATGGTAACAGTGTTTGGAGGACAAAAGTTCTACCAATGCAGGAAACAGGGAGCAAGAAAAAAAGTTTGAAAACTTGAATACCAATTGAGGTGGTGAGGAGCGAAAAGAGAAGCAGATGGGAAAAGAGGGAAGGGAAAGAATGATCTAATGCAATAAAAGCAACAAAAATTGGCAAAAAAATTCAGTCACATAAACTTGCTGTTAAAAGCAGTTGTAGTTCTGTGTTGAAAAAATCCACCATTAGAATGGCAGGGAAGGTGGCCATTAAATATGATATCTTACCTGTTTTCCCCTAGGATTGTAGATCATAACCTCATATTTTGAAAAATACTATAATTATCAGCCTGCAGTTGAAATAGATTTTATATTCAGAAATTATGCTTCTTCTGTGACCAAACAAAAATGAGGCACTGTGGGAATATGGAGAACTCTCCTTTCAGTGGATTTTAACTTCTAGAAATTTTAGACTGCTTTAGGAAACTAGGTTATTTTAAAACTGTAATTTACATGTCTTTCCTGTGAGAGGTATGCAACAAAACAACACTCAAACAAAATCCCACCACCAAGCAACAGCAGAAATTACTTGACCAGATTTCTACCACCTCAGGTCGTCAGTCAGTCTCTCAGCTTTAGTCTTTGAAGAAGACAGAGGAGAAAATCAATGTTTCACTAAGGCCAGCAAGATTATTTGTTTCTGCTGTCTCCATTCTTAAATCACTGAGAAATCTGGTATAGATTTCAAGCCTTTTCAAATATGCCTAGCATTCACTTACACACTGACTCCAACCACTAAGTGTCTGCAAATCAGCTCCAGTGTACAAATGCAAAACCTTAAAAACTAAATCTTTTAGACATGAAAATATTCAAGGAAGAGATTGAGTCTAGTCTTCTACTGATCACTAGTTCTGATCAATTTTTCTGATTCTGTGTCAATAACAAACATGAAGTTATGCAAATGCTGATACTTACATACTTTCTCCCAATATGCAACATGGACAAATTAAGAATAAAAATATTTTTATAATCCAGTCTTTAAATCCCCAAATCAATTCCTCAGATAGGTACACATTCTGAAAAAAACAAAACAAAACAAAACAAAACTGATTTTCTGTGTTCTTGTACAATTGTTTTATAAAAAAAAACTAGAAGGCATTTCATTTCACAGGCTTCAGTTTAATCACGTTTCCAACAATAGTTTTACATGTTAATGCAGTATGATTCACACTTCTAATTCATTTTCACCATCATTATTTTGCTGGGAAATAGCAGGAAAATATTGTAGGAATAAAGAAAAACATGTAACTTTTTAAATTACCAACCTAAGAATTTGTACATTTTGAAAGGTTAAGAAGCAAGGAAGCATAAAGGAAGAAACAAATTGTTTGTCTGTAAGGATTAAACTGAGAGTGACAAATAGACCTACAACTGAATAATCATTTAAGAATCTAAGTATTTAATTTTATCTTCAATATTTAAAAGCAGTTACTATTATTTAATTTACCACATTAGGTTCTTTTTTACTTTCATCTTTATTTAGAACATTTCCATCTTCAAGACATACCTAGTTAATTCTCCAGTTTAGACAGAGATCATTCTTCAAAGAGGAAATGCTGTCTTTATCCCATGGTTGCACTTCCCATATCCTCAGCCAGATACTAATAGAAAGCTTGGCAAAAAATGTATTTGCTTTGCTACAGGAGCACTTTCTTAATTTGCACATTTTTCACATCTGGAAATACCCAGAAATCTGGGTATTGATATATACTTATAATTGGAGCACCCACGTGCTCAAACCAGAGTGGATACTTCCACTTTGAAATGTGCACTGGAGCGCATGCACTGATGTTTGCTGTCCTGCAAATGCATATTTGTTGAGTGAAATAAAATCCTAAAAAATATTTTGACATTTCTGTAAGTATTCATAACTCTAACAATGTTATTCCTGCCTTCCCTCTTTTCCTTGAAATCACACTGCGGCAATCTTCAATTCTGGAGCTTCAACAGGTAATGCAGGTATATAAAGGGATTCCATATGATTAGAAAGCAGGTAAAAATAAAAAAGCATTACTCATTCATAGGCATGTGCTTAATTCATATATGAATTCATATTAATATATAAACACTGACAAAAAAAAGTAAACCATACTAATTAATATATCCCTATACACAGGAATACATTATAGGTTGTAGTTGGACCTTTCAGGTTATTTTATTATTCTTTTAAATACTCAGCTTCCATTAGACTAAATAAAACAAAATCCATCTTTCTGCTCTTTTAATACAAGCCAGATTTTGTCAGGATATAATTTTTCTGCAAAAAATATGCAAATCAAATAAGGTAGTAAGATGAAAAATCTAGGCATCCACAATAACATTAAAGTCATGAGCCTCATATTTATGAGTAGAAAAGTAAAAAAGTCTTCTAAATTAACTTAGTTACATATACAATATTTATTTTATTAAGTAATGATGCCTTGAAAAAAGCAAAGAATTTCAGAAAAAAATTTAAAGGATTTGTGGCTGCTGCTATACATAAATAAAAAACATGGTGACTTACATCTGGATTATTAGCATTATCTTGGACTTTCTCAAGCCTTCTTTTTTCATTTTAACATCACATACTACTTAAAAGAGAAAGTGTCTTATTGTGAAATATACCTTTCATGGCACTTTCCTTTCTTGCTATTGTTCTAGGTATTATTATTAGACAGATATATTTGCCTTTGTGTGGTTCCTTGCATTTGCAGCAACTCTACAAGCTTGTTTTGTGGCATTGTTTTTATAAGGAGAAATATAAAATTAATATAATTTCCACAAGAAAAATCATCAGTTTTGCTAGGATCCTGCCTCCATTGCACAAAATCTGCTACCACTGAAAAAAAACCTGAAACTCCCTATTGTACCTCATATTTTTTTTTTTTCACTTCCATTATTTTGGCTGATGGAGCTGAAATCTTCCTCCCACTGCAGGATAACCAGCTTAGGGAAAGAAAAAGTGAAAATCAGATAAAGAGGTTGGTATTTCAGCTTTCTCCTGAACCTCTATGTAGAAACTGAGGGATGATTTACCACCAGGCAATCCTAATCCGCACAAACAGGCTGGGCAGAGAATGGATTGAGAACAGCTCTGAGGAGAAGGAGTTATGGTGTTGGTTGATGAGAAGCTGAACATAAGCTGGAAATATGTGCTTGCATTCCTGAAAGCCGTGTCCTGGGCTGCACCAAAAGAAGCATGGTCAGCAGGTCAAGGGAGGTGATTCTCTCCCACTACTCTAGTCTTGTGAGGCCCCACCTGGAGTGCTGTGTCCAGCTCTGGAGCCCACAACATAAGGACATGTAGCTTCTGGAGAAAGTCCAGAGGAGGGTCACAAAGATGATCATGAAGAGGGCTGGAGCACCTCTGCTATGAAGACAGGCTGAGAGAGTTGGGGTTGTTCAGCCTGGAGAAGAGAATGCTCCAGGGAGACCTTATAGTGGCCTTTCAGTACCTGAAGGGCTTACAGGAAAGTTGGGGAGGGATTCTTGATCATAGAGTGTAGTGATAGGACAAGGAGGAATGTTTTCAAACTGGAAGAGGGGAGATTTAGGTTAGATATTGAGAATAAATTATTTATTGTAAGGGTGGTGAGACACTGGAACAGGTTGCCCACAGGAAGTGTAGATACTCCCTCCCTGGAAGTGTTCAAGGCCAGACTGGATGGGATTTGGAGCAACCTGGTCAAGTGGAAGGTGTCCCTGCCCATGCATGGAGGTTGGAACTAGATGATCTTTAATGTCCCTTCCAACCCAAACCATTCTACGATTTTATCATTCTATCAACTCTGACAGCAACAGTTATCTTGTCTGGTCACTTAGATCTTTCTAATGTGGCTGTAAAACCCTAGTGAGATGAGATTGTAATACGTCAGAGGTTGTCTAGCACTAATTTTTCACACCAAGTATGACATTGTGTGGAGAAATGGAGGAGGAACCAGCCCCAGCACTGACTGCAGAAATTGTCCCTGCAGTTGTTCTGTCCCTGCCATTGACAAGTGTAGCTGAAGCACAACCTTTTATCTCTGGGAAACAGCTCCCTCTCCTCCATGGTTGTGAAGTAGAGAGAAGGTCCTTCATCCACAAAGACACTTTTTAAGTGACATGCAGGGACTGTTGTGCATTTGAAGACTAGTACAGCACCGTGCCATGGCAGAAAAGCAGTGCTGTAGCCTAATGGAAAGCTTTAAAATCTATATCAAAGGGGAAAAACCTTTGCTTGGCAAAGACCACACCTAACATGAATACATTTGAGAATCCAAAAGATTAATTATTTTAGTGATACAAACCCCACAGTTTTCTATTTCATAAAAAATAGAATTTTTTTAGTGATTCCATTAGTGAAGATTGGGTGTGGGGATATGCTCTGAAAATAAAAAGGGGTTCTAGCATGTTAAATGCTTTCAGATCAATTAATTCAGCCACATGTGAAGGTCCATGTGTTTGCTAAATATTTTTTAATAAAATTTTGGGGTCAGAAGCTCATTAATTTTATATTTCCATGACCCTTCACGTAAAGGACCTATACTAGGGTTGTTATTACTGTAGAAAAAATCCTAGTTTAAAACAGAAAAAAACCCCCCACATTTCAAAATTCCATGTGTAGCATTAAGAAAGGGAGTAAAATTTAATGTTACATGCTTTCCTCTTATTAGCAATCAGTAGAGTTTAATAAAGGCAAAATTAAGTCCAAGTGAACAAATGGTTTATTATGGCTGTAATCAAGATTCTACAGAATTACCTGAACATTTTCATGCATATCTCGCCTTCTGTGTTTAGCTACAAAACACTGATTCTATGAAGCGGGTCTTGAGAGAAGTTCATTGAATAAATATAAAGTGATGTTCAGATCTGGCAATGAAATATGTTTCTCATTCTCCTGCTTCTGTCTATGTGTGTATGTAAATTGCAAAACCTTGAAACATTTGTTCTACATTCTGCACATCTATCCACTGCCAAAAAGGGCTCCTGTGCAGCCATAGCACATTGTCCCTGGAAAATACATTTAAATATTTTCACACATATCTAACAAGACATAT